>NC_134557.1:22056767-22368706 GCF_025594145.1 Primulina tabacum | reverse complement strand
GAGAGTCATCAGGTGGCGAGGTTGGGTACAGTTGCGACACATATAAGAGCCAGTGCATTGTAGTCGGGGATTCACCGCTCACCTACGGGTGTGGATATCCTATGTGATCTGATGAAATAATAGTGCGTGGAATCTCTGGCCAGAGTATGAGATGTATGTTGGAGAAGGAGTTCTCCAATAGTACATGCGATGCCACTATTATATGCGTCACATAGTTATCGAATTATTATGCAACCCTCGATGAACTAATGGTTGCAGATTCGATCGGGATATATGAGATGAAGGGACCGTACTGTACGTCAATCAGATGGGTGCAATCAGGAATGAGTTCTGACATTCTTAATCAAGGTGTTGATGAAAAGAATGGGGTTAACTAGGATAAGCCCGAATAAGAATAAATATTATTCTGAATCACAAAGAGTTGTGAACCAATGGCTAGCTGTATCCCTGAACCATTGAGGGTCACACAAGTACTGGATGGTTTGTTCCCGTTGAGAGAATAAATTCAAGGAGTTGAATTTATATTATGATATAGTAAATTCAAGGAGTTGAATTTATGATAATTAAATTTTGAGAAAATAAATTCAAGGAGTTGAATTTATAAGATATTAAATTCAAGAAGTTGAATTTATGATTTATAAAATTTGGAGAGAATAAATTCAAGGAGTTGAATTTATAGAATTTAATTTATTAAACTCAAAAGTTGGGTTTATTAAATATTAAATTTTGGAGGTGATATATTCAAGGAGTTGAATTTATAATTTAAATATTAAATTCAAATGTTGAATTTATAATTGATTTAATTTATTAAGCTCGAAAGTTGAGTTTATTAAATATTAAATTAAATATTTTGGAAGTATATTTAATGGGCTTGTAGGAGTACAAGTCCAACATATTAAATAATTAAAGTTATTAATGGACTTTGATTAATTAATTAAACTAGTTGGACTAGCCCAATTAATTAATCAAGCCCATTAATGTTAATTATGGAATTTAGGTCAAGACTATTGTTTTTTTAAGAAAATAAAAGAAAATTGACCTAGCCTCCACTAATTACTCCAAAGTTTTTCATTCGAGATTTACCAAGATTTGCATGCCTAAAGAATCTTTCATTAACTTAATTAATTCAATTAATTAAGTAAAATGAATGATTAGTATTAAAATAAGAATATTTCTAATTCTTAGAAGATAACATGCATTCGGTGGTTTTGTTTTTCAAAAAAACGAGAATTGCTGATCTCTCGAGATTCATCATTTTCTTTGTTGCAAGAAATTTCGGCCTCCTTACTTTGAGAAAGGGATTGAGCCGTCTCTCATATTTTTCTCTCCAACGTTCAAATCTCTTCCAATTTTCTAGTGCAATTTGGAAGAGTAAGATATCATCTAGTCTTGGACTTGATAGGAGGATCAAACAAGGACTCCCTTGAAGAAAGTTCGTAGGGATTCATCAAGAGCTACGCTTGCTTATACCGGCGTAGTTGGAGCCTAAGTGATTTAATTCACTAGAGGTAAAATTCTAACACCCTATGAATGTTTTTGTTAAAATCATACCAACGCCTAAAGCAAAACATATTTTGATTGTTAAAATAAATAAAATTTTAAAACTTCCGCTGCGTTTGGGCGTGAAGAAAACCGAGATCCAACAATGGTACCTAACCTGTATATGCTTTGTCCTAGCATGATAAACAGGATTTTTTGCTAAATGAATAGCACTCTGACTGTCACAGTGTAACGTGCTTATCTTCAAGCTTCTGACCCAATTCTTCCAGAAAGGATCTCAACCATATCATCTCCTTGCTAGCTTCTGTAACTGCAACATACTCAGCCTCAGTAGTCGAAAGCGCAACAATCTTTTGCAGCTTAGACACCCAGCTTACAACTGTACCACCTAATGTGAACATATATCCAGTAGTACTTTTTCTCCCATCCAGGTCACCATCCATATCGGCATCGACAAAACCCTGTAAGCCCAATTTTGACCTCCTGAAGCATAAAGAACAACTAGCAGTACCTTTCAAATACCTGAGAATCCACTTAACTGCTTCCCAGTGTTGCTTTCCTGGATTACTCATAAACCTGCTCACAACTCCCACTGCATGTGCTATGTCTGGTCTTGTATACACCATTGCATACATGAGGCTTCCGACAACAGAAGCATAAGGAACCTTATTCATATAAGCCTGCTCCTACTCTGTCGATGGTGATTGTGCTTTGGTTAGTTTGAAATGACTAGCCAAAGGAGTACTCACAGATTTAGCTTCATCCATATTAAATCTTCTAACCACCTTTTTCACGTACTCTTCTTGAGTTAACTTCAAGAATCCATTCACCCGGTCTCTTAAGATCCTCATTCCAAGGATTTGCTTTGCAGCACCCGAATCCTTCAGGGCAAATTCCTTTGATAAATCTTTCTTGAGTTTATCAAATTCTTCCAGACAAGCTCCAGCTATCAACATATCATCTACATATAGCAGTAGTATGATATAGGAACCGTCAAACTTTTTCACATAACAGCAATGATCAGCTTGACACCTTAGGAAACCATTAATACTCATGAATCCATCCGACTTCTTGTACAACTGTCTTGGAGCTTGTTTGAGACCATACAAGCTCTTCTGAAGTTTGCACACCATTTTCTCTTTTTCCCGTACTTCAAATCCTTGTGGCTGCTTCATATAGATTTCTTCATCTAGGTCACCATGAAGAAACGCAGTCTTTACATCCAACTGCTCCAAATGTAAGTTTTCTTTCACCACTAGTCCAAGTACAGTCCTGATAGTGGTTAATTTAACCACCAGAGAGAAAATCTCGGTGTAATCAATTCCTTCACGTTGTTGGAAGCCTTTTACAACAAGTCTTGCCTTGTACCGCTTGCTACCATCATGCTCTTCTTTTAACCGGTACACCCACATGTTATGTAACGCCTTTTTGCCTTGTGGAAGTTCTGTCAACTCCCACGTCTGATTGGATGACAGTGAATCCATCTCATCCTCCATGGCCAACTCCCACTTGGTTGAATCATCAACTTGCATTGCCTCTTCATATGTCTCCGGTTCACCTTTGTCTGTCAGCAAAATATAGTGAAGTGCAGGGGAGTACCTCTCAAGTGGTCTAATGGTTCTTAAAGATCTCCTGAGTTCAATCATCGGTGTTTGTGGGTCATCATCTTGTGCAATTTCTTCTTCATTTTCTTGGTTACTGGTTTTCGATTCATTCACAGGAATATATGTCAATGGCACTTCCTCAGTCTTCTTGACTTCAGAACATTCATCTCCAGCTCCAATGTCTGACTTGTCTTTGTACAGAAGTTGCTCATTATAGATTACATCCCTGCTCCGAATGATCTTCCGATTTTGGTCATCCCAGAAACGATAACCAAACTCATTATCTCCATAATTAATAAAAAAAACAATTCTTTGATTTTGGATCAAGTTTTGTCCTGCTTGCTGAATCAATATGAACGTAGGATAGACATCCAATCACTTTCAAGAAAGAAAGGTTTACTTCTTTGCCGCTCCATACCTCTTCGGGTATTCTGCAGTCAAGCGGTATTGAAGGTCCCATGTTGATCAGATATGCTGCAGTGTTAACAGCATCAGCCCAGAATGATTTTGGCAATCCAAAATGCAATCTCATGCTCCTTGCGCATTCATTCAAGGTCCTCTTCATCCTTTCAGCTACACCATTCTGTTGAGGTGTACCAGGAATGGTTTTTTCCATCTTGATCCCGTTCTGTGCACAATATTTCTTGAACTCATCATCTTCATATTCTCCACCATTGTCAGACCGTAAGCACTTCACCTTCAAGTTGGTCTCATTTTCAACATGGCTTTCCACCTTTTAAAGGTCTCGTAAACATCAAATTTATTTTTCAGAAAATAAACCCAAACTTTTCTACTCGAATCGTCAATGAATGTGACATGTATCTCGAGCCTCCAAGGGATGTCACAGGAGATGGTCCCCATACATCAGTATGAACCAGCTCCAACTTTGCTGCTTTCGGTTCTCTACCACCTTTTGAAAAGCTCACCTTCTTCTGCTTTCCGAGATACAGCTTTCACATAGTTGGTGTTCAACAGTCTTTAATTCTGGTAGCTTTCCTTTTGATACCAACATCTTCATTCCTTCTCACTCATATGTCGAAGTTTATAATGCCATAGACTTGAATTGGCTCCAGCATCCATAGCTGCTAATGTGTCTTTGCAACTGGAAGTCATATACAGTGTTTCAGTTTTCTTTCCTCGAGCAACAATCATGGCTCCTTTGTTCACTTTCCAGGAACCATCACCGAAGGTCACATTGTGGCCTTCATCATCGAGCTGTCCCACCGAGATCAAATTGCGTGTCAATTTTGGTACATGCCTGACTTTGTTGATTTTCCAGACAGATCCATTTGACATCTTCATCCGTACATCACCCATACCAACAATTTCCAAGGGTTTTCCATCAGCCAGGAAAACTTTTCCATAATGGCCAGCGATGTAATTATCAAATACATCGCGATCACCAGTGGTATGAAACGAAGCTCCGGAGTCCATAACCCAAGAATCAACAGGGCTTTCCAGGGATAATAGCAGAGCATCATGTACTTCCTCAGTGACAGCATTGGCATTATTCTTCGTGGTTCTGCATTTTTTTTTTCAAGTGACCAGTTTCACCACAGCTCCAGCACTTCAAATTCTTTTCAAAGTTGCTTTTGTCTTTTCCATTTCTTGACTTGGACCTACCGCGCCATCGGTTAGAATTCTTTTCGCCACTCCTGCTCCTTCCTCTGTTCTCAAGATTTAGAGAAGATCTCGATGATGTTCCTTCACTCGAATCCATCCTGCAAACTTCTTCATCAAGAATTTGATCTCTGACATCATTGAATTGTAGCTTTTTTTCCCAACAGAGTTGCTAACCGCAGCCCGCATTGGTTCCCAAACATTTGGTAAAGACGCCAAAAGAATAAGTGCACGAATCTCATCATCAAAATTAATTTCAACCGATGTTAGCTGAGAAACAATCGTGTTGAACTCATTGATTTGTTTAGCCACCGAAGCACCTTCACCCATTTTCAAATTGAATAACTTTTTCATGAGATGTATTTTGTTGTTTACTGATGGCTTTTCGTACATGTCCGATAAAATGGACATCATCTCTTCTGTGATTTTTGCCTCCGCCACGTTATGTGCCACATTTTTCGTTAGGGTCAGTCGTATCACACCTAACACCTGTCGATCAACGAGCTCCCAATCATCATCCTCCATCTTTTTCGGTTTCTTTCCTGATAGAAGTTGATGCAACTTCTTACTGTACAGATAATCTCTTATCTGTAACCGCCAGAACAAAAAATCTGTTCCATCGAACTTGTTGATTCCCAGTCCCGATCCATCATCTCCGGCCATAACTTCTCTAGCCTTAGCAAAAAATCTAAAAGAAAATCTTCTCTGATTTGGAAGATCAGACAAAGCTGCAATCACAGAGAATTCTTAAGAATTTTCACAACAAGGCTCTGATACCAGTTGTTGGGGAATTACACCGAAGCGATGCCGACCACGATGATAATAGTACCCAAACTTGCGGAATAAAATAATCAACAAGAACACAAAGATTTACGTGGTTCACCCAAAATAGGCTACGTCCACGGAGCATTGCAAATTTTATAACTGGAAGAAATATTACAACAAGTGTATACAACAATACACTCAATATCTTACACTCCCAACCCGAGTATAACCGAGAAAATATTTTCTCTAACTCACACAAGAGAACACTCAACACTCAAATGCTCTCTCTATTTTTCGAATCTTTGTAATTGCTTCTATTTTTGGGATAGATTTTCAATACGAAGGATGCACTTATTTATAGGTGCAATCCTCCGTTTGAACAAAGGAAACGATTTCCTTTTCTGCCGGCACAAATGAAGTTTGACACGTTTGTTTGTTGACAAAGTCTATTCCCAGTTTTCCAATCAACATTTATGGAGGGCCCTCTCACCTAACAACATGGGCATATTGACGTTGAACACTTCTTTTGTGAAATAGCTTCTTCCAAAATGTCATTTAGAAATTAGAACTATTATGTTTACGAATGATTTCTCTTGTATGTGAGTGGAGTATTAAGTTTTATGTGATGTACACAAGTTTCCTTGTTTTCTTTTGATGTCTTAATCTCACTTTGAAGTATTGAATATCTTAGAGTAGATGCCTTGTAAGCCAACTATTGGCTTAGAAATTTATTGACTCAAGTGTAATAAACAATCTTTATTTTAATATAATTTACTTTTTAATAGTTTCGTTTTACTTTATCTGTATACCCATGCAATCAGCATAGATAAAGTCCTTGATTATGCTTTAATACAAATGAATCGTAATTCGATGTCGAAACTCATTTGTAAACACTGCATATTCTAAATTCGTTCCTACTCGATTCAGCCGCATAAAATAAGGATAAAGCCCGCTTGAGCTCGAGACTAGCATCTGTGATGTTGTGTACTGCGTTTCTTGGTAAGGGCATAGAGATGTCCAAACATGCAGATGAGTAGTCATATGATGATTATAGCGAACAACCCTCCCTCGAACTTTCCAAGTGCTTATCATTCGTCGAGGGGATAAGTCCGTGGTTATGATTGTACACCATTAGTCCTTACGACCCGGGACAACACTGAGGCTCTATATGCTTGGACTGTGCTTTGACTCGTTTACCGACTCCAGAAGAGTCATCAGGTGGCGAGGTTGGGTATAGTTGCGACACATATAAGAGCCAGTGCATTGTAGTCGGGGATTCACCGCACACCTACGGGTGTGGATATCCTATGTGATCTAATGAAATAATAGTGCGTGGAATCTCTGGCCAAAGTATGAGATGTATGTTGGAGAAGGAGTTCTCCAATAGTACATGCGATGCCACTATTATATGCGTCACATAGTTATCGAATTATTATGCAACCCTCGATGAACTAATGGTTGCAAATTCGATCGGGATATATGAGATGAAGGGACCGTACTGTACGTTAATCATAACCGACTGGTTCTTGCAGGCACTATCAGTGATACCTAGGGAATCATGGGGCGATGCTACTAGCCGCTCTTACCATGATTCGATGGATTTAATTAGAAAATGGTTTCTGACATTCCAATGATCAAATGTTGATGCATGGAATGGGGTGAATTAGGGTAAGCCCGAATAAAGAAAAATGTCTTAAATCACAAAGAGTTGTGAAACTACGGCTAGCTGTATCCCTGAACCATTGAGGATCACACAAGCACTGGTTTACTTGTTCCCGTTGAGATAATAAATTCAATGAGTTGAATTTATAAGAAAATAAGTTTGATATGATCAATCGATAAGCTTATAAATAAAGTTAAAAAAAAATTATAGAAATTTTGAGAGCATAACTGCTGAGACAGTCAAAGGGAGTGCTCCTACCTTATTTTGACATTGGTGATCTCGAAATTAAAGTGTGCATCATAATAACAAATAATTTGAAATTTTCACATCGATGATATTGGATCGTCGATCAAGATTATGATGATATTAATATTCCTGGCGTGGAGAAGTCCGATGAGTAAGTGCAAACTGGTCTGAGTCCAGGAACTGTGATTGCAGGGTCTGAGGACAGGGCCAGGGCCTTACATCTGCCAAAACTCTATGCATGATTTGCTATAAATCAATAGACTAAGCATATAAATATCAGGAATTGCAAATATCAAAGAAATACAACAAAGTATGTGGTTTTGGGAAACTCAAGCTATCTCTGACTCGAGTCGTATCTTCCCGGTTTAACATTGATTTATACCTTTCTTTTGTCGATCTGACGAAGTCGAAGTCTTGAATTTGAAGCTGTCAACAATCAATCTGACAATGACATTCGAAATATACAATATCACCATTCTATTCGAAGCAAGTTACGTCGACGGCATAACGGCGCAATCTCGATATACCAGCAATACAATATCAACAGATACAAATCTCAACAACTCATACTCGATCAATAAACACAATTCCAATACCAAATCTGTATATTCTCAATCAAATCCAATCTGAAAATGATAACAATTTCATACGGTATCCGTTCTTCAATCTGATTTCGATTATACGATTACAACAATCTCAGGAATAGATAATATCAATCATATCATGATTTCTTCAACATAAAACTTTTAAATCATAAAAGAAAGTAGTAGAACTTACGTCCTTGAGAATCCTTCGACGAGAGGAGCACGGAACTAAACTCGGATTGAAATTATGACGGTCGGATCTTGCAAAATCAAATTCTAAGATTCAAGGAAGAACTTGAGAATTGTCTATGGAATCCCTCGGTTTCTTGCTGAAAATCTGGAGGGGAAATGAAAGTATGAATCTCATTTTATGCATGGCAAAGACATGTGGCTTAATCTTTGTACTGCACGTCTCGCGCATATGCGCGACCATCATCGGCGCATATGCACGAGACTCTCTGTCTCGGCAAATTCTGGATTCATCAGCTCGTGCATATGCGCGCCCTGTCCCCATGCATATGTGCGAGACCTACTGTCTCGGCACTTGGCTTCTTCACATGCTCGCGCATATGCACGCCTCTTCTCGTGCATATGCGCGAGGTCTTCTGCCTTGCTCGCGCATATGCGCGGCTCGTTTGGCGCATATGCGCGGGACCTTCTGTCCTCGCACAATACAAAATCACATGCCATCTCAAATCGTGCCTTGGAGTGGTCCTTCTATAATTACATCAATTCATAATCAATAATCTCAGATTAACAGAATAAAATCTCGAGCATTACATGGGTCCTTGGGAGAGCTCTTGGCTGGGCTGTTGGAGGCGAGGGGTGGTCGATTAACTTGCTCGGGAGGATCCCTGGTCTCCCTCCCGGTTGCTCTCAACCAGGATCAGCTCATGGCTTGTAACAGCCTTTCACTTCCTCTGGAGGAGAGGAACGTGGTCTTCGGAGTCTGGGGAACTCTCACGGGGCGCCTCTTTTTCTTGTCCAGTGTTTGCTCGGGGTGACTCCTTCAGCCGAGCCGCTTCCTCTTCAGCCAATTTTTTCTTCTCAGCAGTCGCCTTCTGGGCTGCAATTTTCTTTTCTTTGGCTGCCCTCTCAGCCTCCCACTTTTTGAGGAATGCCTCCTGCATCTTATCTGCATAAGAAAAAAACAAAGTTATTAAAAGTTAGTGTGCAAATTGAAAATAAGAGACAAGGAGCAAGAAAGTTACCGGGTTGAGCGCCCGAGGCCGCCACTTGGTCGATTATCTGTTCAATCGGGTCTTCAGCCCGGGCACTCAACCCATAGGCGACTAAGTTCTCATCTAAAATGAGAATGGAGGAAGAATATTTGCGGCCCTCCACCAGAGTTTGGCTTCTGGGAAAGGATCCTCAAATTTGTAAGCCTTAGGAAGGGCAAGTTGCGGAGGAAAAGAAGGGAGAAACCCGGTCAGACAAGGAAGGGGACCCGAGAGTTGAATAAAAAAAATCGTTCTTTCCACCCCTTCTGGAAAGAAGAGATATCATCAAGGAACTGGGAGTTAAGCCGTGCAGACATGGAGAAGGCATTATCTCCCAGTCTGCAAACAAAGAAATAATGAAGAACAAGGGGGTTGATAAGGAGGTTGTTCATTTTAAAGAGAACGTAGGCCGATGCCATGATACGGAAGGAGTTGGGGTGGAGTTGGTTAATAGGCACATCAAAAAACTTGGTGACCTCGATATAGAAGGGGAGATAGGAAACCAGAGACAATTCTAACTTGGTCTCGGAATAAAGTGGTAAAACTAGGAGGGGGGCTATCCACCCTATCAGAGGGATCGGTTATCAAAATTTGAAAAGAAGAGGGGATAGAGCCCAGAACTCAGAGTTCCTCGTCAACCCTCGAGCGCAGCGTGCTGCTCATTGAGGTGAACCAAGGAACTCTTGCAGTCTCTGATTGAGGGCGGGAAGAGGCTCGGGCTTTGCCCTTACCCTTGCTCTTTCTCAGAGCCCGGGAAGGGCCAGAGATGAAGGTTTTGAAAAAGAGGGATTTGACTGATGGGCTTTCGATTTTTTGGAAGTATGGACAGGAAGACGATGAGGGGGAGGAGAATTAGATGAATCAAAGCGCAGCGCGGTGGACTCATAGATAGATGAGCCTTGCGCATTCGCCCTAGAAGTAGAAGAAGTTGAATCCGACATTCTAGAGAGAAAAGGAAACTTACGAGTTTAGGAGAAAAGGTGGTGGTTGTGCGAGCGGAGAGGTTGCGGTTGTTGAAGATCGCCGGAGTTGGGGAAGCACTGCGCTGAGGAGAGATGAGAGAAATTTTGAAAATTCAAATTTTCATAAAGTGACAAATGAAGGGGGTGTTTGGTTTTATATAGGCGAAGTGGGGTATGATCTCAACCGTTGATCTAAAAGCAGATCGGATGGTCAGCATGCATCTAGGAAATTTTGCAGGTATGTGAAAGGAAGTGCACGGTTATCGAAGCGTTATGCTCATTATTACATCGGAATGCGGAAAGATTTGGACCGTTGGAATTCTAAGGTATGCGTCATTATGGCATCATCCTGACTGTCCGAGAATACTAAACGACAAAATATTTGAAGTTCGAAGACATGAGGCCCTGATATCTTATATACAGCCCGAAAATTTGAAGCTCCTGGCACTTCATCCCACCTCTGGGAAATTTTAACCCCCCGATGCTTTTTAAAATCTGAAATTAAATATTTTTTCAATTTTGAAGCATAAGCATTACTGATCAGGAGAGCGAGTAAGACTCTAGCCCGACTATTTAAGGGATGGATGGTGATACCCTCATAAGAGCTCGGGTCATGGATGACCTGGAATACTAAATGAATAGCCCAAATCAGAGTCAATATGCAGAGTAACTTCTTCAGCAGCCGGGCATGGGGACGCCCGAGATATTTTCTTCCCGGGAAATCGTGCGCCCGTGCTCTCATGCAAGCTCCCGAGAACTTCTACCCGGGCTACCTTGAGAAGCGCACCACACTCGAGTCTATCGGTATGGGCTATCTAATCTGTCACAATAGTATGGGTTTGGCATATTTTAGAAGTCATCAGAAGCAAAAGTATGGGCAGCCGACTTGTCATACTTAGCAGGTGGACACTGAAAACAAGGTAATGATGAGATCTCCTCTTATAAATAGCATGTACATTTCTCATTTACAGAGGCTGAAATTTGACATCTTCGAGCATACACATATATTCTTGTTGGAGTAGATGCCATGTAAGCCAACTGTTGGCTAGGGATTTTATTGACTCAGTTGTAATAAACAATCTTTATTTTAATATAATTCATTATTTCATGGTTTGTTATTTCTTTATCTATATAACCATGTGAACAATATAGATAAAGACGTTGATTATAATTTAATACAAATTAATCGTAATTTGATGTTGAAACTCATTTGTAAACACTGTATGATCTAAATTCGTTCCTAGTCGATTCAGCTGCCTAAAACATGGATAAAGGTCGCTTGAGCTCGAGACTAGCATATGTGATGTTGTGTACCACGTTTTTTGGGAAAGACATAGAGATGTCGAAACATGCAGATGGGTAGTCATATGATTCTTATACCGAACAACCCTCCCTGGGACTTTCCAAGTGGTTATCATTCATCGTGAGGATAAGTCCGTGGTTATGATTGTACACCATTAGTACTTACGAATCGGGACAACACTGAGGCTTTATATGCTAGGGCTGTGCTTTAACTCGTTTACCGGCTCCAGGAGAGTCATCAAGTGGCGAGATTGGGTACAGTTGCGACACATGTAGGAGCCAGTGAATTGTAGTCGGTAATTCACCGCTCACCTACAGGTGTCGATATCATATGTGATCTGATGAAATAATAGTGCATAGAATCTCTGGCAGAGTATGAGATGTACGTTGGAGAAGGAGTTCTCCACTGGTACATGTGATGCCACTATTTATATGTGTCACATAGTTATCGAATTCTTATGCAACCCTCGACGAACCAATGGTTGCATATTCGATCGAGATATATGTTGCGACTTTGATTGTTGCACTCCCAAGAGCAAGTTGTCCACAAGCAGTATAATTCGGTGAGTCCGAATATCGTATCCACAGGGAAGCTAAGGTAATTACAAGTCAACTACAATGTCTTTTTGTTTTTATTTTTGTTTTTTTCTTTTAATGGTTTGAATATTTAATTGGTAATTTTTAATTGTTCAAATTTTAATTTAAGTAGTTGAGATTAAAGGATTCACTCTTGCTATTTTAATAAAGTTAACATTAATAAACATTATTGAAATCCACTTAATAAAATGGTTCCGATATATATATTAAATAATCATATTTATATTATGTTATATATTATTATCTTATAAGTATATAATATATACCAAAACTTGTACATGTTGTCAAGTATTTATTGTGCTATATATATATTTGTAAACACTAAATCAAGGTTCCCACTTTAAATGGTTGGTAAACCAAACAAACATTCAAATAGTACCAAAAAATTAATATTATGATATATTCATATATAATAAATCAAGGCATCCACTTTAAATTATTGGTAAAACCAAACAAACATTTAAATGGTACCAATAAATTAATATTATGATATATTCATATATAATAAATTAAGGCATCCATCTTAAATGGTTGATAATATCAAACTAACATTTAAATGGTTCCAAGAAATTAATATTATGATATATTCATATATAATAAATCAAGACATCCACTTTAAATGGTTGGTAATAGCAAACTAACATTTAAATGGTTCCAAGAATTTAGTGCAACATATAGCAACAATAAATCAAAACTCCAATTTACAAGTAGGATATAATAATACTTAAAGAAATAAATATAACATAAAAAATAAATAATGATTAAATAATATAAAACATAGATTCTTACCTTTTAATAACCTTATTATTATGCCAAGAGTTTCACCTTTTTATCTCAACTTTGGGAAGTTAGCTACTCATTATTCAAAGTGTAAAATTTTGAATATGAATTTAACATGCTAATTATATTTAAATGAAGAAATAAAGGAAAAACAAAGAGAGAAATATTATGAACTCAAAAGTTTGTTCATAAAATGAGGGATATCTCAATACATTACAATGCATCCCTATTTATAGCCAAATTTGGAGAGAGAACCACAAATAAAATATTATTTTTTTACATAAAAGTCTTCATTGGTGTTCCAAGAAATTATATTTTAATACACATCACTTTTGAAAATCTTCCCATCCGAAATTTCTTTTCCACATAAAACAAAACATGTAGATATCTGAGTTGTTTGAATTGTGGTATTTTTTTTTACCATTTGACCAAGTAATTTGAAAGATATAGTCAAAATGCTAGAGCATGGTAAAACTGTCACTTCTTTAGTAACTTTAATTTTTGCTTAATTTAATCCCACTTGTGGGAAGATTTTTATCTCATGCTTGCAACCAATATTGTAGATATTAACATCAACTTTCTACAGGTCCAAGAATCATCTTAATCTCATTTGCAACGTCAAGGTTATTCTTCTTTTATCGAACCTGTAAAAAATAGTAAAAACTTAAAATTACACAACAACTTATATTTTATACAATTTATTATAAAACTTATAATATTTAAACATTTAATAAAACAAAAACTATAAATTTATATTATAAAACATTTAATTAATATACAATTTTTATGTTTATCACAACCCATAACCAGCTTATTGCTAGTCCCTAGCAATTTAAGCGTTAATAGCAACACAAAACATATTGATTATTTTAAATAGAAATGTAATCGGAACTATCCAAGTGTTTAAATTAAATTTGAAAAATATTAAAGTTATATCAAGATCATTATTATTATAATTTATGAAATAATCAGAACAGATCAATTCAAAGCTTATTTTCAGGTAGTTAAATGTACATGACCTTCAGAAATTCTTAGTAAGAGTATCAACTCCATATCCTCACAGGTTAATAAATGTTCCAGTTTATGGGAAAGATTTCTTTCATGGAGTTGGAATAGAGATAAATGCTCAAGAAATGGTTTACAGAATGCAGACAGACAAACGAGCCAAACTAATCAAAAGATAGGAAATCCATTGATTCAAAATCTAGTTCTAATTATATATTTTTTCCTGATGTTTTTTTTCTTTTTTTATCTTTTTTTTAACTCATGGAATCAGATTAAGTTTATGCTTTTTGATCACATATTTATTTAATTTGTACAATAAATTTCTCTCTTTTTTTTTTTAATTTTTATGATAGATAAATGAGTCGTAACATATAACTTAAAAATTACATTGATCTTCAACATCTTTTTTTCAGGAAATATCAATTTTTTTTCAAAATAAGAACTCAAGATCTAAACAATAGATAGCCTCTGTGATGATCAATAAAGGCTCGCAAGCTGTTTGCTCAATCCTCTCCACTCACACACAAAATATGTGTGAGTTTAAAAATTTTAGGCACTCTTATCAGGTATATCTTGGGCCATATAATTTAATAATTGATTTTATCACAATGGTTAATCATTCAAAAAGATTTCATAAGTCATATTTTTATAGTGATCATAATATTAAAATTGACTTTTTTTTCAAATAAAAATTTAAACATCCTTAGATAGATTAATACATTTTCTAATTTAAACCTTTCAAACATGTAATGTAATGATATTTTTGCAAAAATTACTAAGATACAAACAATAAACATAGTTTTATTTTAAAATAATATTTTTAATTTTTTTAAATTTTTTTTAATTTGTTCTCCCCCCAATCAGAGTATGACATTGTCCCTAATATCCAAATAACTATTAATAAAGAATATATAATGAAAGAGATATCACCTGGAATTTTATTGAAGATAACAAATTGAAACAAACGCAAACTAATCAACGACTTTTGAATCAATGATCCAACTTTCTTTTCTTACTTCTTGATTGCGACCAATTGTTCTTTGTTATCAATGTATCAAGCTTATGAACAAAAGCTTCCAAATTATCAATTAATTGGTCGGCAGTCGAAGCAGAGATGAGCATCTGTCGTTAATTTTCTCAAATGAAATTCTGTTCAACAGCTTTATCAAGAAATGTCAAAAAACTGTCATAATAATTATTGTTATTTCACAAGCCTACATGTTTATTATGGATATTAAGTTGTGCCCAAGAAACAATGTGAAAAATTTCTTCTAATGTAACAAAACCACCTGGTAGTGCGATAAAAGCATCAGAATTTTCAATCGTTTTGGTGATTCTTTCATACATAGAAGAAATTTTTAATTCCTCCCCAATCGTAACACCTGTAATATTTCCTTCAGCTAAAGCTGTAGGAATAATACCCAAAACCTGATTACCTCCAAGATTAGCAGATGTTGAAACATATCCCATTAACCCAATATTATCTCCCTCGTATACCAACTGAATTTTTCTCTCAACCAATATATTTCCAAGATTATTCGCTGCTTCTACAAACACTTCATTTTTTCCAGAACTCAACTCACAAAATACACAAATATTTTTCAATGTTTGTGCAGAGGATCCAGTCATGTTTTTACTTTCTATTTGATCTGCAAAAATAGAGAGAAAGATGAGAGATTTTATAGGGGTAATATGTTACCATGACAAAACTATGAGTCACAGCTGTAAGCAGAATAAACAGTAAAAACAATAATGACACACATGCATATAAACAATAGTGTGATTGTGGCTCACAATTTTCCTCTGGTTTTACGTTCAGAAACGGCTTCAACGCTTTCTATGAGTCGAGGATATGCTTCCCATCCAATTTTCTTATAAATAGGCAAACATGGTCTTTTTTAGTCGGATTCCCAAGACTATGACGCTCATCTTGGAATTGTTTCCATAAACAGAGAAGTTCAATATGCACGTGTCCACTAGAATGCATCTCAAGAGTCAATAAGATGTTATCTAAAGACTCCTTACTCAGACCATTCTTAATGAAACCAATTTTATCTTCTCTGTCATTGGAAACATATCCCAAAGATCTGCATCGTTTGTCACAAGTCCATCTTGCACACTTATGACAAACCCCTAACCTTTTGGCCCTTCGTTTTTTCGCATAAGTGCTTTTTCCTAATCCAGGCAAATACCGAATGAGCAGTGATTGTGGAACTTCTCCTCCTAATCGGACCTTAGCTTCTATTACAAGACGAATATCTTCTGGAATTCTTTTTTGCATTAGAAATCTCAATCTTTTCGCACCTACATGCATAAATTTTTCTTAGAACATTTTCAGAAACAGAAGGAAAATATTTACAAATTTTCGAGAGAATTTCATCCATTTTGAAAAGAAAAAAAATGATTTTTTTTAGAATTTTTTTATCAGCAATTGTGGGAAACTGATTTAACCGACTATGAGAGTCACGGAGTACCGTTATCCGCCATTTAACTGGGAAAATAAAAAGATTAGGAAACCTGAACTAAAAACAAACAAAATTAAATGCAACATAAAAGTTTAAGGATCGGAAAGGGAAATAAACTCTTCTTGAAAGATTTCATTTTCTAAAAATAGTTTAAGCCTTTGTCCATTTACTTTTAAAACATCACCATTTTAAGGATTTTCAATATCCACAGCTCCATAAGGATACACATGCTTTACAACATATGGGCCTGTCCATCTTGATCGTAATTTTCCTGAGAATATGTGAAGTCGAGAATTATAAAGCAAAACTTTTTTTCCAATCTCAAAAGATTTTCTAAGAATTGTTTTATCATGAAATGATTTGATTTTTGCTTTATAAATCCTTGAATTCTCATACGCATCATTTCTAAGTTCATCAAGTTCATTAAGTTGCAATTTGCGCAATTTGTTGCAATCATCCATGCTTGAATTAAAAGTTTTGATCGCCCAATAAGCTTTATGTTCCAATTCCACAGGCAAATGACAATGTTTTCCGTAAACCAACCTATAGGGAGACATATTATATGATGTTTTAAAAGCTGTTCGATATGCCAAAAGTGCATCATTAAGTCGCAGAGATCAATCTTTATTATTTGAGTTAACAGTTTTTTCCAAAATTTGCTTTATCTCCCTATTAGCTAATTCAACTTGTCCATTTGTTTGAGGATGATAAGGGGTAGTTACTTTGTGAGTAATACCATATTTTTTCATTAATGAAGCAAATGGTTTATTAACAAAGTGAGTTCCCCCATCACTTATCATGGCTCGAGGAATTCCAAATCTACTAAAAATATTTTCTTTCAAAAATTTGATGACAATTTTATGATCATTTGTTCGACATGGAATTGCCTCTATCCATTTGGAAACATAATCAACTGCAACTAAAATATACAAGTATCCAAACGACGGTGGAAAAGGTCCTATAAAATCAATTCTCCAACAGTCAAAGATTTCAATTTCAATGATAGGATTCAAAGGCATCATGTTTCTTTTTGAAATCGCACCCAATTTTTGACAATTTTCACAGATCTTGCAGATTTCATGGGTGTCTTTAAACAAAGTGGGCCAATAAAATCCACACTACAAGACTTTGCAGTCGTTTTCTTTGAAGAAAAATGTCCTCCGCATGCTTCTGAATGATAAAATTTAATGACACTACTTACCTCATTGTCGGGTATGCAACGTCGAAAAATTTGATCTGGACAATAATTGAACAGATACGGATCATCCCAATAAAATTTTTTTACCTCATTCAAAAATTTTCTTTTATCTTGGGAACTCCATTGTGGTGGTATTTTTCCTGTCACAAGAAAATTTACTATGTTAGCAAACCAAGGTGTAGTGGTAACTGAAAATAGATGTTCATCAGAAAAATTTTCGTTAACTGGTGTCATTTCACAAGATGATCCTGTTACTAGTCTCGATAAATGATTGGCTACGACATTCTCGGTTCCTTTTTTATCTTTGATCACAATGTCAAATTCTTGGAGCAACAAAATCCATCGTACCAGTCGTGGCTTTGCATCCTGTTTGGTCAACAAATATCTAATAGTAGAATGATCAGTAAACACAATAGTCGTTGATCCAATCAAATAAGAACGAAATTTATCTAATACAAATATTACAGCAAGTAGTTCTTTTTTAGTTGTGGAGTAATTCATTTGAGCATTGTTTAAAGTTCTACTTGCATAATATATCACGTAAGGCTTACCATTTCTTCTTTGACCCAGTACTGCACCGACTGCATAATCACTCGCGTCGCACATGATTTCAAATGGTAAAGACCAATCAGGAGGTTGCATGATAGGAGCTGATGTTAAATGTCGAACGATTTCATCAAAAGCATTTTGACATTCTTGAGTCCACTCAAATGCAATGTCTTTTGTTAAGAGGTTACAAATGGGTTCAGAGATTGAAGTAAAGTCCTTTATAAACCTCCTATAAAATCCAGCATGTCCCAAAAATGAGCGAATTTCTTTAATGGTTTTTGGAGGGGGTAAATTGGCAATGACATCAACTTTGGCTTTATCAACTTCAATTCCATGAGATGACACGACATGTCCCAAAACAATCTCAGAAGTAATCATGTAATGAAATTTTTCTCAATTTAAAATAAGACATTTTTCCTCGAATCTTTTTAAAACTTTTTCCAAATTTTCAAGACAATTATCAAATGTATTCCCAAAAACAGTTAAATCATCCATTAAAATCTCCAAACAATTTTCAACCATGTCGCTAAAAATGCTTAGCATACATCTTTGAAATGTTGCTGGGGCATTGCATAATCCAAATGACATCTTTCTAAATGCAAATGTTCCAAACGGACATGTGATGTGAATGTAGTTTTATCTTGAACTTCGAGTGCAATGGGAATTCGATAATAGCCTGAATATCCATCTAGAAAACAGTAGTATGGATGACCTGCTACTCTTTCTAAAATTTGATCCAAAAATGGTAATGGAAAATGATCTTTTCTAGTGGCGTCATTTAATTTTCTATAATCAATACACATCCGCCAACTAGATGGGACTCGACTTGTTAACAATTCACCTTTTTAATTTTTTATCACCGTGATGCCAGATTTTTTTGGAACTACTTATGTTGGGCTTACCCACTTACTATAAGAAATAGGGTAGATAATCCCAACATCAAGTAGTTTCAAAACTTCAGTTTTCACAACATCTTTCATGTGTGGATTTAATCTCCTTTGTGGTTGTTGAGATGTTTTTGCATTTTCTTCTAAGTGAATTTTGTGAGTGCAAATTAGTAGATTAATGCCCTTGAGATCTTTTATGTCCAACCAATTGCATTTTTAGTTCTTTTAAGGATATCAACTAATTTACCTTCTTGATTACTTGCTAGTTTGGAAGAAATTATCACCGGATATGTTTCATCTTCTCCAAGAAATGCATACTTCAATTCTTTTGGCAAGAGTTTTAACTCCAATATGGGTGGTTCGTCTTTGTTCTCATATTTTGTCTCAAATTCATTCTCTGATCCTGGTAACGAGTGATACCTGATAAAATCATCAAGATCAATTTCAATATTTTCTTTATCAGTTTCAATTGAACAAATATCTAATTGATCACGAGTACTCCCTTCTTGAATATTTTCTTCCACAAGAGTTTCAATAAGATTTTCATCTTCACTTTCATCTCCTTTGTCATGTGGTTGCTTACAAAGATTAAAAACATTAAGCTCCAAGGTCATGTTACCAAATGACAACTTCATTATTCCATTCCTGCAATTTATAAGAGAATTAGAAGTTGCTAAAAATGGACGACCCAGAATTAGTGGAATTGCATTACAACCTTCGATAGGTTGTATATCTAAAACTATGAAATTGACAGGATATACGAAGTTACGAACTTGGACCAACACGTCTTCTACCATACCTCTTGGCACTTTAACAGATCTATCGGCAAGTAAAAGTGTTACCGAAGTAGATTTTAACTCGCCTAGTTTGAGTTCTGGATAAACTGAATATGGAAGTAAATTCACACCAGCTCCAAGATCAAGCAAGGCTTTCTTAATCTTTCGTTCTTCAATAATACATGAAATAGTAGGACAATCAGGGTCTTTGTATTTCAAAGTATTATTATTTTGAATGATTGCACTTACTTGTTCGGCTGAAAATGCTTTCTTTTTCACATTCAATTTTCCTTTCACAGTGCACAAGTCTTTCAAAAATTTGGCATATGATGGTACCTGCTTTATTGCAAAGGAATATTAACTTTTACTTATTTAAAAATATCATATATATCAGAATTAAAATTTGATTTTTTTGTATTTTTCAATGCATGAGGGAATGGTGGTGACACTGTCTGTTGAACCTCCTCTTCGCAAGTTATGGATTCCACTTCCTTACCCTTTGGAGTTGATCTATCATCATCTTCACAAGGTTCAAGAATGGATTTTTCCACAACCTTACAACTTCGAAGGGTAATAACATATTTTACCTATTCCATCGGTTGAGTTCAAGAAGTTTCAGTTTGTGAATGATGATCCTTTGGATTAGGCTGTGGTTGTGAAGGAAATTTACATTTTTCATTAACATTAAGTGCATATGCAAATTTAGCAAGAGTATCTTTCAAATCTGTCATGGTTTGAGCAGTTTGAGTATTGATAGACTCTTGCTTTGCAATGAAAGAATTCAATCTATCTTCCAAGTTTCTTTTAGGTGGAGGAACATAAGGTGCATAATTTTGAAAATTTTGGAAATGTGGTTGTGAAAATTGTGCAGCATTATCATTCTTCCAACTAAAATTTGAATGATTTCACCAACCTGGATTGTAATTTTGAGAAAATGGTTCAAAATTTGGCCTTTTGAAATTGTTCAAAACATTGGCTTGTTCATGGAGACATTCTTTAAAAGAGGGCAAAGTGAGACAATATTTTGTAGAATGATCACTTGTATCACAGATGTGACAAGCAATTTCTTGAACAGATTTTAATTGACCATTCTTTTTCAATTCAAGTGCCTCAACTTTTCTTGCCAAAGAGGTAAATCTAGCTTGGAGATCATGTTCATCTTTGAGGGTGTACATTCCTCCATCAGATGTGGGAGATTGAATCTTGTTTGATAGTTCGATTGTACCTATAGTGTCCCAATTTTGAGCATTTTCAGCTAATGAATCGAGATACTCAATTGCCTCGTTTGGATCTTTATCTTCAAATATTCCATTACACATAAATTTAACCATTTGCCAATCTTTAGTTGTTAAGCCTTCATAAAATTGAGAAACAACTCTCCAAATTTCAAAACCATGATGTGGACAAAGATTAAGCAATTCTTTGTATCTATTCCAACACTGATAAAAAGTTTCTCCTTGTTTTTGAGTGAAAGTGATGATTTGCCTTTTGAAAGAATTTGTTCTATGAGATGGAAAAGCCTTTTCAAAAATTGTTGTTGCAATTCATCCCAAGTTCGAATGGATCCCGATCTCAGATTTTGTAGCCAAGTTTTAGCTTTATCTTCTAAAGAAAAAGGAATAAACTTAAGTCGAATGATGTTCATGCTACAATTTAGATCATTATATGTGTTGCACACTTCTTCAAACTCTCGTAAATGCATGTATGGATTTTCAGAATCTAAGCCATGAAAATTGGGTAAAAGTTGGATAATACCAGGCTTAAAATTGAAATGAGATACATCAGGGGGAAAAACTAGACATGAAGGTGCACTATGACATGTAGGATTCATGTGATATCTAAGTGTTCTTCGTCTATCATGATCATGTTGAGATTGAATTTCATCTTCATTTTCTTGGATGGGTTCTTCTGCCATGTTTTGTAAAAATAAACTGTTATTTCGAATTAGTCGACCACTAAGTGTACGTGACCAAATGCTCATGAAAATGCAAATACAAAAGAATAAAAACACACAAAAGCAATAAAAATTCAAATAAAGAAAAATAAACTATAAACAAAATTAAATAGACTTGAAATTAATTATACTTCCCCGGCAACGGCGCCAAAAACTTGTTGCGACTTTGATTGTTGCACTCCTAAGAGCAGGTTGTCCACAAGTAGTATAATTCGGTGAGCCCGAAAATCGTATCCACAGGGAAGCTATGTTATTACAAGTCCACTAAAATGTCTTTTTGTTTTCGTTTTTGTTTTTTTCTTTTAATGGTTTGAATATTTAATTGGTAATTTTTAATTGTTCAAATTTTATTTTAAGTAGTTGAGATTAAAGGATTCACTCTTAGTGTGGGGACCCGGACGCTAATTCATTCCTTAATCGTCTTTAGGAATAATTCAAACAATTATAATAAACAGGGTCTAAATTTTTTTTTTTAAAATACCAAGCGCAAACGTAATGTAATTCAATTCAAATTACATATTAAACATAAACATACAAATCTTGTATTATCTACAAGAATTCAACTAGGTTCAACTATATATCAGTGCTGAATCCTAAGTTGCTTCGAAGCCCGGATCTCCACGCTATCTAGTCCAGCCTCGTTCTCTTCTTGACCCTGATCCTATCCCACCTGTTGCCATGCACATATACAAACAAGACAACAGTCGGATAACTCCGGTGAGAATTACATTCTCAGTATAAATCATGTATACATGCAATCATAAAAACAATATAAAAGCATATAACAGATATGTCTAACATATATTCAAATCAGAATATAAATCCATATCAAGAATAAATCCTATTCTAAACATGTACCATCATCAGGAACATAACTCATCATAACTCAATATAAACTGTCAATTAGACTCATGACTCTATTTTAGACTAGACTCAATCCTAGTCTAGGGATCCCGGTTCCAGATGTGGTTATTCACATATCGACCAACAGTAATAGAAAAGACTCCAGTTCTATCTACGTCGATATGATATCGATCACCAGTAATAGAAGAAGCTCGGATTCTATCCACATCGGTATAGTATCGATCACCAGTAATAGTAGGAACTCCGATTCTATCCACATTGATATGATATCGATCATCAGTAATAGAAGAATTTATGATTCTATCCACATCGATACGGTACCGATCACCAGTAATAGAAGAAGCTACAATTCTATCCACATCGATAGCCAAACATCCGGTGACAGACTTTGGCACTATCGCCAATACACTATCTTGTGACATCGTGCAATGTTCCCGTGGCGATCCCAACACTATCAGGCACTTCTGTCACAAGATTACTCGTCTAATACCTGCTGTCTATAAATCCAGAGAACAAGTACATCAATCAAATCAATACAATAAGGTAAAGTATGTGATTTAGGGAAACTCGAGCCAAACCTCACTCGAGTTGTGCAATCCCAACTCAACATTAATTTATACATTTATCTTCTCGGTCCGACGAAGACGAAGTCCCAAATTCAACTCTGTCCAGAACCAATCTAATAATGAGAATCGAATAGACACAATATCAGTACATGACTCAGTTCAAAACCTGTTCTGATCAATACTCAAATCAAAACATAATCGGATCAATACCAATCGACATATGATACCACAATACCATCTAAATCAATACCGAATCTGATCAATGTTAATCAACTGATGTTTCGACGGCATAATAACACAATCTCGATAACCCCGTCAATTTCAACATCACAGATATAATACCAGAACTCATAATTAATATCGGTAGAAATCACAATCTCAACGATGATATAAATCTAATATCGATTCTAAATCAAATCGACTCCAAAATTCATAACAATTACATAAACAGTCTGTTTTTCATTCTGACTTCGATTATACGATGTCCACTGTATCAGAAACACCATATATGATTCCTATTCAATTCTGACAATATAATATATTTTTAAATCATGTTCAAACGTAACAAAACTTACGTCCAGTTGAAGCTGTCGTCGCTAGGAACACGGTACTGTATTCGGATTCGAAAACAGACGGACGGATTGCTCGTAATTTAAATTTCACCCGAAGCTTCCCTCGGTTTCTTCCTGTGATTCTCAGACAAAAATGGCTTGTACCTATATATATATACACGTTCGCATATGCAAGGCAAGTGGCTTGTTGCATGTTCTGCACGTCGCGCGAATATGCGCGCACAAAGTCGCGCATATGCGCCGGTTGTTCGGACCAGCATTTCGTCTTCTCGCGCATATGCGCCAATCACTTCCGCGCATATGCGCTGAACATTCTGCCCATCACGCGCATGTGCGCCATCTACGTCACGCATATGCGCCGAACTCTCTGGAATTCTCCCTTGGCTTCTCGCATGGCTCGCGCATATGCGCGTCTTCCGCTGCGCATGTGCGCCGAACTCTCTGGACGTTCCGCGCATGTGCGCGTATTGAGGTCGCGCATGTGCTCCCAACTCTCTGGACCTCTCGCGCATATGCGCGAATCTAAGTCGTGCATGTGCGCGCATGGCTCTGTCTTCCTCGCGCATGTGCGTCCATATATGTTGCGCATGTGCGCGGGGACTCTTCTTGCACCTCATGTCAAATCTTCTTTCGGCTCTCCCGGTCTGATCTTTTCTGTCTATAATCATATCAATTAATCAATAAATTATTTCAAATTAATCTCGGATTACAATAATTAAAATCTCGGGCCTTACATTTCTCCCCCTCTAAGATATGATTTCGTCCTCGAAATCACAGGCAATCATTTCAGATAAGGAAGAAATGTATACTAGAGGTTACTTCGGAAAATTTGTTCTATTAAATCATTCTGAAATCTCAATCTCATATCAGATTTTGTCTCTTTTAATGCCCTGCTAACTTTACCGTATTTCCAACAACTGAATAGTCTTCATTCTGAATTTTCATTCTTTCACGCATCTCTGATTTCAATTTGAAGAAGAATTCAAGAAGTATAATATCATCATACTACTTAAGATCATTCTGATAAAATCAATTGCGAATACTGGCTATACAACATCCGTATATACCAATCAATAGCTCTTAAGAACTCAATCTCGGTTTCAAATACCAACAGTCATCACCTGACGTTGGCATAGTTCATATCACTTTCCGAACTATTTTCATTTGTTTCTGAATCAGTTTCATTTTCTTTATCAGATCTTTGATCCATCAAATCCAATCTCAGGTATCACCGCAGTATCATCCCCATATGAAGGAAATTTGCAGTTCTCACTGTACCATACCTCAACTAAAGCTATCTCGATACTCATCTAATAGCTATTATTGTACAATAATTCATAAAGTGACAAGATCTCAGGTCACTAGTGCTAAAATCCAGCACTACAGTTCCTGGATATCCTCCAGTATCTAGATAGTTCGCTCCGACTATCCGTCAATATATAAACTATAGATAAAAAATCATGCTATACAATCTGCAAAAAGTATAAAATCAACCAAAATCACGGTATGATATAATTAACTCTGGCATTCAATACCATCTGACCCCTTTTCTGACATACCTCTCAGTCGTCTAGTCATATCTGTACGTCATCCTGTACAATATACATATGCAGATTTGAACAATCGTTCAATCATAACCACATCCTGGTACATTCTTGGCAAGATTTCGGTAAATCTATCGCCAGATCCATAGAATTATACTCATATTTCTATTCAGGAATCGCTAATCTGTATATTCAATCTCCTGGTTTCTATCTTCCTGTCCTCATCTGTCAGCGATTTAGACATTTCAATACAAATTCTGACAAAACTGATTTCATTTGTTTACATCAAAATTGTCCGTTCGTATTATCACACATTTCTTGTTACTAGAATAATACGGAATCTACTACTATGTGCCTCTGACAATACATGTCATTTCAAATTCGAAATATCTGGCACAAAAAATTTAGATAATTATATAAAATAAAGCATTACCTACCTGGTATTCTGATTGACACACTGTTCTGACTATCTAAATCATGTTCTGAACAATCTGATCAAACTTCGGAACTGCTGTAATTTTCAACATCAGCTCTGAGCCGGCTTGAACGTTCTCAAGTTCTGGCATTATTAATGTCGTTTTGAGCCACTGATCACTGTCTCAACTGTGCTACAATCAATCAGTATACTATTTTCAGATATCACAGACTCTGAATACAATCTGTTGCAATCTGGATTCATAGCCGAACAATTCTGTATACAACAATCTCAATTCCAAGAATATTCAGTACAAATTTCAACTGTTCGATTCAATTCAATCATACGCTGCGAATATATCAAATATCATAGATAAAACAAGCATAAAGTCATCAGAACACTTCGGAACACAGGATTTATCAACCCATACGCAGAACTGAAGTATTTCCCAGAGAAACACATAATCAGATGTACCTCTAACTCTCAGGTAGTAAATCTTCTAACTGACATTTCAATTCTTTCAATTCAATCAGTATCCTTCTGTACAGAGGTCTAAAATGAAATTCATACCTGATATTAAATCAAGGCTGAAGTCGCTCTCCCTGATATAAGACAAACCCGGAATTTCATCTGGAACGACTATAGAAACTCTCCTGCTACTGACAAATCAATCCCAGATAGGCTCAACTTCAGTAATCAACTGAATACCTAAGGAATTACTCCATTCTTTTCGATAATCATCGAATCATAGATAATACGGATATCAAGGAATTCAAAATCGAGAATCCTTACCGTATATCATTCGTTCATCGGTCATTTCAGGTCCGAATCTTACCATCTCCTGGAAAGAATCTATAATAGTTCTGTACTTGTTAGCATATCAATATCAATAATGTAGTCAGAATCAGATAACACAAGTACAATGCAATCTAATTCAATCTCATTCTCTTTTTACTGCAGTCCACAATATATCACAGAATTCACTGATATCAATTCCTCTCCCCAAAAGGTACAAAGATCACTACTACAGTAATACAAACCCCGTAGGTACAAGATATATCAATACAACTCAGTCAAAGATAATCGTAGGGAATGCATTAGTATATATCAATACATATGCAACATAATCATAAAAGATTATTACCTGCCACTATATCATCACGTGTGTTCTGGGTCTGTTTCTCGATCACTACCATCAGATGATTTTGCTCCCTGAAATCTTCGGGAACCTTTCTGTCGACCGACTCTAGCAAAGTGTCCCTGCTGTTTACAGATATTGCACCTACCAGTCACTCCCTGGCACTGCTCCATGGGATGTCTCCCTCCGCAAGTCCTGCAATAAACTCCAGTATAACTCGTACTAGAACCACTGGAGCTAGATGAACCGCTCCCTAACTTCTTGAACTGCTTCTTTTGAACTTTCAACTGCTCTTTCTTTCCACCACTGCTGCCAATCTCAATTCTAGAAGGCAGTTGTTGTGGTATCGGTGTTGGAAGAACATATGAAGCTTCCTTTTGTCGCCTCAGAACGGTTTCTGCTCTTTTGGCTCGATTCAGAATATCAGCAAAATTACTCGGTTGTTTCACATTCACCAATGTGCATATCTCCGGATTCAATCCCTGGATAAACTGATCAGATACAGTTGTATCATTTCTAGCCACTTGAGGGGCAAAATGTAGCAAGGTGAAAAACTGGGCCAAATACTCATCAACATTCAATTGACTCTGTCTCAGATTTGTAAACTCTGCACTTTTATCCTGTCGGTATGATAGAGGTACAAATCTTTGATAAAATTCAACTTTAAAAATCTTCCACGTAATCGTTGAGCTACGCTGTGCTATGGCTTCCCTGGTTACCAGCCACCAACTCCTAGCGACTTCCCGTAGTTGATTTCCAACCAGTTTAACTCTACAATCATCTGTAAAACCAAGAAATTCGAATAACATTTCTATGTCCTCTAGCCAATTCTCACACTCCACTGGCGTCTCATTACCCTACAGAATCGGCGGTTGAAACGATTGAAATTTCTTCAACTGTGTTTCCATCAAAGCTTCTGTCTCATCCATCTGATCAATCGAAGTACTACCCAATTCTCGAATTCTTCTTGGAGGTATATCTGATTACCACAAGGGTTAGTATCACATGAGATGAATCAATCTCAGTCCCTTTCTGATCAGCTTACCTTCTGATCGAGAATTGGTTCTGATTTATTTTCAAATCAGACATATTACAAAATCAACTCAGGTATTCAGGTAACATGTATTTAAAGGCAGTATACATAATAGCATGCTAGCATACACAATGTAATTCCACATTATAAATAAATCACATGCTAGCAATCACATGCAGGAAAGAAAACTCAATCTACCCCGCTCACTCTCTTCTATCTCAATCTCAAGAACCTACAGTTCTAGAACCTACTGTTATAGAACCTAATGCTCTGATACCACCTGTTGTGGGGACCCGGACGCTAATTCATTCCTTAATCTTCTTTAGGAATAATTCAAAAAATTATAATAAACAGGTTCTAAATTTTTTTTTTTTAAAATACAAAGCGGAAACGTAATGTAATTAAATTCAAATTACATATTAAACATAAACATACAAATCTTGTATTATTTACAAGAATTCAACTAGGTTCAACTATATATCAGTGCTAAATCCTAAGTTGCTTCGAAGCCCGGATCTCCACGCTATCTAGTCCAGCCTCGTTCTCTTCTTGACCCTGATCCTATCCCACCTGTTGCCATGCACATATACAAACAAGACAACAGTAGGATAACTCCGGTGAGAATTACATTCTCAGTATAAATCATGTATACATGCAATCATAAAAAAAATATAAAAGCATATAATAGATATGTCTAACATATATTCAAATCAGAATATAAATCCATATCAAGAATAAATCCTATTCTAAACATGTACCACAGGAACATAACTCATCATAACTCAATATAAACTGTCAATTAGACTCATGACTCTATTTTAGACTAGACTCAATCCTAGTCTAGGGATCCCGGTTCCAGATGTGGTTATTCACATATCGACCAACAGTAATAGAAAAGACTCCAGTTCTATCTACGTCGATATGATATCGATCACCAGTAATAGAAGAAGCTCGGATTCTATCCACATCGGTATAGTATCGATCACCAGTAATAGTAGGAACTCCGATTCTATCCACATTGATATGATATCGATCATCAGTAATAGAAGAATTTATGATTCTATCCACATCGATACGGTACCGATCACCAGTAATAGAAGAAGCTACAATTCTATCCACATCGATAGCCAAACATCCGGTGACAGACTTTGGCACTATCACCAATACACTATCTTGTGACATCGTGCAATGTGCACGTGGCGATCCCACAACTATCAGGCACTTCTGTCACAAGATTACTCGTCTAATACCTATTGTCTATAAATCCAGAGAACAAGTACATCAATCAAATCAATACAATAAGGTAAAGTATGTGATTTAGGGAAACTCGAGCCAAACCTCATTCGAGTTGTGCAATCCCAACTCAACATTAATTTATACCTTTATCTTCTCGGTCCGACGAAGACGAAGTCCCAAATTCAACTCTGTCCAGAACCAATCTAATAATGAGAATCGAATAGACACAATATCAGTACATGACTCAGTTCAAAACCTGTTCTGATCAATACTCAAATCAAAACATAATCGGATCAATACCAATCGACATATGATACAACAATACCATCTAAATCAATACCGAATCTGATTAATATCAATCAACTGATGTTTCGACGGCATAATAACACAATCTCGATAACCCCGTCAATTTCAACATCACAGATATAATACCAGAACTCATAATTTATATCGGTAGAAATCAAAATCTCAACGATGATATAAATCTGATATCGATTCTCAATCAAATCGACTCCAAAATTCATAACAATTACATAAACAGTCTGTTTTTCATTCTGACTTCGATTATACGATGTCCACTGTATCAGAAACACCATATATGATTCCTATTCAATTTTGACAATATCATATTTTTAAATCATGTTCAAACGTAACAAAACTTACGTCCAGTTGAAGCTGTCGTCGCTAGGAAACCGTTACTGTATTCGGATTCGAAAACAGACGGACGGATTGCTCGTAATTTAAATTTCACCCGAAGCTTCCCTCGGTTTCTTCCTGTAATTCTCAGACAAAAATGGCTTGTACCTATATATATATATACACGTTCGCGCATGCAAGGCAAGTGGCTTGTTGCATGTTCTGCACGTCGCGTGCATATGCGCGCACAAAGTCGCGCATATGCGCCGGTTGTTCGGACCAGCATTTCGTCTTCTCGCGCATATGCGCCGAACATTCTGCCCATCACGCGCATGTGCGCCATCTACGTCGCGCATATGCGCCGAACTCTTTGGAATTCTCCCTTGGCTTCTCGCATGGCTCGCGCATACGCGCATCTTCCGCCGCGCATGTGCGCCGAACTCTCTGGACGTTCCGCGCATGTGCGCGTATTGAGGTCGCGCATGTGCGCCCAACTCTCTGGACCTCTCGCGCATATGCGCGAATCTAAGTCGCGCATGTGCGCGCATGGTTCTGTCTTCCTCGCGCATGTGCGCCCATATATGTCGCGCATGTGCGCGGGGACTCTTCTTGCACCTCATGTCAAATCTTCTTTCGGCTCTCCCGGTCTGATCTTTTCTGTCTATAATCATATCAATTAATCAATAAATCATTTCAGATTAATCTCGGATTACAGTAATTAAAATCTCGGGCCTTACACTTAGTATTTTAGTAAAGTTAACATTAATGAACATTATTGAAATCCACTTAATAAAATGGTTCCAATATATATTAAATAATCATATTTATATTATGTTATATATTATTATCTTATAAGTATATAATATATACCAAAACTTGTAAATGTTGTCAAGTATTTATTGTGCTATATATATATATATTTTTAAACACTAAATAAAGATTCCCACTTTAAATGGTTGGTAAAACCAAACAAACATTTAAATGTTACCAAGAAATTAATATAATGATATATTCATATATAATAAATTAAGGCATCCACTTTAAATGGTTGGTAAAACCAAACAAACATTTAAATGGTACCAAAAAATTAATATTATGATATATTCATATATAATAAATCAAGGCATCCACTTTAAATTGTTGGTAAAACCAAACTAACATTTAATTGGTTCCAATAAATTAATATTATGATATATTCATATATAATAAATCAAGGCATCCACTTTAAATGGTTGTTAATACCAAACTAACATTTAAATGGTTCCAATAATTTTGTGTAACATATAGCAACAATAAATCAAAATTCCAACCTATAAATAAGGTATAATAATAATTAAAGAAATAAATATAACATAAACAATAAATAATGATTAAATAATATAAAACATAGATTCTTACCTTTTAATAACCTTATTATCATGCCAAGAGTTTCACATTTTCATCTCAACTTTGGGAAGTTAGCTACTCATCATTCAAAGTGTAAAACTTTGAATATGAATTTAACATGCTAATTATATTTAAATGAAGAAATAAAGGAAAAACAAAGAGAGAAATATTATGAACTCAAAGGTTTGTTCATAAAATGAGGGATATCTCAATACATTACAATTCACCCCTATTTATAGCCAAATTTGGGGAGAGAACCACAAATAAAATATTATTTTTTTACACAAAAGTCTTCATTTGTGTTCCAGTAAATTATATTTTAATACACATCACTTTTGAAAATCTTCTCATCCGAATTTTCTTCTCCTCATAAAACAAAACATGTAGATATCTGTGTTGTTTGAATTGTGGTTTTTTTTAACCATTTGACCAAGTAATTTGAGAGATATGGTCAAAATGTTAGAGCATGGTAAAACTGCCACTTCTTTGGTAACTTTATTTGTTGCTTAATTTGATCCCACTTGTGAGAAGATTTTTATCTCATGCTTGCCACCAATATTGTAGATATTAACATCAACTTTCTACAGGTCCAAGAATCATCTTAATCTCATTTGCAACGCCAAGGTTATTCTTCTTTTATCGAACCTGTAAAAAATAGTAAAAACTTATAATTACACAACAACTTATATTTTATACAATTTATTGTAAAACTTATAATATTTAAAAATTTAATAAAACAAAAACTATAAATTTATATTATAAAACATTTAATTAATATACAATTTTTATTTTTATCAATATATGAGATGAAAGGACCGTTTTGTACGTTAATCATAATCGACTGGTTCTTGCATACACTATCAGTGATACCTAGGAATCATGGGGCGGTGCTACTAGACGCTCTTACCATGATTCGATGGGTTTAATCAGAAATATGATTCTGACATTCTAATGATCAATTGTTGATACATAGAATGGGAAAAATTAGGGTAAGCCCAAATAAAAGATTATGTCCTGGATCACAATGAGTTGTGAACCCACGGCTAGCTGTATCCCTGAACCATTGAGGATCACACAAGCACTGGATCATTTGTTCCCGTTGAGAGAATAAATTCAAGAAGTTGAATTTATATTATGTTATAGTAAATTCAAGGAGTTGAATTTATGATAATTAAATTTTGAGAAAAATAAATTCAAAGAGTTGAATTTATGAGATAATAAATTCATGAATTTATATAATTTGGAGAGAATAAAATTCAAGAAGTTGAATTTATAAAATTTCATGATTTAATTTATTAAACTCAAAAGTTGAGTTTATTAAATATTAAATTAAATATAGTGAGAAGTATGTTTAATGGTCTTGTAGGAGTACAAGTCTAACATACTAAATAATTAAAGTTTTTAATGGAATTTGTTGATTAATTAAACTAGTTGGACTAGCTCAATTAATTAATAAATCACATTAATGTTAATTATGATAACTAGATCATGCCTTGTTTATAAAAGAGAGTTGAGATGCCATAACCATAGCCACCATAATACACCACAATTTCGAAAATTTCTCATCCTTTTTCTCTCAAATATTTTGGCCACCTTGAATTAATTTTAGGGTTGAGCCGTCTCCCAAATTTTAATCTCCAACGTTAAAAGATCATTCAAATATTCTATTGCTATTTTGAAGAGGAACAAACGATCTAGTCGTGAACTTGATAGGAGGATTAAAGAAAGGAGATTTGAAGAAGGTTCGTAGGAAATTCACCAAGAGCTATCTCCGCTAACACCGGAATATTTGGAGCCGTGTGAATCTTTCACCAAAGGTATAAAAGTTAAACTCCCTATGAATGTTTTAATTATTAAAATCATACAAGTGCTCAAAAATATCTTGAATGTCAAGATCTAAAATTTTTTAAAACTTCTCTGCTTTTGGGCACGAGAAAACCGATAACCAATAGTGGTATCAGAGCCAGGTTCTCTATATCGTATGGTTTTAATAATTTTTTCAGAAAATTTGTACACCATAAAAATTTTAATTTTATCAGATTTTAGAAAAAAAATATTATTTTCGAATCTGCCCGGAACAGTGCGCGCACGAGCTGCACAGAGAGTCCGCGCAGCGTGCACGAGCCATGCGCGCATCAAGAGCCTTGACCAAGAAATCAATTATGAGTTTTACAAGAAATCAATTATTATTGAATTAATTGAAAATTAAATAAAGATGTTTATTTAATTTATTAAATTCTTTAATAATTGTGGTGGTTAGTAATAAAATTATTAGATATATGATTTATCAATTAATTAAATTTGTTTAATTAAATTGGTGTTAATATTTGATATTAAATGCATGAAGGATGATCGAGAGCCTTGACCAATGTGTTAGGTGTATGTTAGGATATTTTACTGTTATTATTTAGTTTGTTAATATTTGATATTATTAAAGTGGGCCTGCTTTACGGCCCGTTCCCACCCCATGAGATGTATCCCTTATGTGCCATGACTATTTAAATGTAATTATTAGAAATAGTGGGAGATCAAGACTGGAAGATGGTGGGCCCGATGCACAAGATGAAGACATGTAAAATATTGGAAGCTCTTGTAATAATTGCATTTGCATCTCTGCATTCACCTAGGTTTTAGACATGGATCCATGTCTGGCTCACATGGATCTAATAGTGTTGACGATCGATCATCCTTATTTATTGTTTATGTCATGTTATGATATATATGCAATATATATAGTAGTATGCATGTATGTATATTATTAGATAATATAGTTGCATGAATCCGGCAATCATACAATCTCGTGGCACGCGATTTTAAATTAAAATGATGAGACAATTTCAAAATTAAAATACCTAATTTTGAATAAGATTCAAAATATATATCAAACCTCAAAAGTAAAAATTAAAAGAGATTAATTTATTCTTGCCTTCCATCAACCGTGGTTGCATGTCGATCGCTACCCGCGGACAATGTCTGGCTCATATTATTGGGGAGGCCTGGACGCCGGAAAGCTGTGACTTCCACCGGACATATGATGTGAACTGCGTGGAACTCTCATGACTTCGGCTCATATTATTGGAGGAACTCATATTATTGGAGGAACTCATGGCGACCGTCCACTACAATTCAATATTGATGGGTCGGTTTGACACGTGAAAATAAACAGCGTCATATTATGGGGTCCTTATTAAACGTGAGGCGAAACACGCGGGGGTTGCATAGGGATGCAATTGGATTCTACCTTTTAGAAATTATAATTGGCTGATATTATTCGGGATTATAATTGGCTAATTGGACTCTACGTGCCAACTAAGGAAATACGATTTCCCTTTTTCATCAGAGGGTGGTGAAAATGTCAAAATAGTGGAGGGAAATTTATAAAATAAAATCCATATTTTATATCTTAGAATTATTTTAAAATTATCAGCAACCATTATTCTGTTCTGTATCAGTATATTTTCGTTTTCGTTAGGTAATCCATTTTTATTATTAAGAAGCTATTCGAATCTAATTTTCAAGACTGGTTGGGATAATTGTTCTGAATTCGGAGAAAATGACATACACACTAATGTCAGTCCTGATGAACTGACAAAGTATGCAAGATGGTAGGACTATAGTATGCAAACTAAAGTGTAACATGCTCGCTTCTATGTCAAATGAATTGTATAGACAATTTGAGGAAATTTTTGAATGTTGTTGACATTCGAATGCACGTACAAGAGTTGCATGGTGCATGAAACTCATACAATGATTCACACCTATTTTCAAGGAGCTCATGAATACATGCATGCAAGATGGGGCTTTGGACCATGAGCGTGGTGTACATATGACTGAGCTTATTGAGAATCTGGTGGGCCTGGAATATGTGATTCCTAACGAGTTACTAGATAACATCAATTTGTTGTCATTCACTTCCTCATTTGACGGAGTCATGGTGAACTTCAATTTGAATAAGATATATGATAGCCTTGGAAAGCTAGTCAATACACTTATGACATATAAGATCACCATAAAACAGGAAAATGTTGTTTCCTAGTTGGGCTTCTTGTCAAGAACGAAAAATGGCTCACAAGGTAAGGGAGAGAAATGTTCTGAATGGACATAAGAAATTATCTGGGCCAGAAATGTTTTGGAAATGATAAGTGAATGTCCAAAGTAAACATGATTTCAACAACAAACAAAAGAAAATTAGATTATCCAAATCCCGTACAAATATGGCACGCTAGACTATGTCACATTTCCCAAAGAAGGATGCACAAACTAGTGGAAGAATGCATGTTTGACTTATCAGACATAAATTATCTACCTGCTTGTAAGTCCTGTCTAAAAAGAAAAATGACAAAGACCCCATTCAATTGAAACATGGAACGTGCACATGGTCTACTAGATTTGATCCACACAGACGTTTGTGGCCCGCTAAGTGTTAGGACAAAATATGGGCAATCCTAATTCATTACCCTTACTGATGACCATTCGAGGTATGGGTATGTTTATTTGATGAAACATAAATCTGAAGCATTTGAAAGGTTCAAAGAATTTAGTTATGAAGTAGAAAACAACTAGAAAGGATTATTTAGACACTTCGATCAGATCGAAGTGGAGAATAATTGATTGCTGAATTTTTGGGATATATAAAAGAGAATGAGATTCTCCCACAGTGGACTCCACAAGCAACACCACAATTGAATGGTGTTTCTGAACGTCGAAATCGAACCTTGATGGACATGGTTCGATCCATGATGGGATTCACTGAATTGCCTACATCGTTTTGGGGCTTTGCGCTTGAAATTGTGGCAATGTTATTGAATAATGTCCATACTAAAGCAGTTGATAAAACACCATATGAGATATGGATGGGAAAAACTCCCAAATATTCTTACATGAGAATATGGGGATGTCCTGCTTACGTGAAGCAGACAGTGGGAGACAAATTGGATAATAGATCCACTTTGTGCTACTTTGTAGGATATCCAAAGAATTCTGTTAGATATTATTTCTATCATCCCAATGAAGCAAAAGTGTTCGTTTCAAGAAATGTCACTTTTTTGAAAAAGAAATTTCTATTAAATAGAAAAGAAAAGATGATAGAACTTGAAGAAATTCAAGATACTCCCTCAACTATAGAAGTTGAACCCAATCCCCAACTAGTAGTTGAAGTACAAGCTCCTACAAGGTCTGATAGGGTTATTAGACCACCTGCAAGATATGCGCTTATTCATGAACAAAGCCATGACGAGGCTTGTGTTGGATGTGATCCAATGAATTTCAAAGAAGCAATATCTGTTATTGATTCAACCAAATGGCTTGAAGCCATGCAGTCTGAAATGGGCTCTATGTATTCAAACCAAGTCTGGACATTGATGAATCCACCTGAGGGAATCGTTCCCATAGGATGCAAATGGATCTACAAAAGAAAGCTTGGGGCGGATGGGAAGATATTGACCTTCAAAGCAAGACTGGTTGCAAAAGGTTATACTCAAAGGCAAGGAACTATTAGCTATAGTAACATGGTATGACTATGAGATATTGCAAATGGATGTAAAGATTGCATTCCTCAATGGAGACATCAAACTAGAAATTTATATGTCTCAACCTGAGGGATACACATCAGTAGGAAATGAGCATAAGGTATGCAAACTTCAGAGATCAATATATATAGGCTCAAGCAGGCGTCAAGGAGTTGGAACCTCATATTTGATAGAAATATCAAAGAATTTGGTTTTGCTAAAAATCCCGAGGAACCATGCGTATAAAAGAAAGTTAGTAGGAGCGCAGTGACATTCCTAGTATTTTATGTTGATTATATCCTGCTCATTGGGAATGAGGTAGGATTACTGCAATCAAATAAATTATGGTTAGCAAGTAAATTCTCCATGAAAGACATGTGTGAAGCATACTATGTATTGGGAATACAAATCTATAGAGATAGATCAAAGAGGATGCTGAGGCTCACCCAAGCGCCTTATATTGACCTTATATTGATAGCATTCGAAAGAGATTCTCCATGGAAGAATCCAAGAGAGAATACTTACCATTGTGTCATGTTGTTACTCTATCGAATGCAATGTGCCCCAAGACTAATGGAGAGATAGAGATGATGACACGTGTTCCATATGCATCAGCCATTGGTAGTATCATCTATGGTATGATATCGACACGTCCTGATGTTTCTTACGCTCTGAGTGTTGCAAGCATATATCAGGCGAACCATGGTCCAATGCATTGGATGACCGTGAAAGATATTCTTAAGTACTTGTAAAGGATTAAGAACTTGTTCATGGTCTATGGGGGTGGAGAATTGAAATTAGAAGGCTACACTGATTCTAGCTTCCAATGTGACGTAGATGATTCAAAATCGACCTCTGGTTTTGTGTTCATGCTTAATAGTGCGGCAGCCTCTTGGAAAAGTTCCAAGCAAGACACCATTGCAGTTTCCACCACTGAAGCTGAATAAATTGCTGCATCTGCTGCAGCCAAAGAGGCAGTTTGGATGAGGAATTTTATCCAAGAGTTGGGCGTTATTCTTAATGGAGTTAATCCAGTCCCGATGTACTGTGACAACATTGTTGCCGTTGTGCAAGAAAATTAACTAAGGTCTCATCAGCGATCACAACATGTACTGAGGAAATTCCACATCATCCGAGAGATTGTGGGAAGAGGAGATATATCTCGAAAGAGTCCCCTCTGTAGATAATGTTGTTGGTCCACTTACAAAGCCCTTGCCAGGACCATTGTTTGAGAATCATCGCGAAGCAATGAGATTAAAGTTTATGGGTAGTTGGCTCTAGGGATTTTATTGACTCAGTTGGAATAAATAATCTTTATTTTAATATAATTCATTATTTCATGGTTTATTATTTATTTATCTGTATACCCATGTGAACAACATAGATAAAGACCTTGATTATACTTTAATACAAATGAGTCATAATTAGATGTTGAAACTAATTTGTAAACACTGTATGATCTAAATTCGTTCCTAGTAAATTCCACCACCTAAAACATGGATAAAGGTCGCTTGAGCTGTAAGGCCCGAGGATTTGAGTATGGTAATCTGAAATGATTCGTTAATTAATTGATGTGATTATAGACAGAACGGATCAGACTGGGGGAGCCGGAAAGAAGTTGGAATTTTGTGCGAGGAATGAGTTTCGCGCATATGCGCGACTAGACCGGGCGCATATGCTCGAAATGGGAAGAACACCTCGCACATATGCGCGATAGGAATCGGCGCACATGCGCGACGGTACCCGAGAGTTGTGAAGAAATTTGAAGGACCTCGCACATATGCGCCGACTGAGGGCGCGCATATGCGCGAGGCGTTGTGCATGGCACGCGCCGAGACATATTGTCTCGCGCATATGCGCCGAGTGATGTCGCGCATATGCGCGAGACGTGTTGAACAAAGAATAAGCCATTTGCCCCTCACCATGCAAGATATATATGGGAATTGGCTTCATTTCTTTCATTCTCCAGCAACAAGCACCGAGAGAAGAGTTAGAATTACTTCAAGTTTCAAGATATATTAACAACTTGGTTGTGCAACATCTAACCACGATTTTGAATCCGAGCTTAGATTCTTGCTCCTTGCATCATAGGCTTCTAAAGGATGTAAGTTTTGTTATGTTATTGCTTGAATAGAAATAGCATGTTGGGGAAATCAGATTTTGAGCTATATGATGTGTTCATGATATGTCGAGATATGTAGAATTGAAACCGGATCGAAGAAATGTTACCATATGCGATTGTTACGATTTTCCAGCATATATGTGTATGAGATTATGCAGGTTTCAGCATGGTAGATTGTCTTATGATGAGAATTATGAGTTATTGTTATTGATTATTGGTGTTTGAGTTGACCGTATCGCGAGATTACGCCGTTATGCCGTCGAAATGTACCGGGAATGAATATTGATACGTACCTGTATTGGTTGAGTTATTGATTGATATTGTGTTATTCGACATTGCCATTTCAGATTGATATCGTCAAGCTTCGACGTCAGTACTTCGACATCGACAAAGATTGAACCCGGAAAGGTATAATTCAATGTTGATTCGGGAAGACACAACTCAAATTAGATCTTATTTGAGTTTCCCAAAATCACATACTAGATTGTTTATAATTTGATATGGTTATGTCTTGTCTATAGAGTTGTAGCAATGCACATGAGATAGGTGAGTCGTTGGCAGATATGCCAAGATACCGGATGTTCGGTAGTGTCGAGGTACGTAGGAGAAGATCGACTCCTATTGTAGATATTCGACACAGAGAGGGCCGAAGTCCGGGAATAAGACGTACCGCCACCCCGATTGGGAGAGTAGATGGGAGATTGTTACGTCTTATTCACACCGGGATCCCTAGAGTTAGATTGGAGTCGAGTCAAAGATTTGAAGTTCAAGATTTGATGTATAGCATTCTTTTGATCTATGTTTTAGATTAGATACATGTTCTTGATTTATGCTTTATATCTTACATATGCTTGCATGATATGCATGATACGTTGTGTTATACTAGGATTTGTTCTCACCGGAGTATCCGGCTGTTGTTGTGTCTGTATGTGTGCATGACAACAGGTGAGACAGGATCAGGGTCAAAGAGAACATGACTGAGATTGGATAGCGTGGTGATTTCGGGCATGAGAGATGAGCTAGTAGTTTTACATTTAATATGTAGTTTTTTGTAAACACTTAGTTTGTATAAATATGTAATGGAAGAAGACATGTAATTGCTTTTTATGAAATAAAATAGAGGTATTGTTTGTGTATGATTTATATACAATTGTTTTTGATATTAAAAGCAAAATTTTGACCCACATTTTCTAGCAAAGATCCAATTAATCCCAAAGACAATTGAGTTAGAGCCCGGGTCCCCACAACAGGTGGTATCAGAGCCGTAGGTTCTAGAAGTGAATGAGCGAGCTAGATCGAGTCGTCTTCCTTGCTTTGATGATGCTAGCATGCTATTAATTGTATGTTGATTTAAATATGTTATATATGAAAGCATGTTTCTTGCAGTAATACAGGGTTACATGCTTATCTGATTGATTGCGACATGTATTAAGAATAAAATGAATCAGAACCGATTCTGGATCAGAGGTATATGATCAGAGGAGGACTGAGACAGATTGTATAGATTGTGTACTAATCCTTTTGATAATCAGATATGCCTCCTCGAAGAGCAGCAGTGCCTGTGCGTCCGGTACCAGAACAGGGCAGTACTTCCAACGATCCGATGGATGTTACTGCAACACCGATGGAGACACTACTGAAACGATTTCAATCCTTCAAACCGCCGACCCTGAAAGGTACTGAGAGCGCTATTCAGTGCGAAAGCTGGTTAGTTGACATCGAAATGTTATTTGAGTACCTTGACTATACCAATGAGCGACGAGTAAAGTTAATTGGCCATCAACTGCATGAAGTAGCAAAGAATTGGTGGTTTACCACAAAGAGAGCGTTGGAGCATCGTGGCACAGAGATCACTTTGAAAGTTTTTAAAGCATAGTTCTATCAACGCTTCTTCCCCGTGTCCTACAGAAAGGATAAAGGTGCCGAGTTTGCCAATCTGAGACAGGGACAGCTGAATATCGAAGAATATGTGGCAAAGTTTTCGACATTGCTCCGACTTGCTCCTCACGTTGCAGAAAATGACGAGGCCATTGCAGATCAGTTTATCAATGGCTTGAATCCTGATATCTTTACCCTGGTGAATACCGGCAGACCGAACAACTTTGCAGATGCCTTGAATCGAGCTAAGGGGGGAGCGGAAGCGGGACTGATTAAGCAACGAGGACTTTCATGTGCTGCTCCGATTCCAAGACCACCACTGCCCTCATTTCAACCTTCTCCTAGATTCGAGAGTGGTGGTAGTAGCAGTGGCAAGAAAGATCAACTGAAAGCCCGAGGAAAACAGTTCAAGAAGTCGGGTAGCAGTTCATAAAGCTCAGGTGGGTCACGACAGAGGGGTCCTGGCCAGAGTTTAGATTATACAGAGGTGTATTGCAGTACTTGTGGAGGCATACATCCTACAGATCAAGGTCAGGGAGTGGTTGGGCGATGCAATATCTGCAAACAGCAAGGACATTTCGCCAGAGTCTGTCCACAGAGAGGGTCACAGCGATCTCAGGGTGCAGGATCATCTGCATCAGTACCTCAGCCTGAGAGGCAAGCATCATCTGTCCATTCCTTCTAGCCGCCACCTGCACAGTCCTATTCGAGGCCAGGAAGGAGCCAGACTGTGAGCCAACCTCCCAGACAGCAGGCTCGAGTATTTGCACTGACAGAAGAGCAGGCCCATGATGCACCAGACGATGTGATAGCAGGTAACTGTTTTCTTTGCGGTTATCCTGCTTATGTATTGATAGAAATGGGTGCATCTCATACCTTCATTTCTGAGCGCTTTGCATTAATGCATGCTTTACCTGTCGAGTCATTATCTGCCGTAGTGTCTATTTCTTCTCCTTTGGGGAGTGGTTTGATATCAGTGACATCGGTTAGACATTGCATGCTACAGTTTGAGGGTAATGAGATTGAATTAAACTGTGTTGTGCTTGGGTTGTCTGATTTTGATTGTATTGTCGGTATCGATATGTTAACCAAGTACAGAGCCACTGTAGATTGTTTCCAGAATATTGTCAGATTCAGACCAGAGATGGCTGATGAGTGAAAATTCTACGGTAAGGGTTCCAGAGCTCAGATTCCCTTGATATCTGTGTTGTCTATGAGTCGATTGTTGCAGAAAGGAGCAGAAGGGTTCTTTTGTATTCAGTAGATCTACTGAAATCGAGCCCAGCATTGGCAGATCTGCCGGTGAATGCGAGTTTTGGTTGAGACAGGTTGTATTTCTGGGGCATATTATATCCGGAGATGGTATATCTATTGATCCCAGTAAGGTTGAGGCAGTGATTTCTTGGCCGAGACCGACATCAGTGCCCGAGATTCGCAGTTTCATGGGTCTAGCAGGCTATTACGGGCGATTTATTAGAGATTTTTCCAGTATTGCAAAGCCAATTACACAGCTAACTCAGAAGAATGCTCTGTTTGTGTGGTCGGAGGCTTGTGAATCTAGCTTCCTGGAGTTGAAGAAAAGATTAACCACTGCTCCAGTGTTGACTATCCCTTCGGGTACTGGTGGTTTCATTGTATATTGTGATGCATCTCACAGAGGGCTAGGATGTATTCTTATGCAGCGAGGACATGTGATTGCATATGCCTCGAGACAGTTGAAGCCACACGAGACTCGTTACACAATTCATGATCTTGAATTGGCGGCCATTGTGTTTGCACTGAAGACATGGCGACACTATCTCTACGGCGAGAAATTTGAAATTTACTCGGATCACAAGAGCTTGAAATACCTGTTTTTGAAGTCAGAATTGAATATGAGACAGCGTAGATGGCTCGATTTGTTGATGGATTTCAATTGTGAAATCAAGTACTATCCAGGGAAGTCTAATGCAGCAGCCGATGCCTTGAGTCGAAAGGTATGTGTTCTATCCTTATCGAAGATAGGTATTTCAAATTTGATTGAAGATTGTTGTTTGTCTGGATTAGCATTTGATACAGATAGTAGACCATTGCGACTTGCTACAATTCAAATGGAACCAGATTTGATTGTTCGCATTAAAGAAGCACAGAAAAATGATCAGAATGTTCAGAAGTCGATTGAGATGGTCAGAACCGGACATCAGTCAGAGTATCAGGTACATGATCATGTTTTGTATGTGAATAACCATCTTGTAGTGCCAGATGTTTCACATTTGAAACAACAGATTTTATCAAAAGCACAATGTAGTCGGTTCACTATTCATCCTGGTGGCAGAAAGATGTACAATGACCTGAAGATACAGTTTTGGTGGCAACAAATGAAATCAGACATTGTAGAGTTTGTATCTAAGTGCCTGAATTTACAACAGGTGAAGGCTTAGAGGAAGCAACCCGGAGGATTACTTCAGAGCTTATCTATTCCCGAATGGAAATGGGATCACATTTCCATGGATTTTGTTACGAAGTTACCACGATCATCCCGGGGCTGTGATACGATTTGGGTCGTGATTGACAGATTGACCAAATCAGCGTGTTTTATTCCGTGCAGAATGACGTACCGACATGATCAGATGACAGAGATATATGTCAGAGAGGTGGTCAGATTGCATGGTGTGCCAAAATCTATCGTATCAGATCGTGATCCCCGATTTACTTCACATTTCTGGCACAGTTTACAGCAGGCTTTAGGTACGACATTGCACCTGAGTACTGCATATCATCCTCAGACCGATGGACAGTCAGAGTGGATTATCCAGACACTGGAGGATATGCTGAGAGCTGTAGTGTTAGATTTTGGCACTAGTTGGCAAGATTCACTACCACTTTGTGAATTCTCGTACAACAACAGCTATCAAACAAGCATCGAGATGGCACCGTTTGAAGCATTATATGGCAAGAAGTGCAGATCTCCTCTATATTGGGATGATATATCTAAAGTACCAGAACTTGGGCCTGATATGATTCGTGAAATCACTGAGAAAGTAAAACTGATCCAAGAAAAGAATGAAGACGGCGCAGGATAGACAAGCCAAGTATGCGAATGTACGTCGTCGACCGTTAGTATTTGAACAAGGAGACAGAGTATTTTTGAAGATTTTTCCTTTTAGAGGCATTGTCAGGTTTGGCAAACGTGGGAAATTGTCTCCTAGATACATCGAACCATACGAAATTCTTGAGAAGATTGGTGATCGTGCATATAGACTTTCTCTTCCTCCTTCGCTATCTGGGATACATGACTTCTTTAATGTGTTGATGCTACGGAAATATCTACCAGATACTTCTCATAATCTTCAGCCTGATGAAGCTGAACTCGACGAGACTTTGAGTTATTTTGAGCAACCGATTCAGATTATTGATCGGAAGGACAAACAACTCAGAACGAAGACTATTCCACTGGTGAAAGTCCAATGGAGTCGTCATGGCATCGAAGAAGCTACTTGGGAGACTGAAGTAGATATGAGACAGAAGTTCCCATAGTTATTTTACTGATGTAAGTCTTCAATATAGCCTTTCTGTTAACCTTCTTATTGATATGATTTGATTGCCTGTGATTTCGGGGACGAAATCGTGTCTAAGGGGGGGAGAAATGTAAGGCCCGAGGATTTGAGTATGGTAATCTGAAATGATTCGTTAATTAATTGATGTGATTATAGACAGAACGGATCAGACCGGGGGAGCCGGAAAGAAGTTGGAATTTTGTGCGAGGAATGAGTCTCGCGCATATGCGCGACCAGACCGGGCACATATGTGCGAAATGGGCAGAACACCTCGCGCATATGCGCAATAGGAATCGGCGCACATGCGCGAGGGTACCCGAGAGTTGTGAAGAAATTTGAAGGAACTCGCGCATATGCGCCGACTGAGGGCGCGCATATGCACGAGGCGTTGTGCATGGCACGCGCCGAGACATATTGTCTCTCGCATATGCGCCGAGTGATGTCGCGCATATCGCGCATATGCGCGAGACAATATGTCTCGGCGCGTGCCATGCACAACGCCATATGCGCGAGACGTGTTGAACAAAGAATAAGCCATTTGCCCCTCACCATGCAAGATATATATAGGAATTGGCTTCATTTCTTTCATTCTTCAGCAACAAGCACCGAGAGAAGAGTTAGAATTACTTCAAGTTTAAAGATATATTAACAACTTGGTTGTGCAACATCTAACCATCCGATTTTGAATCCGAGCTTAGATTCTTGCTCCTTGCATCATAGGCTTCTAAAGGATATAAGTTTTGTTATGTTATTGCTTGAATAGAAATAGCATGTTGGGGAAATCAGATTTTGAGCTATATGATGTGTTCATGATATGTCGAGATATGTAGAATTGAAACCGGATCGAAGAAATGTTACCATATGCGATTATTACGATTTTCCAGCATATATGTGTATGAGATTGTGCAGGTTTCAGCATGGTAGATTGTCTTATGATGAGAATTATGAGTTATTGTTATTGATTATTGGTGTTTGAGTTGACCGGTATCGCGAAATTACGCCGTTATGCCGTCGAAATGTACCGGGAATGAATATTGATACGTACCTGTATTGGTTGAGTTATTGATTGATATTGTGTTATTCGACATTGCCATTTCAGATTGATATCAGTCAAGCTTCGACGTCAATACTTCGACATCGACAAAGATTGAACCCGGAAAGGTATAATTCAATGTTGATTCGGGAAGACACAACTCAAATTAGATCTTATTTGAGTTTCCCAAAATCACATACTAGATTGTTTATAATTTGATATGGTTATGTCTTGTCTATAGAGTTGTAGCAATGCACATGAGATAGGTGAGTTGTTGGCAGATATGCCAAGATACCGGATGTTCGGTAGTGTCGAGGTACGTAGGAGAAGATCGACTCCTATTGTAGATATTCGACACAGAGAGGGCCGAAGTCCGGGAATAAGACGTACCGCCACCTCGATTGGGAGAGTAGGTGGGAGATTGTTACGTCTTATTCACACCGGGATCCCTGGACTTAGATTGGAGTCGAGTCAAAGATTTGAAGGTCAAGATTTGATGTATAGCATTCTTTTGATCTATGTTTTAGATTAGATACATGTTCTTGATTTATGCTTTATATCTTACATATGCTTGCATGATATGCATGATACGTTGTGTTATACTAGGATTTGTTCTCACCGGATTATCCGGCTGTTGTTGTGTCTGTATGTGTGCATGACAACAGGTGGGACAGGATCAGGGTCAAAGACAACATGACTGAGATTGGATAGCGTGGTGATTTCGGGCATGAGAGATGAGCTAGTAGTTTTACATTTAATATGTAGTTTGTTGTAAACACTAGTTTGTATAAATATGTAATGGATGAAGACATGTAATTGCTTTTGATGAAATAAAATAGAGGTATTGTTTGTGTATGATTTATATACAATTGTTTTTGATATTAAAAGCAAAATTTTGACCCGCATTTTCTAGCAAAGATCCAATTAATCTCAAAGACAATTGAGTTAGAGCCCGGGTCCCCACATGAGCAAGAGACTAGCATCTGTCAAGTTGTGTACCGCGTTTCTTGGTAAGTGCATAGAGATGTCTAAACATGAAGATGGGTAGACACATGATGATTATACCGAACAACCCTCCCTCGGACTTTCCAAATGGTTACCATTCATCGAGAGGATAAGTCTGTGGTTATAATTGTACACCATTAGTCCTTACGACCCGGGACAACACTGAGGCTTTATATGCTAGGGTTGTGCTTTGACTCGTTTACCGGCTCCAGCAGAGTCATTAGGTGGCGAGATTGGGTACAGTTGCGAAACATGTAGGAGCCAGTGCATTGTAATCTGGAATTCACCGCTCACCTACATGTGTGGATATCCTATGTGATTTGATGAAATAATAGTGCATGGAATCTCTGGCCAGAGCATCAGATGTACGTTGGAGAAGGAGTTATAATAATCGACTGGTTGCAGATTCGATCGGGATTTATGAGATGAAGGGACCGTACTGTACGTTAATCATAATCGACTTGATCTTGTAGGCACTATCAGTGATACCTAGGGAATCATGGGGCGATGCTACTAGATGCTCTTACCATGATTCGATGGGTTTAATCAGAAATATGATTTCTTAAATTCGAATGATCAATTGTTGATACATAGAATGTGGCAAATTAGGATAAGCCCAAATAAAGGATTATGTCATGAATCACAGTGATTTTTGAACACACAGCTAGCTGTATCCCTGAACCATTGAGGTTCACACAAGCACTGGATCGTTTGTTCCCGTTGATAGAATAAATTCAAGAAGTTGAATTTATATTATGATATAGTAAATTTAAGGAGTTGAATTTATGATAATTAAATTTTGAGAAAAAAATAAATTCAAAGAGTTGAATTTAAGAGATAGTAAATTAATGATTTATAAAATTTGGAGAGAATAAATTCAAGAAATTGAATTTATAAAATTTAGGATTTAATTTATTAAACTCAAAAGTTGAGTTTATTAAATATTAAATTAAATATAGTGGGGAGTATGTTTAATGGGCTTGTAGGAATACAAGTCCAACATACTAAATAATTAAAGTTTTTAATGGAATTTGATTAATTAATTAAACTAGTTGGACTAGATCAATTAATTAATAAAGACAATTAATGTTAATTATGATAACTAGGTCATGGCTTGTTTATAAAAAAGAGTTGGGATTCCATAACCCTAGCCACCATAACATGCCACAATTTTTAAAATTGATTTCCTTTTTCTCTCAAATATTTCGGCCACCTTGAATTAATTTTAAGGTTGAGCCGTCTCTCAAATTTTAATCTTTAACGTTAAAAGTTCTTTCAAATATTCTAGTGCTATTTGGAGGAGGAACAAACGATTTAGTCGTGTACTTGAAAGGAGGATTAAAGAAAGGAGATTTGAAGAAGGTTCGTAGGGAATTCATCAAGAGCTATCTCCGCTAACCTCGGAATAGTTGGAGCCGTGTGAATCTTTTACCAAAGGTATAAAAGTTAAACTCCCTATTAATGTTTTAATTATTAAAATCATACGAGTGCTCAAAAATATCTTGAATGTCAAGATCTAAATTTTTTTAAAACTTCCGCTGTTTTTAGGCACGAGAAGAGCCGAGAAGTCGAGAACCAACAATTTTCACATATATTATATCAAACATGCTGACTTGAGCATCGGAGTATATACGCCGGACACTCCTCACCATTCACGAGTTCCTTTACTTGTTTGCAGGTTACATCTGAAGCCATTATCCTTGCTCAAATTTCCTAAACATAAAATATCCTCATCATCCAGTTGATTGCCTACGTATCTCATACCCGATTCACCCGGATATCATCACTATCCTGTTGGATCTCAGATTTCTCGTGCCCAAAACGCAGAGAAAATTTAAAAATTTTATTTTATTTTGACAATCAAAATATATTAGTTTGAGCACTCGTATGATTTTAATAAATTAAACATACATAGGATGTTTAAAACTTTTACCTTAGTGAATAATTTTCACTTGGCACCAACTACTCTTGTAGAGGCTCGTATTTTCGTACCTGAAAATTTGCGGAATAATTTAAAATTTTCTCTTTAATTAAAATGTCTCATTCATAAAATATACTGATAAAAAGATTCAATGTTTAAAGTAGCAGCGGAAGTAAATAAGGTTTTCAAAATAACAACTTAAAATAATTCAACAAAATAAAAACTGAGTCTGGAATAAAAATAATAAGTGCTGAAAATGAGGTCCTCGGGTTCCTACTACTGCCTACCGAAGATGGCTCACTGGTCTCCGCCTTCGGTCCCGACCTCATCATGTACCTACAACAATCAAGTCTAGTGAGTCTAAAGACTCAGCATGCATATATCATGCATAACAAGTAAAAATATCGTAAAATCTGGTGTAACGTAAAATATCATATCATAGAGCGTAACGTGAAAAGTCGTGCCATGAATAATTATAAATACGTGCATAACTGAAAAATCGTAAGTGAAATGTTTGCTCGATAGAGCCCTGTCATAAAATAGCATATCATAATTTTCTGTTGAGAATATGCTCTACGCAAGTGGCCCATAACATGAACTGAATCGTCTGATCAGACTAAACCACAGTCTACTGGGCGGTAGAGATCATCACAGCCCTTGGACTGGATATCCGTACCAATACATGAACATGAACCGGTCAGTGACCACCGGATGAAGTAATAATCCCATGATAAGCTGCAATCCCATGAGTGTGAAGTGGCCGCAAGACATATCGCATATATCTCAAAAATAAACTTTTATATTTTTATGCACGTAATATAATTAAATGTCCTGTATTATTTTACCGAATGGGTTAGATCGTTCCCAGGCTCGCTGTGACCTAATTCTGACCTGAAAAATATGCAAATGATTTTTCCTTGAAAACAACTTAGTCATTGAACCCAAAAACGGGGCCAACTAGACCAACAACTAAATTTCTAACCATAACTCCGTACCAACCCGAACCGACATCAAACCATCATTTAGTCATGATTAAAATACACCTAAAATGATGAAATAAAGCTCCTAAAATTGTACAAGTCGAAATTTGGTGAATGGAGGCCAAAAACAAGAAACGCTCTTTCGAGAGTCATTTTGGCACATTGCACCGTAAATTCTCGTACGACATCTAAACTTAATTGAATCACAAACGGTCAAAAACATGACCTTCCTAACTCGATGAGGTACTGATCAGTCCAATGCCATAGGCTAAAAGCCAACCAAGAACTCAAACAAGCCTCTGGACCGAAGCACAAACATGCTGTCCCTTGAGTACAGCAGCAGCGCTTGCACTTGCATGCGTCGTTTACAAGGCTAATGACCATTGGGGCTTGAACCACCAACCAGAGCCTCTTCCCAACATCCTAAGTCATGGCTTGGACCATGGCTAATGGCTACAAGCAAACCAGAAACCAAGCAATTCCCTAGGACATCCGAAACTGAAGCCGAGACACAAAGAACAAATTTTGTACCATGCGATTGTTTGGATCGCTTGCTGTCATGTGTCATTCCAATGGCCATATGACTGACCATGACTCGATCTAGACATCATGAGGTATTGTGTGAACCATGGCTAAGGGCTAAAAAGCAAACCAAGATCCACACCATCCCCAAAAGCCGAGACAACTCACGCAGAAAAAGAAAGAGAGGGCCGAAGAAGGTGCTTCTCTTGTTTGTTTTAAAAACCGATGGAAACGTGAACCAAGCCATGGAAGGGCGTCTTGGTCACGTCCTAGACATGTCAAGGAAGGGTTCCAACCATGGTTACAGTGAAACGTCTACGTATTTTAAAAGTGGGGAAATATATATATATTTTTTAAAGGCTAGCATTTATAAATTTACATTTAAAATAATCATATTTATTTGACCACAAAAATAGCGCGGTTTAAAATAACCCAACTCGTCCAAAATCATACATAAACGTAAACTTGTAAAAATCCTAAAATTATCAACGTATGAAAATATTCATCTCATCTCAAATCTCATAAATCAAAATACGGAAAACATGTGGCCCTCGGGTTATGTCATCGAACCAGGTCTGCCTACTCAGAGTTCGTCACCTCCAGTCTCCTCATCATGAAGCTCACCTGCATCACACACGCCTAGTGAGTCTAAAGACTCAACACGCCTATACTAGGAATAACAAGTACATATACATAGCACACAGCAGTGAAAAATATCATACTCAACATATCTTTCATGAACTTAAAAGCATAACGTAAACGTATTGTGTAAAATCATATCATGTCAAAGCATGTCATCTCATGTTATCATATACGTAAACGTGGCATGTAAAATCATATCGTATTAAAGCATGTCATCTCAACATATACGTAAACGTGTCGTATAAAATCATAATGCCAACATACATTTCATGAACTTTAAAACATGAACATTAACAGTGTCGTATAAAATCATGTCATGTCAAATCATGTCATCATATACGTATACATTTTTCTTTTAATTGAATTCAGTTCATTAGTTGTGACTTTCGTATCAGCTCTATCGTATCAGCTCTATCAATGGATCCATCTACGTATAACCACGGTACCGGACGGCAGGGACACCAGCGACACTCTTACCCGTCAACTGGGCCTTGGCCTATCATATCATCATATCATGCCAATGGAAATACGATCGTCGGGCTCCCTCTGGGGCCTTCTCCCGTAAACGGGCTCCCTCTGGGGCCTTTTCCCTCACGATATCTCCAATCATTTCATCGTATACATATACATCGTCAGTCACAACCAACTCCAATTCCTTCAAAAACATCATCATATTCACCACTTAATAAAAACATGCATATACGTAATTTTTTTCTTTAAACCAAGCATGCAACGTTTATTTTCATAAAATCTTAAAAATTGTGATCATGATGCATAAACCTTTAAAATATAGTAAATTTGTGCTCAGGGCACTGTCAGGACCAAAATCTCACCCCGGGTACAAATGACCATTTTGCCCCTGGAAACCCAAAAAAACCCAAAAATTACCATTTTGCCCCTAGATGTAAAATTTCAACTTTTTGACATTTTCTTAATTCCATTGACTCTAACATGTCCCAAATAATTATTTAAGCCTACACGAATTTTCTCATATTTTTATTTGGCTTAAATCGATGACTTTTAAATAAATCTTTAACTATAACATATTAATGCGTTTTAATCCCGAATTAAATCAAACCTTAGGATAAAATTCCCAAATTAAAAAATTAGACTTCTAATAATTATTTGAGCTTAAATATAATTTCCCATAATTTTATTAAGCATAAATCTAGGCTTTTCAATTAATTCTTTAATTAACCATTCCTGAGGCGACTAAATCCCGGATAAATCCAAAACTCATAATTTTGATCCGAAACTTACCAAACTCCTTAAAATGTCCCAACACATTTTTAAAAGCATCCCTAAACGTAAAATCGAGTCTATTTTACAACTTAACCGAATTGTTTTAAAACTTAGACCGGGGTCCCGGTTTTATCCCGAATCGACTCGAAATTTAACCAAATCATTCCCAACTTTTTACCACACCTTGTAAACTCTTAAAAGTCCTAAAACCCAACAATTCAGGCCCCTAAACCCACGAAACAAGTCCCCTATAGTTGCTGGGAAGTTGCTGGAAAAATGCAACTTCTTTTTCTCAAACCCGAAATGGCACCACTCGCATCCTAGCGCTCCTCGGCTCACACCAACTCACACCAGCCACGAACCAACCTACTAGGGACCAAGATCAGACCCTAATGGACCTACCAAAACCACGAAACCAGCCCCATGCACGCTAGAGATCGCGATCACTCCCTTGACTCCAAGAACCACAGCTCGCGGCCGATCCTCCTAAGCCACGCTCGATCGGTTTCATGGGTGGCTTCAGCAGTGTTCGAGCCATCCTCAGCCATGACTCAGACCCCACATATCCTGGTTTAAGCCTTGGATCTCCCCTTGTACCGCTGGCTTCAACCATTCACGCGATCTCCTCAAAAATTAAGACAACCTAAAGCCAAACTCCTCTCGGCTCTCTCTAAGACCAGCACTCCAAGGATTCCAACCTGTTGACAGCATGCTCAACGACACTAACCCAACAGAAACAACTAGAGCACAGCCATCCCCTTGCACAAAACGTGGAAATGTGAGTGGTAGAAACAAGAAATACATATACTTGTAGCAAAACCGAAAAATCTCCTTGTAACTCGTTGGATCGAGACTTTCACACCCAATAAAACACACAACAGCATGTATATGACGTAAATGATGCAGAAATAAAAGTACGGGGCGTGCCTTGGATTTATTATACTAAAAAATGTGAAGAACCGCACGAAGGGAAGGCACCGGAGGATTTTCTTTGAAAGATGAAGCTTGGCCGCCACTTTGCTGAAGGGAGGCTGCTGAAATCAATGGAGAATACAGCTGGGGGATGCTGGAAGACCGAGATAATGAAGTGGTTGTAGAGGGTGTCGGTTGTTTTTCTTTGCAAGAACAATTGAAACCTTGGCAACCAGCTTTATTGTAAGGAAGGAATACTGCTGAACCCACATGCATAATGTAGGGAGTGAGGGGTTGTCGGATGGTGGGAAGGGTAATTGGTGTAGGGTAGGTTTAGGTTTAGTTTAATTGTAGTTTAGGTTAATTAAAATGTATACTAATGGGTCTCAATAAAAATAAAAAGGGTTTTAAGCCCAATAAGCTTGAAATTAGGTCTGTTAAATCCAAACACACTCCCGAAAAATATTTCGTGTTAGAAGATTTTTAAAAATAGTAGCCGAACCCTCAAAAAGTCTCCCGATTCGATAAAATTTGCGTACCGTTAAAAATTAAAATCATGCGGGTAAAAATACCCAATAAATTCCACTTCTTGAAAAATACCTTTAAAACATCTTAAATTAATTAATAAAAATTAATCATGTAATAAAAATAAATTTTCTAAAAATTATCCGGTCTCCGTTCCTCGTTCGAGTGCGAAATGCAACTTAAAAATCTTTAATACATGAACTTTTAAAATTTCATGAAATAAATTCTATTATTCAATAATAATGCATAAAATGCATAAAAATAATTAGACACAATTTAATAAAATAAAAATACATTTTATGCTTTAAAAGAATTTAATAAAATACCAAAGAATTTAATAATTTGCATGCATGTGGTTCACGTGGATTTTTCGATTTTCGGGACGTTTCAATCTCCCTACCTTAAATTGAATTTTGTCCCCGAAATTTGCTTATCCTCGATAAACAAAAGGTTTAGACTCTTAATTCTAGATTCTCAATATTCCATGCTTCCGCTGCGCTACTCTGATAAAATAAATGTTAAGCTGCCCTTACATCTCCTCAATCATAATAAAATTTGCCTACCAAAATTCTCGATTACGAATCACAAATTAAAATGACTTAGGGTGATTTAGTTCTATTCTACTATGGCCTCAAACTTCAACTTTTCTCCAACTTTCTAATTTTAGAAATAGCAGTCCGAATTTTATTACGTCTTACTTTTCTTATACTATACTCATAATGTTCGTTGACTTATTACACTTGTATTTTTGCAATTCGACCTAAGAAACCTTAGTACCAAAATTTACTGATCGACTTCTATCATTGGTATTACACTTAGAGGTCAAATCTTACTTCAACCCCATAATAATATTAACCTAAGATCCTTGAATCAAATCTTGTCTTACGACACCAAACTTATCACTTAATTATTTAAGAATACATCCCAAATACTAAATTGTTGCAAATTTTAAATTTCGAGTAGTGATAATCCATAACACCCAAAATATACAATATCAATCTTCTACCTAAATAATAAAATCATTCTAGCACATATTACATGCTTAAACTATTATCTTCCCAATTGCAATATAGTCGAGGCCTAAGACCCTTGGACTTTCCTCGTTGGAACAAATGTCGCATTCTTACGTATCCTCAATGCTTCATACATACTAGCGTATAAAACTTATTAAGTCATCCCATGGGAGCCTTAGACTAACTCTAATAAATCAACTTCACTTATACTCCATAGAGTTCTAGAATCCTCATATCAAGATTTTTAGATTTCTCACTCGATAAAAATTTTAATATTCATTAATTGATAACTTATGTTGAACACAACTAATTCTCTTTTTTTTTTTTTACACAAAATTTCCTTATGAACAAATATCCCATAAATTTGAAATTCAAAATTACCTAATCCAAATATATTTAGATAAAATAATTCCAATACACTTATCCGCTTAGTCCCAAGTTTCTTAATGACTTTCAAAATTTCTCAAAACAAGGTGTCTACCTCAATTCTTACATGCGTCTATCGATTAACCTAACCATCCAACATACCCAACTTTCTTGAAAAAATAAATTCTAGCAAAGGTATAGTCCTAACTATTAAAATCATGACTAAAACTTATGACACATCAAACTTAAGTTCCCAAAATTTGCTAACTCAATGTCTACTCTTATAACTTAGCTAGCCGATCAATTTTACCTTAAATTATCATCACTTTAAATTCTTAATTTGCCACACATTATTTAACAAACGCTTAAATTTTCAAGCCCGAGATTGATTCATCCTACAATGTCCTTGATTACCATTCCTTATAATATTATATCCCAGATATCTAAAGGTTCTAAATATCCTTCAAACCTAAATCATCTAAAATTCCGGTCATTTAAACTATTCGCTTCTCACTTACTGCTAAACAAATCCTCCAAATTTCTTAAAAATTTCAAAATTAGTTTTTACTTTCCTCGAATATTATCCGATTTGTTCTTAATCTCAAAAATCCAACAATTACCCATAAGTTCTTGGCGTTTCTAATCCCACTTTATAGGTTTCTCGTAACATAAAGTTCAATATTCTTAAGATTATTAGACTCAAGATCAATTCTCATAACCTTTAAAATTACTGATTTTACCCAAGTGTTCCTCAAAAGTTCAACTTTAATCCTCAAAATTTCAAAATTTGCAATTTTGTCCTTAAAATTCTCGAAACTAAAAATTTAATCTCAAAGTTTGGTAAATTCGTAAATAGTTCCTTAGATTTTATTTTTGCACTTAGGTCCTCAATTTTTCGTTATTACAATTAGGTCATTTAAATTCTTAATTCATTCAATTCAATCCTTAGGTCCCATTAGGTAGAGCAAGCATCCTAAATAAATTCTACGTTTTTATACTTCCAAAGATCGTCGTAGTTTTCGAATCATTAATCCTTACATGGAATCCTAAAAATTAATTCAATCTAGCAAACACAAACCATAAGTAATTTCTTAGAAATTCTACAAGTCTAAAAGCATTCATAATTTTCAAGATTAACTTATTACCCCAAAGAATAAAAATCAATATAATCAAATCATTATCAACCTCTCCTAAAGCCCAATATTCGAGTTCTTAGACACGTCCAATTCCAAACGTAACCAACATGCAATTTAATCTTGTTTTTAAAACAGTAAATCCTTAAATCATAAAAGAAGTTAAACATATATCGTAGATCATCATAAAGCGTAAATCATGTTAACATGCAGGTGATAAGATTAAATCATTTAAAATATTTAAATCATAAAAGCTTACAGACTTGAGGCTTGAAGACTGAGCTGCAGAAACTGGCGGTGGCACAACCCTATACAGGACCCTTGCTCTGATACCAACTGAAATGTCTACGTATTTTAAAAGTGCGGAAATATATATATATATTTTTAAAGGCTAGCATTTATAAATTTACATTTTAAATAATCATATTTATTTGACCACAAAAATAGCGCGGTTTAAAATAACCAAACTCGTCCAAAATCATACGTAAACGTAAACTTGTAAAAATCCTAAAATCATCAACGTATGAAAATATTCATCTGATCTCAAATCTCATAAATCAAAATACGGAAAACATGTGACCCTCGGGTTATGTCATCGAACCAGGTCCGCCTACTCAGAGTTCGTCACCTCCAGTCTTCTCATCATAAAGCTCACCTGCATCACACACGCCTAGTGAATCTAAAGACTCAACACGCCTGTACCAGGAATAACAAGTACATATACATTGCACACATCAGTGAAAAATATCATACTCAACATATCTTTCATGAACTTAAAAGCATAACGTAAACGTATTGTGTAAAATCATATCATGTCAAAGCATGTCATCTCATGTTATACTATACGTAAACGTGTCGTGTAAAATCATATCGTATTAAAGCATGTCATCTCGACATATACGTAAACGTGTCGTATAAAATCATAATGCCAACATACCTTTCATGAACTTTAAAACATGAACATTAACGTGTCGTATAAAATCATGTCATGTCAAATCATGTCGTGTCAAATCATGTCATCATATACGTATACATTTTTCTTTTAATTGAATTCAGTTCATTAGTTGTGACTTTCGTATCAGCTCTATCGTATCAGCTCTATCAATGGATCCATCTACGTATAACCACGGTACCGAGCAGCAGGGACACCAGTGACACTCTCACCCGTCAACTGGGCCTTGGCCTATCATATCATCATATCATGCCAATGGAAATACGATCGTCGGGCTCCCTCTGAGGCCTTCTCCCGTAAACGGGCTCCCTCTGGGGCCTTTTCCCTCACGATATCTCCAATCATATCGTCGTATACATATACATCGTCAGTCACAACCAACTCTCATCCTTCAAAAACATCATCATATTCACCACTTAATAAAAACATGCATATACGTAATTTTTTCTTTAAACCAAGCATGCAACGTTTATTTTCATAAAATCTTAAAAATCGTGATCATGATGCATAAACCTTTAAAATATAGTAAATTTGTGCTCAGGGCGCTTTCAGGACCAAAATCTCACCCCGGGTGCAAAATGACCATTTTACCCCTGGAAACCCAAAAATTACCATTTTGCCCCTAGATGTAAAATTTCACCTTTTTGACATTTTTTTAATTTCATTGACTCTAACATGTCCCAAATAATTATTTAAGCCTACACGAATTTTCTCATATTTTTATTTGGCTTAAATCGATGACTTTTAAATAAATCTTTAACTATAACATATTAATGCGTTTTAATCCCGAATTAAACCAAACCTTAGCATAAAATTCCCAAATTAAAAACCTAGACTTCTAATATTTATTTGAGCTTAAATATAATTTCCCATAATTTTATTAAGCTTAAATCTAGGCGTTTCAATTAATTTTTTAATTAACCTTTCGTGAGGCGACTAAATCCCGGATAAATAAAAAACTCATTATTTTGATCCGAAACTTACCAAACTCCTTAAAATGTCCCAACACATTTTTAAAAGCATCCCTAGACGTAAAATCGAGTCCATTTTACAAGTTAACCGAATTGTTTTAAAACTTAGACCGGGGTCCCGGTTTTATCCCGAATCGACTCGAAATTTAACTAAATTATTCCCAACTTTTTACCACACCTTGTAAACTCTTAAAAGTCCTAAAACCCAACAATTCAGGCCCCTAAACCCACGAAACCAGTCCCCTATAGTTGCTGGAAAAATGCAACTTCTTTTTCTCAAACCCGAAATGGCACCACTCGCATCCTAGCGCTCCTCGGCTCGCACCAGCTCACACCAGCCACAAACCAACCTACTAGGGACCAAGATCAGACCCTAATGGACCTACCAAAATCACGAAACCAGCCACATGCACGCTAGAGATCGCGATCACTCCCTTGACTACAAGAACCACAGCTCGCGGCCGATCCTCCTAAGCCACGCTCGATCGGTTTCATGGGTGGCTTCAGCAGTGTTCGAGCCATCCTCAGCCATGACTCAGACCCCACATATCCTGGTTTAAGCTTTGGATCACCCCTTGTACCGCCGGCTCCAACCATTCACGCGATCTCCTCAAAAATTAAGACAACCTAAAGCCAAACTCCTCTCGGCTCTCTCTAAGACCAGCACTCCAAGGATTCCAACCTGTTGACAGCATGCTCAACGACACTAACCCAACAGAAACAACAGAGCACAGCCATCCCCTTGCACAAAACGTGGAAATGTGAGTGGTAGAAACAAGAAATGCATATACTTGTAGCAAAACCGAAAAATCTCCTTGTAACTCGTTGGATCGAGACTTTCACACCCAATAAAACACACAACAGCATGTATATGACGTAAATGATGCAGAAATAAAAGTACGGGGCGTGCCATGGATTTATTATACTAAAAAATATGAAGAACCGCACGAAGGGAAGGCACCGGAGGATTTTCTTTGAAAGATGAAGCTTGGCCGCCACTTTGCTGAAGGGAGGCTGCTGAAATCAATGGAGAATACAGCTGGGGGATGCTGGAAGACCGAGATAATGAAGTGGTTGTAGAGGGTGTCGGTTGTTTTTCTTTGCAAGAACAATTGAAACCTTGGCAACCAGCTTTATTGTAAGGGAAGGAATACTGCTGAACCCACATGCATAATGTAGGGAGTGAGGGGTTGTCGGATGGTGGGAAGGGTAATTGGTGTAGGGTAGGTTTAGGTTTAGTTTAATTGTAGTTTAGGTTAATTAAAATGTATACTATCAAAGAGTTTTAAGCCCAATAAGCTTGAAATTAGGACCGTTAAATCCAAACACACTCCCAAAAAATATTTCGTGTTAGAAGATTTTTAAAAATATTAGCTGAACCCTCAAAAAGCCTCCCGATTCGATAAAATTTGCGTACCGTTAAAAATTAAAATAATGCGGGTAAAAATACCCAATAAATTTCACTTCTTGAAAAATACCTTTGAAACATCTTAAATTAATTAATAAAAATTAATCATGTAATAAAAATAATTTTTTAAAAATTCTCCGGTCTCCATTCCTCGTTCGAGCGCGAAATGCAACTTAAAAATCTTTAATGCATGAACCTTTAAAATTTCATGAAATAAATTCTATTATTCAATAATAATGCATAAAATGCATAAAAATAATTAGACACAATTTAATAAAATAAAAATACATTTTATGCTTTAAAAGAATTTAATAATTTGCATGCATGTGGTTCACGTGGATTTTTCGATTTTCGGGACGTTACATACAGGCTCAAAAGCCAACCAAGATTCAAACCTCCTTGAACAATCCAAAACCAGAATTTTCGAGACTCATGAATTGCAATGAGGAGAGTTGCTATCAAAACTAAGGAGTGGGAGGGAAGGCTAGGAAAATAAATGGGAGGTTGCAAGATAAAAGGAAAAGAATAATCTTTCTATCTTTCTAGTTTGTGAGATAAGGAATGATTATGATATCATAGGATTTGAAGGATAATTAGGAGGTGCCTGACCGATTTTTCTATGACAAATAAGGTAGAAAAAAATTTGCTTATTTAATAATTACTTGGTGATTAAAAGGTGGGGGATTATCTACCAAGAATGGATCAAAGAAATGAATCAAGGGAAATGAGTTGTCAAATATTTTGAATCTAGAAAGGGTGATGACCGATTTTTCTACTAAATAGATGGGGTAGGAAAATTGCTTAATTAATAATTATTAGGGATTTAAAGTGGAAGGAATTATTCTACCATGAAGGGATAAGGAAAGATATCAAAAATGGAGATTTGACAAATTAATTAAATCTTAAAGGGTAGTGGCCGAAAATTGAATAAAAATGGAGGGAAAATATTTCTTAATTATTGAATTTTAAATCTTTAGTGTTTTATCTACCCATTAAATATTTTAGTGAATTAATAAATTAATTATTGAACCTAAATGAACTTATTAGTACTTATCTCAAATTATTTAAATAATTCCTTTAAACATTCTTTTACATTAAATTAATTTATTATTTATCTTAAATAAATTCTAGGAATGTTTTCTTATTATTGAATTTTATCTCAATACTCCAACTCCAGTCCGGCCTCACTTATTTAACTGAAAAGATAGCAACTAAACTACTGCATAAAATAATTAAATTTAATAAAAGAATTTAAATCCTCATGCATAAAATCATTTTAATTTAAATAATAGTAATTATGCATGGCTTCTACGTAGTCTGGTTTCAAGGGTTCTACAACTCTCCCCCCTTAAAACTCACCGAATAACTCGGGATAATGACTCCTCATCTCTGGCTCAGACTCCCACGTAGCTTCCTCCTCTGAATGATTAAGTCATTTGACTTTCACTCGCTTAACCAGCTTGTTCCGAAGCTTCTTCTCCAGTCTGTCTAAGATTGGCACTGATCTCTCTTCATAAGACAGGTTCGGAGTGAGCTGAAACGGCTCGAAGTTCAAGACATGCGAAGGATTCGCCATATACTTCCTCAGCATAGAGACGTGGAACACATTGTGTACTCCGGCCAGATTCGGCGGAAGAGTAACACGATAAGCTAGCGTCCCAACCCTGTGGTGGATCTCAAAGGGTCCGATGAATCTCGGACTGAGCTTTCCTTTCTTCCCGAACCGCATGACGCCTTTCATAGGTGCTACCTTCACAAAAACATGGTCGCCAACGGCAAACTCTAGGTCTTTCCTCCTCTGATCCGCATAGCTCTTCTGTCGACTCTGAGCAGTCCTCATCCTATCACGGATCTTGACTACTACATCGGCAGCCTGCTGAATAATCTCTGGAGCCAATTCTGATCTCTCCCCTACTTCATCCCAATGCACGGGTGATCTGCACTTACGACCATACAGTTCTTCATACGGAGCCATACCTATAGACGACTGAAAACTGTTGTTATAGGTGAACTCTACCAATGGCAAATTCGACTCCCAACTCCCTGAGAAATCGATGACACAAGCACGGAGGAGATCCTCCAAAATCTGGATAACTCTCTCTGACTGCCCATCTGTCTGAGGGTGGAAAGCTGTGATAAACAACAACTTCGTACCCACTGCTGAATTCAGACTCTTCCAAAATGCGGAAGTGAATCTAGGATCTTGGTCAGACACGATAGAAAAGGGAATACCGTGAAGTCTGACTATCTCTCGGATATACAACTCTGCATATTGAATCATGGTGAAAGTCGTCTTGATAGGCAAGAAGTGAGCTGATTTGGTAAGACGATCAACAATCACCCAGATAGCATTTGATCCTTTGACTGACTTCGGCAAACCGGTCACGAAGTCCATGGTAATATTCTCCCACTTCCACTCGGGAATAGGAAGAGGCTTGAGCAAGCCTGCTGGTCTCTGATGCTCCGCTTTCACTAGCTGACATGTCAGACACTCGGATACAAAACGTCTGATATCCTTCTTCATCCCTGGCCACAAATACAACAACTGCAGGTCTTTGTACATCTTCGTACTCCCAGGATGAATAGAGTACGGCGACATATGGTCCTCGGATAGAATAACTGCTCGAATAGAATCACTGCTAGGAACTCACATTCTGTCTCGGTATCTCACAATACCGTCGCTAACCGGATACAAGACACTGCCCTTGGCCTCATCTCTCTGCTTCCACTTTGCCAACTGCTCATCTGCTGAATGACCACTACGAATACGGTCTAGAAGAGAAGACTAAATCGTCAAAGTAGATAGACGGGGAACTCTACCTCGAGGATAAGTCTCTGTATCAAACCTCTGCATCTCAGACTAAAGGGCCTCGAAATAGCTAGATGAGCCATCACTCCAACTTTCCTGCTAAATGCATCCTGCAACTACATTAGCTTTACCCGGGTGGTAGCTAATGTCACAGTCATAGTCCTTCACTAGCTCCAACCAACGCCTCTGACGCATATTCAGCTCTTTCTACGTAAAGAAGTACTTGAGGCTCTTATGGTCGGTAAATATCTGGCACTTCTCTCCGTACAAATAATGCCTCCAAATATTCAAGGCAAATACGACAGCTGCCAACTCTAGGTCATGGGTAGGGTAGTTCTTCTCATGAATCTTCAACTGTCGAGAAGCATATGCGATCACCTTCCCATGCTGCATCAACGTTGCGCCTAAACCGAGCTTCGAAGCATCGGTATACAAAACAAAGTCTCCGGGCCCTGACGGCATGGCCAAAACTGGCGCTGAGATAAGAGCTTGCTTCAAAGTATCGAATCTCTTCTGACACTCATCGTTTCACACAAATTTAACATTCTTCTTTGTCAACGACGTGAGTGGAACTGCGATAGAGGAGAATCCCTGAATAAGCTTCCGGTAATATCCTGCTAGCCCAAGGAAACTACAGATCTCTGATGCATTCTGCGGCACAACCCAATCTCTGACTGCTGCAACTTTCGCTGGGTCTACCTCGATACCGCTGCTACAAACGATGTGGCCTAAGAACGCCACCTTCTTTAACCAAAATTCGCATTTACTGAACTTCGCGAATAACTTATGCTTCTACAAGGTCTGCAAAACTGCGGTCAGATGTCTGCTGTGATCCTCTTGATTCTTAGAGTAGACGAGAATGTCGTCTATGAATACTATCACAAACTAATCTAGATACGGCTGAAATACACGATTCATGAGATCCATGAAGATCGCTGGCGCATTCGTCAAACCGAACGACATCACAAGGAACTCGAAGTGGCCATAACGAGTCCTGAAGGCAGTCTTGAGAACATCGGCGTCTTTCACCCTCAACTGATGATAACCAGAACGCAGATCAATCTTTGAGAATACTGAAGCTCCCTGCAACTGGTCAAAAAATCCTCAATCCTCAGGAGTGGGTATTTTTTCTTCACTGTAACCCTGTTCAATTCCCGGTAGTCAATGCAAAGCCTCATCGTACCATCCTTCTTCTTCACAAACAAGACTGGCGCGCCCCATGATGAAAAACTCGGGCGAATGAACTCCTTGTCGAGAAGTTCCTGAATCTGCTTCTTAAGTTCTGCCATCTCTGTCGGTGCTAATCGGTACGGTGTTTTGGAGATCGGAGCCGTACCTGGCATAAGCTCAATAGAAAACACCACCTTCTCGCTCGGGTGGCATACCAGAGACGTCATCAGGGAACGGATATAGAAGTTGCCAAAAACGCTCGACACCCTCTATGCATGAGCTTCGTAGCCTGGACACAAGATATCAAACGCGGTAAATGAAAGTACCTGTCTGGTTCGAATAAGAACTGCTCCATCCCAGGCGGTCGGACTAGAACGGATCTCGCTGAAAGTCGATCAAAACTCTGTTCCTTAGTAGCCAGTCCATACCCAGAATGATAACAAACTCTGGCATCGGCAAAACGATAAGATCCGCATAAAAAAGATTGCCATGAAGCTCGAGGTCTATGTCTCGGATCACATTAGTAGCTGTCCATCTCCTCTCCCGAAGGCAGTACTACTGAATAGGCTATATCTAGCCCAATAATCTTGACCTTGAGAAAATTAGCAAAGGTCTCCGAAATGAATGAATGAGTAGCCCTAAATCTATCAAGGCTTTCGTAGCTGAACCAGCTATAAAAATTCTCCCTGAAAGGTTGGAACGTCAAGCTGAACCCAATAATCACAAGAACTAACCTATAGACATGCGAAGGTCAAAGTTCTTCTAACCTAATTCCCGAAAGTATCACTGATTAGAGCATGCAATCCTATCACAATTCTAAGTTCAAAATCTTAATCCAGATTCCCAAAACATTGAATTTCAAATATTAACTTAAAGCTTTAAGATACCTGTCATGAGCATGGTGTCTGGGTTCGTCTCCGCTGCATGGAGAGCAAAAACTCTACCTTGGGTAGGCAAACTCCCCCGAGGGCACTGCTGCAGCAAGTGGTCTGGACTACCACACTTATAACACTTCCCTGAACCATACCTACACGCTCCAACGTGGCGGCGTGTGCAATTAGGATAGACTGGGTGCTCAAAAGTCCTCGGGACTGCGCGTCCCCGCTGCTGCTGCTGTCCTCTATTCCTGGGTGGGCCGTGGAAAGGCCTCTTATTCTGGGGCTGCTGCTGAGGAGGAGGGCGGTGTGACACTTGGACTGGTCGCTTGCCCTGGCGGTCTCTTTCTATATCCTGCTGATCATGCTCTGCAGCTAAAGCTCTGGAGACAGCGACATCATACGTAGTAGGGCCAGCCACCCTAACATCACGGTGCAAGATCGGCCGTAGACCATCTAGAAACTGTCTTAGCTTTGCTCTGGCATCGTTGGCAATCAGGGGCACAAAATGGCAACCCCTCCCAAACTTACGGATGAACTCCGTAACAGTCATATCTCCCTGCCTCAGGGTCATGAACTCCCTGGTCAACCTGGAACGCACCTCGTCGAGAAAATATTTCGAGTAGAATACCTCGGTGAAGCGCGTCTAGCTCAGAGTAGCCACATTCAAGGCTACAGATGCTCCTTCTCACCATAAGCGAGCGTCTCCTCCCAACAGATAGGTCGCACAACGAACTCGGTCCTCATCTCCAAGCCCCATGAACTCAAAGATACCCTCGAGGGACTTAATCCAGCCCTCAGCAATCATGGGATCTGTCGTCCCTGAGAACTCCTTCGGTCTCATCTTCATGAACCGCTCATAGGTAGCCTCAGGCCCAGTCGGCCTGGCTACCCCAGCATTGTTCCCTGCAAACTATGCGAAGAACTGCGTCATACCGGCTAGCATCTGGGCATTCATGTCCGGTGGAGGTGGAGGTGGTAAATCTCTCTCCTGCCTCTGATTCTCCCCATCCTCCTGGCGAGGCTCATCATCTCTCGTGCGCTCAAGAACGCGTCTAGGAGGCATACTGTTCCATACATAATCCATACGTAACCAACATGCATAATTTCTATTATTTCTTTAAAATTAAATAAATACTACATAATCATAATCTGGAATAAATCATTTCATGGAAACATACTGTTAAAATATTTCATGCTTTAAAAGAAATGCGTAAACGTAAAACTTACAGACCGAAGACGTGACTTCGTGAGCTTCTCGAGATCAGTAGTTGTACAACCCTTTACAAGAACATAGGCTCGGATACCAACTGTAGAGGCCCGTATTTTCGTACTTGAAAATTTGCGGAATAATTTAAAATTTTCTCTTTAAATAAATTAAAATGCCTCATTCATAAAATATACTGATAAAAGATTCAATGTTTAAAGTAGCAGCGAAGTAAATTAGGTTTTCAAAATAACAACATAAAATAATTCAACAAAATAAAAACTGAGTGGAATAAAAATAATAAGTGCTGAAAATGAGGTCCTCGGGTTCCTAATACTGCCGACCCAAGATGGCTCACTGGTCCCCGCTCTCGGTCCCGACCTCATCAGTACCTATAACAATCAAGTCTAGTGAGTCTAAAGACTCAGCATGCATATATCATGGATAACAAGTAAAAATATCGTAAAATCTGGCGTAACGTAAAATATCATATCATAGAGCGTAACATGAAAAGTCGTGCCATGAATAATTATAAATACGTGCATAACTGAAAAATCGTAAGTGAAATGTTTGCTCGATAGAGCCCTGTCATAAAATAGCATATCATAATTTTCTGTTGAGAATATGCTCTATGCAAGTGGCCCATAACATGAACTTAATCATCTGATCAGACTAAACCACAGTATACTGGGCGGTAGAGATCATCACAGCCCTTGGACTGGATATCCGTACCAATACATGAACATGAACCGGTCACTGACCACCGGATGAAGTAATAATCCCATGATAAGCTGCAATCCCATGAGTGTGAAGTGGCCACAAGACATATCGCATATATCTCAAAAATAAACTTTTATATTTTTATGCACGTAATATAATTAAATGTCCTGTATTATTTTACCGAATGGGTTGGATCGTTCCCAGGCTCGCTGCGACCTAAACTTAACCGAATCACAAACGGCCAAAAACATGACATTCCTAACTCGATGAGGTACTTTCCAGTCCAAGGCCATAGGCTAAAAGCCAACAAAAAACTCAAACGAGCCTCTGGACCGAAGCACAAACCTGCTGTCCCTTGAATACAGCAGCAGCGCTTGCACTTGCATGCGTCGTTTACAAGGCTAATTGCCATTGGGGCTTGAACCACCGACCATAGCCTCTTTCTAACAACCTAAGGAATGTCTTGGACCATGGCTAATGGCTACCAGCCAACCAGAAACCAAGCAATTCCCTAGGACAACCGAAACTGAAGCCGAGAAACCAAGAACAAATTCTGTACCATGCGATTGTTTGAATCGCTTGATGTCATGTGTCGTTCTAGTGGCCATATGACTGACCATGGCTGGATCTAGACATCATGAGGTATTGTGTGAACCATGGCTAAGGGCTAAAAAGCCAACCAAGATCCACACGATCCCCAAAAGCCGAGACAACTCACGCAGAAAAAGAAAGAGAGGGCCGAAGGTGGTGCTTGTCTTGTTTGTTTTAAAAACCGATGGGAACATGAACCAAGCCATGGAAGGGCATCTTGGTCACATCCTAGACATGTCAAGGAAGGGTTCCAACCATGGTTACAGGCTCAAAAGCCAACCAAGATTCGAACCTCCTTGAACATTGCAAAACCAGAATTTTCGAGACTCATGAATTGCAATGAGGAGATTTGCTGTCAAAACTCTTTCTCTAGTGTATAGGGGCTGGAACCAATGGACTTACATGACCCTAAAATGCCCTTGTACATGTCTAGATGCAGCCTTGAGCCCCTGGAATCGAGCCATCCTGTAAATCAACAAAAACAGCAAAAACCGTGAGGCAAAGGGTGAAGCCGAAAAATTCTGCACTACCTTTTCGAAAATGGTTTGACAATATTTCGGTTTTTTGCCTTTTCAATCATGCACATGAAATGTTTTAAAATATTAATATGACTGGATTGAAGAGTAAAAGAATGATAGAAACATGCCTTGGATTTTTTTGAAACAAAAACAAATCGATTACGACGACGCGGTGCGGAGGAGACGGAGTGTTCTTCTCTTGTTTCTACTTTTCTCTCTTGTTTTTCCCTCTAGCTAAATCTCGATTTTTTTCTCTCTAAAAACCTACTGAATTTCGAGACTAAGGAGTGGGAGGGAAGGCTAGGAAAATAAATGGGAGGTTGCAAGATAAAAGGAAGAGAATAATCTTGCTATCTTGCTAGTTTATGAGATAAGAAATGATTATGATATCATAGGATTTGAAGGATAATTAGGAGGTGCATGGCCGATTTTTCTATGACAAATAAGGTAGAAAAAATTTGCTTATTTAATAATTACTTGGTGATTAAAAGTTGGGGGATTATCTACCAAGAATGGATCAAGGAAATGAATCAAGGGAAATGAGTTGTCAAATATTTTAAATCTAGAAAGGGTGATGGCCGATTTTTCTACTAAATAGATGGGGTAGGAAATTTGCTTAATTAATAATTATTAGGGATTTGAAGTGGAAGTAATTATTCTACCATGAAGGGATAAGGAAAAATATCAAAAATGGAGAGTTGACAAATCAATTAAATCTTAAAGGGTAGTGGCCGAAAATTGAATGAAAATGGAGGAAAAATATTTCTTAATTATTGAATTTTAAATCTTTAGTGTTTTATCTACCCATTAAATATTTTAGTGAATTAATAAATTAATTATTGAACCTAAATGAACTTATTTAGTACTTATCTCAAATTACTTAAATAATTCCTTTAAACATTCTTTTACATTAAATTAATTTATTATTTATCTTAAATAAATTCTAGGAATGTTTTCTTATTTCTGAATTTTATCTCAATACTTCAACTTCAGTCCGGCCTCAGATTTTACTGAAAAGATAGCAACTAAACTACTGCATAAAATAATTAAATTTTAAAAAAATAATTTAAATCCTCATGCATAAAATCATTTTAATTTAAATAATAGTAATTATGCATGGCTTCTACGTAGTCTAGTTTCACGGGTTCTACAACTCCGGTATTAGTGGACGTAGCTCTTGTTGTAAATCCCTAGAACGTTCTCCGATCTACTTCTTTAATCTTCGAATCAAGTTCACGACCAGATTACTTGTTCCTCTTTTAACTTGCACTAGAAAATTAGAAGATATTTTTCGTAGAGATGGAACAAGAATAAATCGACTCAATACCATAATTTTTCTTGCAAAATCAATAAAGATTTCAAGAGCATCACCCAAAAAATGGGAAGAGCCGAAAGTATGAATCTTTTTTTCCCAATGTTTCGGATGCATCCTTTTAAAAATAAGAAAAAAAAATCCTTTTTTCCTTAAAGCTTCGGTCATGCCTTATACTACATTAACCAAAATAATAATATATTTTATTATCTTAATTAATTGTAGTTTCCTTAATTAATCACATTAATTAAGTTTAATGGATTTTAACATATAATTGATTCTCGAAAATATCACACCACTAATCATGCAATATTATTTTCTTTGTGTGCAAGTTTTAAAATTATGTTATTTTGAATATTTCTATATTACATAAATCAATACCATATTTTATAAAAAAAAAGTTAATAGGTTATATTTTAATTGAATTAAAATATAATTTAATTATTAAAGCCTATTTAAACTTTAATAAATTAGCATGATGGGCTTATACTTTTATAAGCCCATGATCCATGCTCTCATTATATTAATATCATCATAATCCCGATCGACGATCCAATATCATCGATGTGACAATTTCAAATTATTTGTTATTATGATGCACACTTTAATTTCGAGATCACCAATGTCTAAATAAGACAGGAGCACTCCCTTTGACTGTCTCAGCAGTCATGCTCTCAAAATTTCTATAAGCTTTTATAAATTTTATTTATAAGCTTATCGATTGATCATATCAAACTTATTTTCTTATAAATTCAACTCATTGAATTTATTATCTCAACGAGAACAAGTAAACCAGTGCTTGTGTGACCCTCAATGATTCAGGGATACAGCTAGCCGTGGGTTCACAACTCTTTGTGATTGAGGACATTTTCTTTTATTCGGGCTTACCCTAATTCGCCCCATTCCATGCATCAACATTTGATCACGAGAATGTCAGAAAACCATTTTCTGATTAAACTCATCGAATTATGGTAAGAGCGTCTGGTAGCATCGCCCCAAGTGGCTCGTTCTTTGCCTTGCACGTCTCGCGCATATGCGCGACCATCATGGGCGCATATGCGCGAGACAATATGTCTCGGCGCGTCCTCTGCACAGCACCTCGCGCATATGCGCGCCCTTACTCGGCGCATATGCGCGAGGCCTTTGTTCATTTGTCCAACTCTCGGGTACCCTCGCGCATGTGCGCGGATACACGTCGCGCATGTGCGCGGGGATCTCTGGACATCTCGCGCATGTGCGCGCTCCCCGTCGCGCATGTGCGCCAACTTCTCTGGAGTTGACTTTAAACCCTCACACAGCTCGCGCATATGCGCGCACAACCACCGCGCATATGCGCGAGACCCTCTGCCCGTTTCGCGCATGTGAGCGTCTCATGTCGCGCATGTGCGCGAAAGGCACTGTCCTCGCACTTACATCTTTTCATGCTGAATCTAATCGTGTCCCAATTAATCCTCTCATAATCATATCAAATTATAAATCAATAATTACAGATTACTAGGATTAAATTCTCGGGCATTACAGTTATAATGAGTTCACAATTATTTATTTAGAAAATTTAGAATATACTAATTAAATAGTCAATTAATAGTGGTAACTACTAAGTGAAAAATCTCATGAAACATCATAAAAGAATTTAGAATATACTAATTAAATAGTCAATTAATAGTGGTAACTACTAAGTGAAAAATCTCATGAAACATCATAAAAGAGTCTAGAATAGATTAATTAATTAATAAGTGATAGAGATTAATTAAAGGTTATCTAATTTAAAAAAATTTAATATATATGTATATATATATATATATATGCGTGTATATGTAAATATATGTATATTGTAATATCAACATGTTATTTTTAAATATGGATGAATAATGTAAAAAAATATCTTGATGAAAGGAGAGTTCTGATTATATCAAGATGAGAATTTTATTAGAAAAGTAATCAATAGTTGAATTATACACACAACTTTTACATACATGATTTTGTAAAAAAAAAAATTCTCTCTCTCTCTCCCCATAACATAAGAAAATCGACCACCTTTCTCATTGAAGCACATGGCCATTTCTCCATAGCACTGTCGTGCCACCACCTTGATGCCGCCCGATTTTTGAAACTCTGGAAATCAACTCTAGACACAAATTTCATTTAGCTCTTTCATGCGAGCCATATGAGGAAACTAGTTTCTGACTGTGGACCTGATTAGACGATTGAAAAAGATGAAGGATCCGTTCGTAAGAATTTATAAGAGTGCTATCTCTGCTTAAAATCGAGAATAGTTTGAGCCACCATTATATAAACAAAGGTAAACTATTATAAAGGCCTTATAAATGGTTTAAATCATACGACGCTCAAGTAATGTTTTGAACGTCAAAATAATTTTTTTAAACTTTCACTGATTTTTGAGTACGGAAACACGGTACATCAATATCACGAGGTCTTGTTGAAGTTACGAAGCGGGCAAAGTTTGTGGTCAAAGAGGACAACAATCATTCCTTGGTTGAGTAAGAATTGGTTAATGTTGTCGAAGTATCTGGAATGTGACTCCACATTGATGTTATTGGAGTTTAAATTATCATGTGATCAATCGGGCTTTTGGTATACAAGTTCATCTGTCTTTGTTTCTTTTCCGTGCAAGGGTAATTGACATATATAATATAACCTAATTGGCTTCATAGTGAGCGTGTCAAGAAGATTTGTCTTGTGGTATCATCTATCTCCTTATGTAATATACAAGGAGATTATAGCGTTTTACAAATGTGGAACAGAGTAGATTGTTAATTTTGACATCATCTGAACTTGAGATATATGATCTCAAGCTCTTACTGGATTTGTACACAATAAGAAGTCATTCGGAATAATTTCAAGTTGAGCTCGAAAAAATCAAGTTTGCATAGTAGTTTCTTAAAAATTATTTGAAATGTTGTCCCCTTAAATTTATCATAAAATAAATATTCACCAATTAATTGTACAAAACTTGAGGATATTTTCATATATTAAACTCGAACTCAAGTTTAAATATTAATTTATATTTCACACCTTGTAAAGTCCAACTGGAAGTCGAAAGTGGTATACAAACTCACTCCTCAGAAGGCGAATGATCAGAAAATTTGCATTCGATCACAGGCAGGTGTCTTCATTTTAACAAAGGCAATATAGTCGCCAAAGCTGTGGGTGGCACTTGGTTCGATTGATTGATAGTTATAGTAGATCCGCTCGTTTCCAACTTTTCATGCAACATTAACATCCATGGATCTCCAATTCTGACATCATCCATACACAGGAAAACATAGTGTAGCCACACATAGCTTCAAGGAAAGTAAGAAGAAAAGAGAACAAGGCCGTGATCCCCTACTGAGAATACAAATTTCAGCTTAAAAAATGGCTGAAATTTGAAAACCTTCAGGTCCAATGTCAGCCAATGATCGGTAATCACAACCCTAAACAGAAAAATAGCACAAATAAAAGGTCGCAGGGAAAACTACTGCTGGAAATTACAGAACTCGGCATCCAAAGGAACCAAATTTGAGATAGTACAAATATCAAGAGTCAGGAGCAGTCGGACTGCGGCGGGAGCGGAAGCGGCGGTTGGGCGGCGGCGGGTGGATTGTTAAGTGGGAAAAAGAGAAAAAGAGGGTAAAATGCAGGAGGAAGAGAGGGTGAATCGATTTTTGTTGATTGTTGGACAAATTTCCTTTATGTTTTTTTAAAAATTAGAAAATGACATATAGGCAGCATCATAAGCTGTTCATAGTTGGACACCAATTTTCCGGTAGATGCTATTTATTGGGCAGTAAGTCTTCATCTATCCGATACATGACACGTGTGCCGAGAATAAATCATAATCATATTGGATCTCGGCAGAGGCGTATCTATGAGCCCAGCCAAGATTTTGGTTTATATATATATATATATAGCCATAAGCCCATATATTACAAAATAAGATAAAAGAAAAAAAAAAGAAAAAGTAAAAAAACTCTTTTCACAGTTTAGGCGTGGAAATTGAAATTTCTCTCCAATTATCAACCTCTTTCGATCCTTGTCAGGTATCTTTTTGGAGTAAAAAAACTATATAACAGCCCCTTGTTCTTTTTTTTCCCCAATTTTCTCCTTATTTCTTATACTCTTTTTACCCGGTCACTATTAAATTTTTGTTACTTGTCATGTATCTTTCTAATAATTTAATTAATCTTTTTAAGCATAATTCTTCTTGATTCTTGCTAGGTTTCGAGTTTAGATTATTTGGGATTGATTGGTTTATGTTTTCCCCAAGATTCTTGTAGTTTCTAGTGTTTTTGAATATGAGTTTGGTCTATTCTGGGTTCAAAATTAAAAACTTGCAATAAATTAATTGTTTTCTTTTATGAAATGCTATCACCATGAATTATCTGTTTAGTGTTTTTTTATGTTTAATTACTCAAAAGATAGACTTTTTTTTTCAATCTTTTAATTTAAATGAAGAGTATTCTTGTAGGTGAAATAAAATGACGTTTATATGTAAACTTGCAATAAATTAATTGTATTTTTTTGTTATGCGTACTCTATTATATGATTAATATTTGAACTTTTGGAAAATATTTATCTAGATTTGATGATTTTATTGTGAAAATCGTGGTTTGCACTTAATTTTTATTTCATGTGGAAAATATTGTATTGGATTTCTAAATTAATTTTTTTTTATTTTCTAGCCCCCCATATTTTGAAATTCTGACTACGCCCCTGGATCTCGGTTTTTTCGTACCCAAAACGTAGCTGAAGTTTTAAAAATTTTAGATCTTGACATTCAAGATATTTTTGAGCACTCGTATGGTTTAAAAATAAACATTCATAGGATGTTAAAGAATTATACCTTTAGTGAATAATTTCACTTGGCACCAACTACTCCGGTATTAGCGGACGTAACTCTTGTTGTAAATCTCTACGAACGTTCTTCGATCTACTTCTTTAATCTTCGAATCATGTCCACGATCGGATTACTTGTTCCTCTTCTAACTCGCACTAAAGAGGAAAAAAAAAAGTTTTGCGTAGAGATAAAAAACACAAATTTTTGTTCAAAACCTTTGAGAGTATTAATATTGGAAGAGCCGAAAACTCTCTTGCAATTCCTCCCAAAAGTCACGAATGAATCTTGTGCAAAAATTGAGAATAAAGAAATCTAAATCTTTCTTTAATTATCATTTACTTAATTAATTTAATTAATTAAGTAAACTAAATATTTGGAGGATTATGGTTGTGATTCTCAAAATCTCACAATCCAAATTAATGGAGGCTCTCATTTTAGGTCCAAAAAAAAATTCCCATGACCTAATTACCATAATTAACATTAATGAGCTTGATTAATTAATTGGGCTAGTCCAACTAGTTTAATTAATTAATCAAAGTCCATTAAGAACTTTAATTATTTAGTATGTTGGACTTGTACTCCTACAAGCCCATTAAACATACTTCCCACTATATTTAATTTAATATTCAATAAACTCAACTTTTGAGTTTAATAAATTAAATCCTTAAATTTTATAAATTCAACTCCTTGAATTTATTCTTGAACTTACTTTCTCATAAATTCAACTCCTTGAATTTATTTTCTCAAAATTTAATTATCATAAATTCAAATTCTTCAATTTATTCTCTCAACGGGAACAAAGGATTCAATGCTTGTGTGACCCTCAATGGTTCAGGGATACAGCTAGCCGTGGATTCACAACTCTTTGTGATTCAGGACATAATCCTTTATTCGGGCTTACACTAACTTGCCTCATTCTATGTATTAACAATTGATAATGAGAATGTCAGAAATCATATTTCTAATTAAACTCATCGAATCATGGTAAGAGCGTTTAGTAGCATCGTCCCATGATTCCCTAGGTATCACTGATAGTGCCTGCAAGAACCAGTCGATTATGATTAACGTACAGTACGGTCCCTTCATCTCATATATCCCGAGAGAATCTGCAACCATTGGTTCATCGAGGGTTGCATAATAATTCGATAACTATGTGACACATCTTTTGTAACGTCCCAGATTCGACGAATGTCCTTCTGTATCAAGACGGGTCTTTCCAACGTGCTTATGTCCTCACTCACACGCACCCTAAAAAACTTCCCAGGGGGTACACGCACCCTAAAAAACTTCCCAGGGGGTCACCCATCCCAAAATTGCTCCAATTCAAGCACGCTTAACTTTGGAGTTCTTATGTGATGAGCTACCGAGAAAAAGATGCACCTTCGTGATACGAATAGTACAAACCAAATCTTTTATGTCCTATTCAACTGTATAGTCCATTACAATGAACAGTCTCGGAATCCCTCTCATTCCGGTGTGGGATCGGTTCATTCATGTTTCCCTCCACCTAGAAGCCTGTCAGGAGCCGCTCATTGTCCGTGCAACCCCATGGCACCGGCGATCAACCCCCGCCCTCTTCGGCCCCAGGCCTCACATCCCCACCAGCTTCCGCTTGGTTCGTCCCCGAACCACACCGTACTAAGAGAGGTCGGCTCTGATACCAACTGTAACGTCCCAGATTCGACGACTGTCCTCACTGTATCAAGACGGGTCTTTCCATCGTGCTTATGTCCTCACTCACACGCATCCTAGGAAACTTCCCAGGGGGTCACCCATCCCGAAATTGCCCCAAGTCAAGCACGCTTAACTTTGGAGTTCTTATGTGATGAGCCACCGAAAAGAAGATGCACCTTCGTGATATGAGTAGTATAAATCAAATCTTTTATGCCCTCTTCAACTGTACAGTCCATTACAATGAACAGTCTCGGAATCCCTCTCATTCCGGTGTGGGAGCCGTTCATTCATGTTTTCCTCTACCTAGAAGCCTGCCAGGAGCCGCTCATTGTCCGTGCAACCTCATGGCACCGGCGATCACCCCCGCCCTCTTCGGCCCCCGGGCCTCACACGGCCAGCCGCAAGCCCCTAACTTTCCCGACCAAAATCTGCGCGTGACTTGGGCGAGAATCCCACTTCACGTGGGCTCTTCCCCAGCCCATGGCTCGACCCCTAGCCCTCCTAGGACTCTCCCTAGGACCTAACCATGACCCCTAGGACCCAACCACCAAGCCTGGTCGAGCCACCTTCCCCCATGCATAAAATCGAACCCTCTTGAATTTAGCACACCCTCAACCTACGGTTCAGGCCTTGTGTTTCAAGTGTGCAGCGTGCTTGACGTGTTTCTTGCCCCTTAATCTTTTGTAAAAACTTGCTTAATCATATCCTAATTCATGGCAGCCCCTTAAGATCATATTTAACATGATTTTGGATGCAAATACAAGCTTTAAAATTGACCCATGCCACAAAAACGAAATTGTTTCATGATGCACTTATTTTTCATGCAAAAAATCAATTAAATAAAATACTATGATGTGATAGATGTTTGAAAGAAAGAATATGGCGTGCCTTTGCGTTTTACACGCACGAAAATCCGTTGACGACGAAGAACGGGACGCAACCTTTGGCTTGTTTTCCTACGCACCCTTCGAACAAACCCTTGAATGTGATATGTAGGTGTGCCGTGTGTAAGACCCGAGATTTAATTACTGTAATCAGACGTTGATTAATTGACATGATTGAGGTTATATGAACTTGAATGGAGAAGCCGGGCGTCGTTGCATTGTGAGCCAAGATTTTGGACAGAACCTCTGGCGCCCGAGCGGTAGCAAATAACCACCCGAGCGCCAGTGTCGCACAAGAGTAGGGTTTGGACAGAACCTGTTGCGCCCGAGCGGTAAAGAGTTACCGCCCGAGCGCCAATGGACAATAGCTAAGTATTCGGGCAAAGTGTTCCGCGCCCGAGCGGTACATTTCAACCGCTCGAGCGCCGCTGAAGTTTTGTGGAAAATCAGCCACGTTTCAATTTCATGAAAATTGATATATATATATAGGAAGTGCACGTCATTCCTCTTCAGAATTCTGAGAAAAGGGTTGAGGAGGATTATTGATTATGAAATAATCCTTGCGTCTTTTACCTTATAGATTTGTGATTTGCGAAAGATCCGCCCGTCTGATTTTCAATCCGACTTCAGTATTGTGTTCCTATCAACGCAGACTACAACTGGACGAAAGTTTTGTTACGTTTAGACATGATTTGAAATTATGATATTGTCAGAATTGAATATGAATCAGATATGATGTTTCTGCTACTGATTATGAATTCTGGTATTATATCTGTGGTGTTGGAATTGACGGGGTTATCGAGACTGTATTGTTATGTCGTCGAAACCTCAGTAGATTGATATTGATCAGATTCACTAGTGACTTCGATTATATCGTGATATCGTCGATATGGATTAGATTGTATCTTGATTCGATCAGATTATGTGTGATTTGAGTATTGATCAGAATAGATTTTGAATTGATTTGCATATTGAGATTGTGCCTATGCGATATTGTATTTCAGATTGATATGGACATATTTGACTTCGAGACTTCGACTTCGTCAGATCGAGAAAACAAAGGTATAAATTAATGTTGAGTTGGGATTGCACAACTCGAGTGAGGTTTGGCTCGAGTTTCCCTAAATCACATACTTTACCTTATTGTGTTGATTTGATTGATGTACTTGTTCTCTTGATTTATAGACAGCAGGTATTAGACGAGTAATCTTGTGACAGAAGTGCCTGATAGTGGTGGGATCGCCACGGGCACATTGCACGATGTCACAAGATCGTGTATTGGCGATAGTGCCAAAGTCTGTCACCGGATGTTTGGCTATCGATGTGGATAGAATTGTAGCTTCTTCTATTACTGGTGATCGGTACTGTATCGATGTGGATAGAATCATAACTCTTCTATTACTGATGATCGATATCATATCGATGTGGATAGAATCGGAGTTTCTTCTATTACTGGTGATCGATACTATATCGATGTGGATAGAATCAGAGCTTCTTCTATTACTGGTGATCGATACCCTATCGACGTGGATAGAACTGGAGTCTTTTCTATTACTGTTGGTCGATATGTGAATGCCAACTTCTGGAAATCGGGATCCCTAGACTAGGATTGAGTCTAGTCTTAAATGTGGAGTCATGAGTCAAATTGACAGTTTATATTGAGTTACGTTGATTATGTTCCTGAATATGGTACATGATGAATTATGTTCTTGATGATGGTACATGTTTAGAATAGGATTTATTCTTGATATGGATCTATATTCTGATTTGAATACATGTTAGACATATATGTTATATGCTTTTATATTGTTTTATGATTGCATGTATACATGATTTATACTGAGAATGTAATTCTCACCGGAGTTATCCGGCTGTTGTCTTGTTTGTATGTGTGCATGGAAACAGGTGGGATAGGATCAGGGTCAAGGAAAGAACGAGGCTGGACTAGATAGCGTGGAGATCCGGGCTTCAAAGCAACTTAGGATTCAGCACCGATTTATAGTTGAACCTAGTTGAATTCTTGTAGATAATACAAGATTTGTATGTTTATGTTTAATATGTAATTTGAATTGAATTACATTACGTTTCCGCTTTGTATTTAAAAAAAAAAATTAGACCCTGTTTATTATAATTGTTTGAATTATTCCTAAAGATGATTAAGGAATGAATTAGCGTCCGGGTCCCCACAACAGGTGGTATCAGAGCGATAGATCCTTTAGATTGAGATAGAAGAGAATGAGCGGGGTAGGTTGAGTTTTCTTTCCTTGCATGTGATTGCTAGCATTAGAATTATTTTAATGTTGATTGGCATTGCGTATGCTAGCATGACACTATGTTTTACTTCTTTGAAATACATGTTTATCTGATTATCTGATTTAAATTGGTATTATGTATTATTGAGTATGAATCAGATTTGATTCTTGATCAACAGTAAGGTGATCAGAGAAAGATTGGAACAGATTTGTGGTATTTGGTTACTAATGTTTTGATAAGCAGATATACCTCCTCGAAGAATTCCAGAACGGGGCGGTACCTCAGTTGAACAGATAGATATATCAGAAACTCCGATGGAAATACAGTTGAAGCAGTTTCAGTCGTTTCAACCGCCGATTTTGAAGGGTACTGAGATGTCTGAAGAGTGTCAGAATTTGTTAGATGACATAGAACTATTGTTTGATTTACTTGATTATTCAGAGGAACAGAGAATTAAACTGGTATTCCACCAGCTACAAGAGGCTGCCCGAAGTTGGTGGATTACGATCAAAGGAATATTAGAACAACGTGGTACTGTGATAACGTGGGAAGTTTTCAAAGCTGAATTCTATCGAAAATTTTTCTCAGTTTCGTACCGGGAGGATAAAAGAGCAGAATTTGAGAATTTGAGACAAGGCCAACTGAATATTGAAGAATATGTTGCTAAATTCTCTACTTTATTGCGTTTTGTTCCTCAGATAGCTGGGAATGATGAAGCTGTAGCTGAGCAGTTCATCAAAGGATTGAATTCAGAGATAGTTGCATTGATAAATATGCAGCGACCTTACCATTTTGGTGACACTTTGAGTAGGGCAAAGAGAGCTGAGGTGAGTCTGATTCGACAACGAGAAAGGTTAGATGTGATTCAACTCCCTCTTAGATTTGATAAAGGCAGTACTAGTGGAAAGCAAGATTTGCTGAAAGCTCGAAAGAAACAGTTTAAGAAGTTAGGGAGCGGACTGAGCGGTTCATCTAGCTCCAGTGGTTCCAGCCCAAGTTATACTGGAGTGTATTGCAGGATTTGCGGAGGAAGACATTCCACAGAGCAATGCCAGGGAGTGACTGGTAGTTGTCGTATCTGCCGACAGCCGGGACACTTTGCTAGAGTTTGTCCACAGAGAGGTTCCCAAAGATTTCAGGGAGCAGAATCATCTGGTGGTAGTGATCGAGGAACAGACCCAGGACACATGCAATGACATAGTGGCAGGTACTGTTCTTTTATGATTATATTGCATATGTATTGATATATACTAATGCATTCTCTACGATTATCTTTGACTGAGTTGCATTGATATATGTTATACCTGTCGGGTCTGTATTACTGTAGTATTGATCTTCTTACCTTTTGGGGAGAGGAATTGATATCAGTGAATTTTGTGATATATTGTGTACTGCAGTAAAAAGAGAATGAGATTGAATTAGATTGTATTGTACTTGTGTTGTCTGATTTCTACTACATTACTGATATTGATATACTAACAAGTACAAACTATTATAGATTCTTGCCAGGAGATGGTAAGATTCGGACCTGAAATGACCAAAGAATGAATGATATACGGTAAGGATTCTCGATTTTGAATTCCTTGATATCCGTATTATGTATGATTCGATGATTATCGAAAAGAATAGAGTAATTCCTTATGTCTTCAGTTGATTACTGAAGTTGAGCCTATCTGGAAATGATTTGTCAATAGCAGGAGAGTTGCTATAGTCGTTCCAGATGAAATTCCGGATTTGTCCTATATATGGAAAGCGATTTCAGCCTTGATTCGATATCAGGGTATGATTGATTGAATCGAACAGTTGAAATCTGTATTGAATATTCTGGGAACTGAGATTGTTATATACAGAATTGTTCAGATATGAATTTTTATTATAACAGAGGGTATTCAGTCTATGATATCTGAAGATAGTATATTGACTGATTATAGCACAGTTGAGACCGTGATCTGTGGATGAGAACGACATTGAAAATGGCAGAACTTCATAAATGTCAGAAATGTCGGAAATTGCGTTTTATGTGTTTACTAGATTAGTATAAATGATTGGTATTTTGAATCCGATCCGATATTGCTGTTATTCTGAATCCGTATTTGATCTCGATTGTTATGAACCGTTGACATTATATACAGTCAAGCCGACTCAGAGTTGATTTCGAGAATTACAGCAATTCAGAACGTGATCAGAGTGACAGATATGTGATTTTTACTGTATGAGAATGATTATCTTGTGATATCTAATGTTTCAGAATTGTACAACATAATTGATATCGATAGTCAGAACCGAATACCAGGTAGGTATTTTTCTTTAATTTATATTATTAACTGATTTGTTTGTACCAAATAGTTCGTATCTGAAATTGACAGATAGTGTCAGAAACACACAGTAGTGGATTCAATTTTCATTTTGGTGACAGAGAATGCATAATTTTCGGACAGATAGCTTTGATATACACAGAATAAATCAGTTGTGACAGAATTGTACTGATATGTCTGAATTATCAACCGATGAAGCTAGAAAGATAGAAATCAGAAGATATATTACAGAATTGTTTATGTTTGAATAGAAATGGGAGTACATTTCTATGGATTTCGTAATGAAATTATTTTCATTCTTTCAAGATTTTGATATGATATGATTGTTATTGATAGATTATTCAATATACAGATGTTAGTTTGTACCAGATAACGTACAAACATGACCAGAGGACAAAGATCGATGTCAAAGAAATGGTTAGATTGACCAGAATGTAGCAGTAGACTATATTAGATTGTGAATTTTGATTGAATTTGTACTTATGGCAGAATATACCATGAGCTCTTTCATATATTATTCACCGACTGACAGATAGCCAGAGTGTACTATCCAGATATTGGAAGATAATTATGGAGCTGTAGTGCTGGATACTAGCACTAGTTGACATGACATATTGGCACTATATGAATTATTGTATGATGATAGCTATCAAATGAGTATTAAGATAGCTACAGATGAGACACTGTACAGCGAGTACTGCGGATTTCCTTTGAATGGGAATGATATTATGGTGATATCTGAGATTGAATTTGATAAAAGCAGAAATCTGATAAAGAAAATGAAGCTGAGTCAGAAAAGAATGAAAACCATCTTCGAATGAACAAACTGAATATGCCAGAGTCGGACGATGACTGTTAGTATTTGAAGCCAAAGATTGAGTATATCCTTGACCGGGATAAACAGAGTTGATAACAGCTGATGATGTTGATTTATTATGAGTTGTTGATTGGTATATACATATGTTGTATAGCCAATATTGTGAGATTGATTTTGTCAGAACTATTTTGAGGAGTAGTATGATATTATACTTTTGAATTCTTATTCCAGATTGGAATCGGAGATCCGTAAAAGAAAAATATTTCAGAACAAAGATTATTTTGTTGTTGAAAACACAGTAAGATTTTCAGAATAGCAAAGAGATTATTTGAAAGATAGAATCTGATATGAGATTAAGATTTCAAATCGTTTTGATATTTGAATTGACTACTTGTGAGTTCGAGGACGAACTCAGATCCAAGAGGGGGAGAAATGTAAGGCCCGAGATTTAATTACTGTAATCAGACGTTGATTAATTGACATGATTGAGGTTATATGAACTTGAATGGAGAAGCCGGGCGTCGTTGCATTGTGAGCCAAGATTTTGGACAGAACCTCTGGCGCCCGAGCGGTAGCAAATAACCGCCCGAGCGCCAGTGTCGCACAAGAATAGGGTTTGGACAGAACCTGTTGCGCCCGAACGGTAAAGAGTTACCGCCCGAGCGCCAATGGACAATAGCTAAGTATTCGGGCAGAGTGTTCCGCGCCCGAGCGGTACATTTCAACCGCTCGAGCGCCGCTGAAGTTTTGTGGAAAATCAGCCACGTTTCAATTTCATGCAAAATGATATATATATATATAGGAAGTGCACGTCATTCCTCTTCAGAATTTTGAGAAAAGGGTTGAGGAGGATTATTGATTATGAAATAATCCTTACTTTTTTTACCTTATAGATTTTTGATTTGCGAAAGATCCGCCCGTCTGATTTTCAATCCGACTTCAGTATTGTGTTCCTATCAACGCAGGCTACAACTGGACATAATTTTGTTACGTTTAGACATGATTTGAAATTATGATATTGTCATAATTGAATATGAATCAGATATGATGTTTCTGCTACAGTAGGCATTGTATAATTGAAGTTAGATTAAAGAATAGACTGGTTATACAATTGTTATGATTTTCAGAGTTGAATTGATTGAGATTTGATATCAGAGTTGAGTTATTAATGATTTTAAGTGTACCGATATTGAGATTAGGAATTGTATTGGTACTGATTATGAATTCTGGTATTATATCTGTGGTGTTGGAATTGACGGGGTTATCGAAACTGTATTGTTATGTCGTCGAAACCTCAGTAGATTGATATTGATCAGATTCAGTAGTGACTTCGATTATATCATGATATCGTCGATATGGATTAGATTGTATCTTGATTCGATATCGATCAGATTATGTGTGATTTGAGTATTGATCAGAATAGATTTTGAATTGAGTTGCATATTGAGATTGTGCCTATGCGATATTGTATTTCAGATTGATATGGACAGATTTGACTTCGAGACTTCGACTTCGTCAGATCGAGAAGACAAAGGTATAAATTAATGTTGAGTTGGGATTGCACAACTCGAGTGAGGTTTGGCTCGAGTTTCCCTAAATCACATACTTTACCTTATTGTGTTGATTTGATTGATGTACTTGTTCTCTTGATTTATAGACATCAGGTATTAGACGAGTAATCTTGTGACAGAAGTGCCTGATAGTGGTGGGATCGCCACGGGCACATTGCACGATGTCACAAGATCGTGTATTGGCGATAGTGCCAAAGTCTGTCACCGGATGTTTGGCTATCGATGTGGATAGAATTGTAGCTTCTTCTATTACTGGTGATCGGTACTGTATCGATGTGGATAGAATCGTAACTCTTCTATTACTGATGATCGATATCATATCGATGTGGATAGAATCGGAGTTTCTTCTATTACTGGTGATCGATACTATATCGATGTGGATAGAATCAGAGCTTCTTCTATTACTGGTGATAGATACCCTATCGACGTGGATAGAACTGGAGTCTTTTCTATTACTGTTGGTCGATATGTGAATGCCAACTTCTGAAAATCGGGATCCCTAGACTAGGATTGAGTCTAGTCTTAAATGTGGAGTCATGAGTCAAATTGACAGTTTATATTGAGTTACGTTGATTATGTTCCTGAATATGGTACACGATGAATTATGTTCCTGATGATGGTACATGTTTAGAATATGATTTATTCTTGATATGGATTTATATTCTGATTTGAATACATGTTAGACATATCTGTTATATGCTTTTATATTGTTTTATGATTGCATGTATGCATGATTTATACTGAGAATGTAATTCTCACCGGAGTTATCCGGCTGTTGTCTTGTTTGTATGTGTGCATGGCAACAGGTGGGATAGGATCAGGGTCAAGGAAAGAACGAGGCTGGACTAGATAGCGTGGAGATCCGGGCTTCAAAGCAACTTAGGATTCAGCATCGATTTATAGTTGAACCTAGTTGAATTCTTGTAGATAATACAAGATTTGTATGTTTATGTTTAATATGTAATTTGAATTGAATTACATTACGTTTCCGCTTTGTATTTAAAAAAAAAAAAATTAGACCCTGTGTATTATAATTGTTTGAATTATTCCTAAAGACGATTAAGGAATGAATTAGCGTCCGGGTCCCCACACCGTGTGTGTAGAGGGGTTGGGAGAGAAATTTCAGAATAATGGGAGAGGGAGGCATGAGTTAGCAGCTAGCGCGCAGGTTGTGTTACAGATTCAGATGCTTCGGGCTTGGGGTCCAGGGCTTGGGCTGGTAGGGCTAGGGGCTGTTCGTGGTCCAGGGTTGGTTAGGGTAAGGATGAGTCGAGGGCTAACCAGCTGGAGGTGTCCTAGTTGGCTAGTAGTATTGGCAAGTGTAGGACTCTTCACACGCACACACACATGCAATCTGGTGTAGTTTGCAGTAGGCTTTTCGAGGGTTTAAGGGGCTGGTCTAGGGCTTGGGCTTGCACAGTAGGGTCCCTAGATGGGTTGTTTATGTTTTGGCTCAAGGTGGCTCGGGCGTGGCTCGGGTAAATTAGGAGATGGCTCGGTGTGTTCGATAAGATGTCAATTTCAAAAATTCAAAGGCTAAAAATGAATCCATGGGTCCACGGTGATGGATCATAACTTGGAAGGATAGAATAAATCTTAAAAATGTTATGTTAAAAATTTGGGATCAAAATAACGAGTTTTGGATTTATTCGGGATTTAATCGCCGCACAAAATGTTAATTAACGAATTAATTGAAACGCCTAGTTTTAAGCTTTATAAAATTATGAAAAATTAGGTTTAAGCTTAAATAAATATTACAAGTCTAATTTTTTAATTTGGGAATTTTATATTAAGTTTTGGTTTAATTCGAGATTAAAACGCATTAATACGTCTTATTTAAAGATTAATTTAAAGGTCCTCGATTTAAGCTAAATAAAAATATGAGAAAATTCATGTATGCTTAAATAATTATTTGGGACATTTTAGAGTCAATGAAATTAAGAAAATGTCCAAAACGGGGAATTTTACGTCTAGGGGTAAAATTGTCTTTTTATATCTAAAATTAATAAATGTCATGGCAGTGCCCTAAATGCTATTTTTATGATATTATGATTATTTTTAAATGTTTATGAAATGTTCATGATTAAATTATGATATTTAAATATCTAAGAGATTTTTATGATTTAAGGAAGACATTTAAAAGACATGTTGCATGCTTGGTTTCAAAAACAAAATGTTATGTTATGCATGATTTTTATAAAGTGATGACAATGTAAATGTTGAAGGAAGTGAAGTGATTGTGACTAATTCGTTAATGTTGGCGACGTCGTGAGGGTTATGCTCCCAGTGGGAGCCCGACGATCGTGTTTCCATCATTACGAATATGTGGTAACGGTAAGAATGAGAATGTCGTGAGGGGAAAAGGCTCCAGAGGGAGCTCATTTATGGGAAAAGGCCCTAGAGGGAGCCCCGACGATCGTATTTCTATTCGAAAAATGATAGGTCAGGGCCCAGTTGACCGGTGAGAGTGTTGCTGGTGTCCCCCGTCGCCCAGTACTGTGGCTACATGTAGATGGATCCATCGATTTATGATCATGATCAGGAAAGTCACAATTAACGATTTGAATTCAACAAAAGAAAAAAAAAAGAAAAGGAAAAATATTTATGATCATGAAAAATGTTTTATGTCATGTCATGTTGAGGAAAAAGGAAAAAGGTTAAGGTTTATGAAATGCATGTCATGAAAATGTTTATGCTTAAGTTTATGCATCATGAAAATATTTATGAAAATGGTCATGTTTGAAGTTTATGTATCTTCATGAAAACGATATTTTAAGTACAAGTATTTTTCACTGTTATATGTTGACTGTATTACGTATTACTTGTTATCAAGATTATGGTGTGTTGAGTCTTTAGACTCACTAGGTGTGATGGATGCAGGTGAGGTTGAGGGAGGCCTTGACGGATGATCCTACTGGACTGTCGGTGCATACAACCCGAGGACCAGCGCTACTATTTTCCGCATTATGTTTTATGATTACTGATTTAAGATAAAGATTTTTAAGACTATTTATTTATGCTTTTGAGGGATTTTTGAGAGGTTTATTATGGGCTTTACTTTTCAAATTATTGCTTTTTAGGTTTGGTAAACAGAAGACGATATCAGTTTTATGACTATTTCACTTGATTTTTAAAATGCTAGTTGGTTGATGATTTATTTTAAGGGGCAAAATATTTTATAAAAATATTTTAGTGAAAGCCGAAAATTTAAAAAAAAAATTCTTGTACTTTTAAAGAAATAAAAAGGGCAGGACGTTTCATCTTTGATAGTAGCATCGCATGTACAATTGGAGAACTACTTCTCTAACGTACATCTCATACTCTGGCCAGAGATTTCATGTACTATTATTTCATCAGATCACATATGATATCCACACCCGTAGGTGAGCGGTGATTTCTCGACTACAATGCACTGGCTCCTACACGTGTCGCAACTGTACCCAATCTCGCCACCTGATGACTCTCCTGGAGTCCGTAAACAAGTCAAAGCACAGCCCTAGCATATAGAGCCTCAGTGTTGTCCCGGGTCGTAAGGATTAATGGTGTACAATCATAACCACAGACTTATTATCTCGATGAATGATAACCACTTGGAAAAGTCCGATGGAGGGTAGTTTGGTATAATCATCATATCACTACCTATCTGCATGTTTGGACATCTTTATGCACTTACCAAGAAACGCGGTACAAAACATCACAGATGCTAGTCTCGAGCTCAAGCGACCTTTATCCATGTTTTAGGCGGCTGAATCGACTAGGAACGAATTTATATTATACAGTATTTACAAATGAGTTTCAACATCGAATTACGATTCATTTGTATTAAAGTATAATCAAGGTCTTTATATATGTTGTTCACATGAGTATACAGATAAAGAAATAGCAAACCATGAAATAATGAATTATATTAATAAAGATTGTTTATTACAACTGAGTCAATAAATTTCATAGCCAACAGTTGGCTTACATGACATCTACTCTAACAAATCACTCATCCATGTATAATGATTGAATGAGTTATCGTATTTACTCACTTAGCACACATGTCATGAGTCCAGTTTGTAACGACATTACTCATATGGATAACATGAACAAAATCCCAATTTTCTGTAGCAAAATTATATATATTCATACAAAATATGTTCATGTTTATGTATGCTTGGTCTTGTCGGATAGTAGAATGTGTTTATGAAAACAATTTTTCGTAAAAGAATATAATATTTTAAAGCTTGCTTTGCATTATTCTAAAGTGCCACTGAACCTCTTTTGTTCATAGAATGACATTTTAAGAAGGAGAAATTATTCGGTTAGTTATCTATTAAATAATAGTTAACAAAAAATAAAATTCTTTCATGCTTTGGATGCTCAGCCGAAATTGTGGAATAATTTATTGAGTAATTAAGATTATTTATATGAAAGTGAGGGACCATTAGAATAAATTTTTTTATTCGGTTTGATATTAATAAATTGTAAAGGAAGTGGCGAAGAGTTCTGTCATTAAGTGCTATTCCTAACCTTAAACATGACATCATTAGTCTTAACGAAAACGTTTATCTAATGTCCTGTATGTGTATTGTGTTTCATAAATTAAGTTATTTTATTTCTTAGCAATATTTTATCTTATAGTATTATATAGATATATGTTCAGTAACAGTAGTTATCTATACTATTTTGTACAAAAATGATAAATATTCTATGGAAAATTTATGTATAATTATATCATCAACAACTTTTTTTCAAGATTTTATTACTTTTAAAATGCACTGACCTCAATTCAATACTAAAAAGCACAATCCATTATATTATTCTTCAGTGTGTTGGACAAGTCATTAACAAAAAGGTCCTTAATGTAAACATTCAATTAAAAACAAACAAAAAATTCATAGAGCCATTAGTGTAAAAATAACATTCATATAATTTTAATTATCCTTATAATGGTTTTATTGAACATATATTAAATATGCTATAAGTTTTAAAATATTTAGGTTTTAATAGCTTATTATCACCTATATTTTATTAAAAATTAAATGCTTTTAATAATCCAAATAAAATCAAATGTCATAGGAAGAAAAAAATTCGAGAGAACAAAAAAAAAATCAATGCAAGAAGCAGCAAAAAAATGAAAGTGTTAAGGTTGTTTTGAATAAAATTCATATAATAATAAAAAATTATTACCTTTTTTAAATATTTAAAAACAATTTGGAATAAAAAAACTATCAAAATTGTCATATAAGTTGACCTATTTATAGTGAAAAAAACAAAATGGCCTTTTATTTATAAGCAAAAATAAAAATTTGGCCATTTTTAGCAATTTATATTTTAATAATTAGAATATCCATGTATCGCTAGACATTAAATATTGACGACATGGTGCCACACACCAAACTATATACATACCCGACACTATGTGTCAACACTTTGATGAGAAAATACTAAGTGTGTAGAAAAAATTCAAACAGACGTATAAACAAGACTAATAAATTTAGTGACTATTGTAAGTGGTCCATCCATTAATTTTAATGAATAACGATTTTCGACAAATCATATCATATAATTAAATTCGTATTTCAAATCTAAAAAATGGTAATTTGAGAATTTTTGTTATGCATGATGAAATGAACTCGTGAAAAATTAATCCAAGGGATGATAATTTGAGTCATAAAAGTTAATAAACCAAGTCTTTTGGAAAGAGATCAGCGATAATATTTTAAAAAAAATGTAATTTTTAAATCATAAAAAAAATTGTAATTGAAAGTTGCAAGTTGTACTGATATCAAATCTTAACTACTTAAAGTTTCAAAATCCAAAATATGTTAATTTACATTACAATTTTACTAATGAGTACAAAAGCTTGATAACTTTCTTTTAAATGTCGTAGAATGTTTTTCTTTAGAAAATCATCAAATATTTATAGATATCTTACAAAATTGTTCAGTATCTTTATGTTAGAGTAGATGCCCCGCAAGCCAACGGTTGACTAGAGAATTTATTGACTCAAGTGTAATAAACAATCTTTATATTAATATAATTTAACTCTTTATGGTTTTGTTTTACTTTATCTGTATATTCATGTAATCAGCATAAATAAACTCCTTGATTATACTTTAATACAAATGAATCGTAATTCGATGCTGAAACTCATTTGTAAACACTGTTTAATCTAAATTCGTCCCTAATCGATTCATCAGACTAAAACATAGATAAAGGTCGCTTGAGCTCGAGACTAGCATATGTGATGCTTGTGTATCGTGTTTCTTGGTAAGGGCATAGAGATGTCCAAACATGCATATGGATAGTCATATAATGTGTAGAACCCGTAAATTAGACTACGTATAAGCCATGCATAATTCTAGTATTTTAAAATGATTTTATTACATGAGTATTTAAATGCTTTTCTTTAAAGTTAATTATTTTATGCAGTCATTTAAATTTTTATCTTTTCAGTAATTCAGTGAGGCCGGACTAGAGTTGGAGTTTCGAGATAAAATTTAAGATTCAGAAAACATTTTCAGAATTTATTATAGCTATCAAGTAAGTTAATTTAAGTTAAAAGGAGGTTTAGGGATTTATTTAAGCAACTTGAGGTGAGTAGAAAATAAATTCATTTAAGTTCCATAACTAAGGGGTTAGTTCACTAATTATTTAAAAGATATGTAAGGCAATAAAAGGATTAAAATTTACTAATTGAACAATATTTTCCCTTCCACTTATTTGATAATTTCGCATCCACCACCCCCCCCCCCCCCCCCCCCCCGAAGTGAGACATCATCTCTTTGCCAACTCACCTTTGACCTATTCTTTGATATTCTAGCATCATAACCTTTTTAATTATTAACCACCCTTAATTAATTAATTATTGAGCAACATCCTAGCCTTGTAAACATGTGGGATTCGGTCATAGCCTCTTTTTTTTTCCTTTTGTTGAATTCAAATCGTTAATTGTGACTTTCCTGACATGACATGACATGACGATGGATCCATCTACATAAAACCACAGTACTGGGACGGCGGGGACATCAGCGACACTCTCACTGGTCAACTGAGCCTTGGCCTAACATGATCGAATAAAAATACGATCGTCGGGGCTCCCTCGGGGCCTTCTCCCATAAATGGGATCCCTCTGGGGCCTTCTCCCCTCACGATATTCCCATTCTTCCTCAAACCTCATATCCTCATAACCTCATATTCGCAATAATGGAAACACGATCGTCGGGCTCCCACTGGGACCATCACCCCCACGACGTCGCCATCATTAACGAATTAGTCACAACCACTTCACTTCCTTCAACATTTTTCATTCACATCACTTTAGAAAAATCGTGAATAATATTTGCATTTTTCATTTTGAAACCAAGCATGCAACATGTATTTTAAATGTCTTCCTTAAATCATAAAAATCCCTTAGACATTTAAAAATCATACTTTAATCATGAACATTTCATAAACATTTAAAAATAATCATAATATCATAAAAAAAAGCATTTAGGGCACTGCCATGACGTTTACTAATTTCTAGGTAAAAAATGACCGTTTTACCCCTGGACATAAAATTTTCCGTTTTTGACATTTTCTTAATTTCATTGACTATAACATGTCCCAAATAATTATTTAAGCCTACCTGAATTTTTTCATAATTTTATTTGGCTTAAAACTTAGACTTTTTCAATTAATCTTTAAATGTGACGTATTAATGCGTTTTAATCCCGAATTAAACCAAACCTTAATATAAAATTCCCAAATTAAAAATTAGACTTATAATAATTATTTAAGCTTAAACCTAATTTTCCATAATTTTATTAAGCTTAAAACTAGGCTTTTCAATTAACTCGTTAATTAGCGTTTCGTGCGACGATTAAATTCCGAATAAATCCAAAACTCAATATTTTGATCCCAAATTTTAAACATAACCTTTTTATGATTTATTCTACCCTTCTAAGTCATGAGCCACCCCCGTGGACCCTTGGATTCATTTTTAGTTCTTTAATTTCGAAATATGACACCTAAGTGAACCCACCGAGCCATCTCCCGATTTAATCGAGCCACGTCCGAGCCACCTTGAACCAAAACCTAGCCAACTCACCTAGGGACCCTACTGAAAAAGCCCAGCCCGAAAGACCGGCCCTGGCCCACTCAAAACTTCCTGGAACCTGACGTCAAAACCTGTACCTTGGATGAAACTCACGCAGGAAACTCCTAGTGACCCTAGGACTCTACCAACTGAGCCACTACCGAGCCCAGCACACCCTAACCTTCCCTGGACCACGCCCGGACCAAGCCCAGACCAACCCATCCCCTGGACCGCGTGCAGCAAACCATCCAATCCCGCACAGCAGCTGCGCGTTAAGCTTATCCTCACGGTTCCATGATTTCCTCGAGCCAGCAGCGAGCCCACCACTCCAGACCCTGGCCCGACCCCTGACCATGACCCTTGGACCCTGGTGGACCTACCCAGCTCGCCCTTAACCCCGCTGCAGCCCCCTCCCGAAACCCAGCAGAGCACAGCGCATGGGGGAGAGTCCCACCTCACGTGGACTCTTCCCCAGCCACTTCCCTCGACCCTAGCCGCTCTAGGATCCTACCTAGCCTTCGAACCTAACCCTGGCCAAGCCCCCAACAAGCCCTGGCCAGCCCCCAAGCCCCATGCACAACTCTCGATCCCCTTGAACCACAACACACACGCACGGTTCTTTGTTCTTCGTCCCACGTTCCAGCTTCTGATTGTTTTCATGTGCAGCCTATTTATGTGATTAGGACTCTTTAAAACGTTTAGAAACCACCCTTAAACCTTACCTAATCATGGCAGCCCCTTTTTAACATAATATTCATGTTTTTGGAACAACAATTCACAAGTTTACTTCATGTACATGCAATATTTCAAAAATATTCATAAAAACCTCATGCTTTTCATTCAAATATAATTTAAACAATAATATGATGTGATGAACGAGAAAAGGAGATGTATGGCGTGCATTTGCGTTTTTAACGCACGAAAAATCGTTGACGATTTGCGAAGAACGGACAAGAACCTTGGCTTGAATTTCTCTTGAGCTTTTGCCGAAAATCCCCTTTCAATTTTGTGAGTGTGCCGTGTGTTTTGGTGGGTGCAATTTCAGAAAAGAGGCGTGTCAAAGTATGAGGTTTGGGGAGGGTTTTTAATATATTTTATAGTTAATTAATTACTAATTAGGCTTAGGCCCATTAAGCATATAATTAGGCCCATTAGTGCTTAATTAGTATTTAATTAAAATATTAAAAATAATTTTGCTTAAATAAGTTTGCTGAATTTATTAGCCGGGTTGCCATTACGTTTGTATTTTTGATTAAAATCCAACACCGATAAAAATTACGTCCCGATGTATAAAATCATCTCAAACCCCCTTATTTTCAAAAATAAGAAAAATCATCACCCTTAATTTAAATAATTAAAAACAATTAACCAATAAAAATATTTTCTATTTTTCAGCCCTCGGTCTCCGTTCCTCGATTGCAACTCGAATAACCGTTTAAAAATATATTTTAATGCAATCATGTAGAAAAGTATATTTTAAACATGCAATTATGCACAACATAATTAATTAATGTAATTAAAAAATTTAATTAAAATACTAAAGAATTTAATAATTGCTTGCATGTGGTTTGCGTGGACCTTAAAATTTTCGGGGCGTTACAATTCTACTCACAACACTGACAAAGAAGAATGTGAAATTTGTTTGGAGCGAGGAGTGTCAGAAGAGCTTCGATACTTTGAAGCAAGCTCTTATCTCATCACCAGTTTTGGCCATGCCGTCAGGGCCCGGTGAGTTTGTTCTGTATACCAATGCTTCGAAGCTCGGTCTTGGCGCAGTATTGATGCAGCATGGGAGAGTGATAGTTTATGCTTCTAGACAGTTGAAAACTCATGAGAAGAACTACCCTACCCATGATTTAGAGTTGGCCGCCGTAGTTTTTGCCTTGAAGATTTGGAGGCACTATTTGTATGGAGAGAAGTGCCAGATCTTTACCGACCACAAGAGCCTCAAGTATTTCTTTACGCAGAAGGAGCTGAATATGCGTCAAAGGCGTTGGTTAGAGCTTGTGAAGGACTATGATTGTGACATTAGCTACCACCCTGGGTAAAGCTAATGTAGTTGCGGATGCATTGAGCAGGAAAGTTGCAGCGATGACCCATTTGACAGTTTCGAAACCTCTTCAGTTTGAGATGCAGATGTTTGATCTTGAGACTTATCCTCGAGGTAGAGTTCCCCGTCTATCTACCTTGACCATTCAGTCTTCCCTTCTGGACCGTATTCGCAGTGGTCAGTCAGCAGATGAGCAATTATCAAATTGAAAGCAGAGAGATGAGGCCAAGGGCAGTGTCTTGTATTCAGTCAGCGAATATATAGTGAGATACCAAGACAGGATATGGGTTCCTAGCAGTGATTCTATCCGAGAAGACATCTTATCAGAGGCCCACATGTCACCGTACTCTATTCATCCAGGGAGTACAAAGATGTATAAAGATCTGCAGCTATTGTATTGGTGGCCTGGTATGAAGAAGGACATCAGACGATTTGTATCCGAGTGTCTAACTTGTCAGTTAGTGAAGGCCGAGCATCAGAGACCAGCAGGTTTGCTCAAGCCTCTTCCTATTCACGAGTGGAAGTGGGAGAATGTTACCATGGACTTTGTGACCGGTTTGCCGAAATCAGTCAGAGGATCGAATGCTATTTGGGTGATTGTAGATCGTCTTACCAAATCAGCGCACTTCTTGCCTATTAAGACGACTTTCACCATGGTTCAGTATGCAGAGTTGTATATCCGGGAGATAGTCCAACTACATGGTATTCCAGTTTCTATCGTATCTGACAGAGATCCCAGGTTTACTTCCTCGTTTTGGAAGAGTTTGCATTCGACTATGGGGACGAAGTTGCTGTTTAGCACAGCTTTCCATCCGCAGACAGATGGGCAGTCAGAGCGAGTTATTCAGATCTTGGAGGATCTTCTCCGTGCTTGTGTGATGGATTTCTCAGGGAGTTGGGAGTCGAACTTGCCATTGGTTGAGTTCACCTACAACAACAGCTTCCAGTCTTTTATTGGTATGGCTCCGTATGAAGCACTATATGGCCGTAAGTGTAGATCTCCTGTTCATTGGGACGAAGTAGGAGAGAGAGCAGAGTTGGGTTCAGAGATTATTCAGCAGGCTGCCGATGTAGTAGTCAAGATCCGTGATCGGATGAGGACTGCTCAGAGTCGACAGAAGAGTTATGCAGATAAGAGGAGGAGAGACCTAGAGTTTGCTGTTGGCGATCATGTCTTTGTGAAGGTGGCACCTATGAAGGGTGTCATGAGATTTGGGAAGAAAGGGAAGCTCAGTCCGAGATTTATTGGGCCATTTGAGATCCTCGACAGAGTTGGGACGCTAGCTTATCGTGTGGCTCTTCCGCCAAATCTGGCCGGAGTACACAATGTCTTCCACGTCTCTATGCTGAGGAAGTACATGGCGAATCCTTCGCATGTCCTGAACTTTGAGCCGTTGCAGCTTACTCCGTACCTATCTTATGAGGAGAGACCAGTGCAGATCTTAGACAGGCAGGAGAAGAAGCTTTGGAACAAGCTGGTTAAGCGAGTCAAAGTCAAATGGCTCAACCATTCAGAGGAGGAAGCTACATGGGAGTCTGAGCCAGAGACGAGGAGTTGGTACCCCGAGTTGTTTGGTGAGTTTTAATTTCGAGGACGAAATTTCTTTTAAGGGGGGGAGAGTTGTAGAACCCGTAAATTAGACTACGTATAAGCCATGCATAATTCTTGTATTTAAAATGATCTTATTGCATGAGTATTTAAATGCTTTTCTTTAAAGTTAATAATTTTATGCAGTCGTTTAAATTTTTATCTTTTCAGTAATTCAATGAGGGCGGACTGGAGTTGGAGTTTCGAGATAAAATTTAAGATTCAGAAAACATTTCTAGAATTTATTTTAGCTAGCAAGTAAGTTAATTTAAGTTAAAAGGAGGTTTAGGGATTTATTTAAGCAACTTGAGGTGAGTAGAAAATAAATTCATTTAAGTTCCATAATTAAGTGGTTAGTTCACTAAATTATTTAAAGGATAGGTAAGGCATTAAAAGGATTAAAATTTACTAATTGAACAATATTTTCCCTTCCACTTATTTGATAATTTCGGCCACCTCCCCCCTAAGTGACACATCATCTCTTTGCCAACTCACCTTTGACTCATTCTTTTATATTCTAGCATGATAACCTTTTTAATTATTAACCACCCTTAATTAATTAATTATTGAGCAACATCCTAGCCTTTTAAACATGTGGGATTCGGTCATAGCCTCCAACAAAACACCCCAACAAATATTTGTTATCAACCAAAATTCAAATTTCAAAATAGGAGACTTGGTCTTGCATTTTCCTATTAAATTTGCAACCATTCCCTCACTCACCTAACCAATATTTTCCCCTCCCTATCACCGAAATCTGAGAGCATTTTCAGAGCCTTAAAACCGTGGGTTTCATAGCTTAAAACAAGAGGGAATCAAGTAAGAAACAAGGAAGCAAAATCACTCCACCTCCTCCGCGCCGAATCGTCTTATTCTTTCGTTTTTCTTTCAAACGAAACCAGGCATGCATATGTTCTTCCTTGACTATTCAATCAAGTCCTATTATCATTTATTTTCATTACATGATCATTATTTCCATGGCAAAAACCGAAACACACCAAGAATTTTCAGAAAAATAAACATGCAGATTTCGGCCCCTCCATTTCAAGCTTCACAGTTTCATTTGTTTTGATGGTTTCAGGTATTGGTTCGATTCCAGGCTCCCAAGGAAACATCTAGACATGTAAAAGGATGCATTAGGACCATGTTGGTCCATTCATGTCACCCCATGAACGCTGGAAGTCGAGAAAATGACAGCAACTCCCCATTTGTGTCCATTTGAGTTTCGAAAGTTCAGTTTGCTGTCAAAGGGAAAAGTTTCTGATCATGGCTGCCCAAAAGGCCTATAGCCATGGTTAGAACACTTCCCTAGCATGTCTAAGACATGATTAAGTCGTCTTTTTGGAGGCTTGGTCCATGGTGAATCGGTTTTTAAATAAAACGCAAGAACATCCCCTTTCCCCATTTCGGCTTCTTATTTTTACAGCAAGTATGGTTCGACTTTTGTGGAATGGTGTGGATCTTGGTTTGCCTATGGCCCTTAGCCACAGTTCATACCATATCCCTAGATGTCTAGATAGTGCCATGGTCAATCAAATGGCCACTGGAACGACATGAGACAGCAAACGAAGCACAACACCACACGCGCATGCAAAGGTGCTCGCGGGTGAACTTTCGGATTGTCGTTGGTGTGATGCGAATTGTGGCTGGCCTAGGGCCCTTAGCCATAGTTCAAATCATTCCTTGTAATTTTGGTAAAAGCCTCTGGTTGGTGGTTCAAGCCCCAATGGCTGGTAGTCTCGAAAACGACGTAAGGAAACGCAAGCATGCTGCTGTATTTTGTGGACAGCAAGTGATGCGATGGTTCAGTGGCTTGTTCGAGTTCTTGGTTGGATTTTAGCCTATGGCCTTGGACTGGACAGTGCCTCATTATGTTAGGAAGGTCATGTTTTTGGTCGTTTGTGATTCGGATCATTTTTGAGGTCGTACGAGGATTTACGGTGCGATGTGCCAAATTGACTCTCGAAAGAGCGTTTCATGTTTTGGCCTCCATTCACTAGATTTTGACCCTCACCACTTTAGGAGCATTATTTCATCATTTAAGGCGTATTTTAATCATGACTACTTGATGGTTTGGTGTTGGTTCGGGTTGGCACGGAGTTATGATTAAATACGAAGTCGTAGGCGCAATTGTCTCAGTTTTCGGATTTAATCGCATAGTTTGGTCAAGTAAAAGCTATTGCATATTTTTCATGGCATATGTAGGTTGCAGCGAGCCTGGGAGCGATCCAATCCATTCAGTAAAATTATTGCAGGATATTTAATTATGTTAATTAATTATATTACGTGCAAAAATATTCATTTTGAGATTTATGCGATATTGCTTGTGGTCACTTTACTATCATTATTAAACCCGGTCGCCAGTTACAGGTCCGGTCGCCAGTTACCGGTCAGTTCAGTTGTTTTACCCAGTATACTGTGTCAGTAGTCTGATCAGACGTACATTATTAAACCCGGTCGCCAGTTACCGGTCCAGTCGCCAGTTACCGGTCCGGTCGCCAGTTACCGATCAGCTCAGTTCAGTTCAGTTCAGGGACCACTTGCGTAGACCATAATCTCACAAGAAAATTATTACATGCTATTTCAATACAGGGCTCCAAGGAGCAAACATTTTCACTATGATTTTCAGTTCAGTTATGCACGTATTATAATTACTCATGACAAGTTATTTTCACATTATGCCTCATGACATGATATTTTTATCCCATGCAAAATTTTACTATTTATTTACTTGTTATTTACGATATATGCATGTTGAGTCTTTAGACTCACTAGACTTGATTGTTGTAGGTTCTGATGATGTCGGGACCGAGGGCGGGGACCAGTGAGCCAGCTCGAGTCGGCAGTAGTAGGACCCGAGGACCTCAGTTCAGCATTTATTATTATTTGATTGCTCAAACATTTTGATTGTCGTTGGATAAACTTTTACTGTTATTTCGAAAATGTTAATTTCTTCCGCTGCCATTTTGAACATCAAAATTTATTTATTAGTTCATCTATGAATGAGGCAATTTAATTATTTAAAAAGAAAATTTTAAATTTTTCCGCAAAGTTTCAAACACGGATTTATTGGCCTTTACATAATGATTATACCGAACTACCCTCTCTCGGACTTTCCAAGTGGTTATCATTCATCGAGAGGATAAGTCCGTGGTTATGATTGTAGACCATTAGTCCTTACGACCTAGGACAACACTGAGGCTCTATATGCTAGGGCTTCGCATTGACTCGTTTACCGACTACAGGAGAGTCATCAGGTGGCGAGATTGGGTACAGTTGCGACACATGTAGGAGCAAGTGCATTACAGTCGGGAATTCACCGCTCACCGACGGGAGTGGATATCCTATGTGATCTGATGAAATAACAATGTATGGAATCTCTGGCCAGAGTACGAGATGTACGTTAGAGAAGGAGTTCTCCAATGGTACATGCGATGCCACTATTTATTCTCAAATATGTGTCACGTTGTTATCGAATTCTTATGCAACCCTCGATGAACCAATGGTTGCAGATTCGATCGGGATATATGAGATGAATGAATCGTACTATTCGTTAATCATAATCAACTGGTTCTTGCAGGCACTATCTGTGACGAACCGTAATTTTAAACTATTTAAAATTTACGGAAAAATAAAAATTTTCTTGGATATGAAATAAACCTTCAAATTTCGATTAAAATAAATTGTTCATCCAAAATATTTGCAATAAAAAGATCACAAATAAAGTTTGCTAAAAATACTTGCAACGTGAAGAAATCTTGTAAAAGTTAGAGTATTAAAATCGTTATGCATAAAATCTTAAAACATTGGCGGTCCTCGGGTTTAGCCTCCTACGCAGTATAAGTCGGCTCATTGGTCCTCACCCCTCATCTCCTCATACTCGTCCTCACCTGCACCGATCAAGTCTAGTGAGTCTAAAGACTCAACACGTATAAACTGGAGATAAAAAATGATACGTAATAAAAAAACGTGCATCTTTAAAGTAGAGCGTATATACTTGAAACTTGAACGTAATGACATAAACATAGACGTGCCATCATCATAAAACTTTTCATAAACATAATTGCATCATACATACTTGAACATGCCTAAACTTATCATTTTGCGTAGAGATATGTTTCAAAGCAAGTGACCCATACATAAATGTGCCTGATCAGACTAAACCACAGTACTGAGCTGGCAGGGATGTCCACTACCACATACATGAGATCCCCGGTCATGCTTTACCAGGTGGAATGTGTCATTGGTCATGATTTACCACTTTCTAATCCTGATCTAAACCCGGTCAGGCTTTACCGGGGTGGAGAGGTCACCGGCCACGTTCACCGGCTTCCAATCCCGTTCATAATTGGTCACAAGACATTTAGCATACCTCAAAAACTTAAAATATTTTCTTTTGCATGTCGAACATACTTACTTGGCGTTGAGGGATTCATTGGATCTCGCTTGGGGCCGCTGCTGCACATACTAACACAAATTCATGCACTTAAATTCCATACATAGACGTAATAACTGTGCTCACCACCAGAGATGACAATTTTCTTATGACGTTCTAAATCGCTCGGGACTTGACCTCGTTTAATTATCGTACTAAACCATGACATCAATCCCAAAAACAAATCCTAAAATGATGCGTGGACAATTTCCAAAACATAGAAGACATGAGCCTAAAATAGTATTTAAAAATTTTGGGACAAGCGCCTAGGCACCAAGCAAAGCGGTGTTGCGGCGCTGCTTAGCGCCATGGCGCTGCAATGCCACAGCTTTGAACTGCGGCGCCACAAAGACAGCGTCGCGGCGCTAGAGTTGTGAGGATCGGGCACTGGGAGCGCTGCGGCGCTAACCCTGCGCAATTCTAACTCCATGAACACATTTGATGCAATTTCAAAGCCACACTCAAACGACTCGAACCGATTCAACGAAATTCCTCCTAGGATGCTATGAGAATGATCCAAACTCACGCAATGCCCCAAAACAACGACGCACCAAAAACAACGAAACACAACCCGAGAACACGACATTCTGACACCAAATCTCTTCCTACGACTTTTAATGCAACCAAGTGCCTATCGACACGAAACGAAGTACTAAAAATTGAACCAACATCATACTTAATATACCTAGTCAGAGCGGTGATCACCCAACATTCCCTAACGAAGCCTGCAACAAATAAATTTCAAGAACACGTCAAGAACACAGTTTCAGAAAATTTCAGTTTGAGCAGTCCCACGAAAACAAACATAACTCACTCGTTTCTTATCCAAAAATTACGAATTTACTGTCAAATCGAAGATATCAAAAAGTACTATGTTTATGTTGAAAGTTTTTCCGAAAATCGATCGAATTTTGTTTTCACATAAATTGAAATGACAGCAGACATGTTTTTAAATCTAAAAGTTTTAACGTTTTTTTATCAAACCTTTTCACAAGATACATAGATTTTTACGCATAATAAACATCACAACACATAATATAACGAGATCGATGAAGAAAGAATAGATTATACTTGCCTTTGATCTTTAAAAATTCTGAAACGACGATACCGAAGCGAGGAAGGTGCGAGGATTGATCCGGGAAGAACGTGGCACGATTTTCTTCCAACAAAAGGGACGAGAATCTCAAAAAATGTAGGGGAAAGGTGATATGAAGGCTGCTGAAATGAAAACTCAAGAACTCTACCCTCCAACCAAAAGAACGTGTGAGTGTGTGTGTAAAAGTGTTTGTGTGCGTGTGTTTTGAATGAATTAGGGAATAAATTATTGAGTTAATTGGCTAATTCAAAATGTAATAACAAATAAACCCATTACTTAAAATGCTAATACCTCACTAGAATACTAGCATCACAAAATTTAAAATAAAAAACACAAGTGTTCAACTTTAAATGATCAAAATCTTAAAAATACTTAATAATTAAATTAAACTTCAAAATATTTAAAACTAAATAAATCATTTAAAATTCTATTTTATTGACATAAAATAAAAAACCACATTTTAAAATTGCCAAAATCGTCGTCGTCTCTTTTCCTCGATCCCGCATTGAATAATCGCCTGAAACATGAAACTCAAGAAAACATTTTAACATGCATCACATAAACATAAACAATTTAAAATACTGCAAATTCATAAATCATGCATCACTAAAATAGTTTTAAATTTAAATAAATAATTTAACAATTTAAATAAATGTATGGGTTTTACGTATAGTGATTTTGTGCTCTACAATTCCTCTTTAGGCTCTACAATTCCTCTCCCACTTAAATAAATTTCGTCCTTGAAATTAAATCTTACCAAACAGTTCCGGGTAGCGGTTCCTCATGTCTGCCTCGGTCTCCCAAGTGTCTTCCTCCACTGATTGTGTAATATCCAAGCCTGGTGAACGGTACGGTTTAAGATTTCGTATGTTTATTGACTATTTGGTTAAGATTAAGTATAGTTTTGATGTTAGAAGTTGCAATTTATGGTTTATAGTATTGTTGGTTATACTTGTTATGTGGTTTTATTGTAGCATCTTTGCGGTTTAATTCATGGTAATTCGTATGTTGAGCCGATTGGTATGAAGCCAATTGGTGTGTTTAGACTAGATATAGAGGTTCAACTTTCTTGTTGGGAGTGTTGCCAGATTTGAGGCGTAGCAGCGTTGCGGTTCGATTTTAGTTGCAAAGTATTTTGTTGGCTTCAGGTGGCAGTGCACCCGCGGTAAGTAAGGCACCGCACCTGCGGTGGATTGGTAGAGGCGGCACCGCACCCGCGGTCAGTTTTGTAGCGCAACTGCGGTCGACGTTTTCAGATTTTCTGATGTTGTACAGAATGCCTAGTGCACCCGCGGTGTATTTTGGAGCGCACCCGCGGTGCATGAACAGTAGAAGCGTGTTTTCGGTTTTAAGTGATTAAATACATGAGTTGGTTCACTTTTCCCTCATTTCTTCTCCTACTTATCGGTTCTGCTTCTCAAGGGGAGGTTAGGGTTCCATTTTCTTTCATTTTCTTCCTTTGATTCAAGCATTTTGTTGGGTATTTGAAGTGAGAACAAGGTTCTTGTTGGTTCAAGTAGCTAAGGTAAGCTTGTGGTATAGTTTATTCTTTGGATTTGGTGTTGGGAAAATTATGGGTTTGTTGATGGTGTTGGTTTTATGGATTTATTGGTAGTGGGTTTGTGATTATTGAAATGTTGATGGTTCATTATATGGTTTATTGTTGTAGGTTTTCTACCAAGAGATTAGATTCAAGGTTTCTATTGGTTGTAAGTGGAATTCATTTCCTTGTGGTCACATGATAATATATGTATTGTGTTTCAATAGTTTTAACATGTTATTCCCTTCCATTTGATTCATGCTATGTATTAATACACTTTGTTGTATATTAGAGGCATTTTATGTCTCATTTATGTCAAAGGGAATACAAGAGAAAAGATTGTTCAAAGTGTTTGATTTAATGCCAAAGAGAGAGTTCAAATTGATTTATTGGATTGATAAAGAGATAGTAAGAGATTGCATGCAATTAGTTGATCAACGACCATAGGCTTATATCCCAACAGAGTATCGATTTATATCGATGGAATATAGGTACAGAGACAGAGATACTATTTAGATATCAATCCATCAGAGAAAAGAGAAATACCATCGTTATTGTTATTCATGCTATGATATTTATGTTTCAGAGTTGATGGTATTTAATGTTTTCAAAGCCATGTTTTACAGAGTATGTTATGTATCCATTGTTATGTAAGAGTTTCACTTGCTGAGTTTTATACTCATTTCAGTTATTCATGTGATGCAGATAAGAGCGACGAGCCTGGACGTTGATTGGGGCAGGAGTCATATGCATAAGAGAAGAAGGAAGAAGGCTATTTTGCTAGCGTTTTGACATGATCACAAAAATGATATTTTGTATTTTGTGGCATCATTTTATTGATCATGTATATACTTTTGAATATATATTGGATTGTATTTTAAATCCTTCTTTCTTTGAAGAAAATTTTAAATTCCGCTGCTATTTTATTAAAATCGGTCAGAGGTGTTACAGATTGATTCAGCCACCGGACATTGACCAACTTGGTTACTTTGTTCCGAAGCCTCCGCTCTTGCCTGTCTAGGATTTGGTCAGGTATTTCATCGTACGACAGATCTGGAGCCAACTGCAATGGCTCAAAGCTGAAGACATGCTCAAAGCTCAAGACATGCAACGGTCCAATAAATCTGGGGCTGAGCTTACCTCTCTTCCCAAACCTCATAATACCCTTCATAGGTGTTATCTTCACGAAAAAGTGGTCACCTACGGTAAAATCAAGATCTATTCTCCTCTTAACAGCATAAATCTTTTGACGACTCTGGGCGGTCTTCATCCTGTCTCGAATCTTGATCACCACATCTGCAGTCTGCTGAATAATCTCTGGACCAAGTTCTGATCTCTCACCGACTTCATCCCAATGAATCGGCGATTTGCACTTTCTTCCATACAGTGCCTCGTAGGGAGCCTGTAATATCCAAGCTTGGTGAACGGTACGGTTTAATATTTCTTATGTTGATGGACTATTTGGTCAAGTCTAAGTTTAGTTTAGATGTTAAGAATTTCGATTTATGATGTATAGTATTGTTGATTTGGGCAGAAGGGCTATCGCACCCGCGGTCCAATATGCAGCGCACCCGCGGTTGTTTTCTTCGGATTTTCAGAAGTGGTTCAATCTACCTAGCGCACCCGCGGTGGAAGAGTTAGCGCACCTGCGGTGCGTGAACAGTGAAGTCTTGTTTTGGAGTTTTAAGTGATATAATGCAAGAGTTTTCTCATTTTCTCCCATTTTTTTCCTCTCTTCTCGGTTCTTCAGCTCAAGGGAGAGCTAGGGTTCTCATTTCTTTCTTTTATTCCTTTGATTCAAGCTTCTAGTTGGGTTATTGAAGTGAGAGCAAGATCATTTTGGAGTTAAAGAGCTAAGGTAATCTTGTGGTTTTAGTTATTCTTGGATTATGGTGTTGGGGGAAATTATGGAATTTATGATTGTGTTGGTTTTATGGGTTTTATGGTATGGTTATTTGATTATTAAGTTGTTGATGGTTCAATACATGGTTTATTGTTGTAGGATTTGTACCAAGAGATTAAAATCAAGCTTTCCATTGGTTGTAAGTGGAATTAATTTCTTGTGCTCACATGAAGTATATGTATTGTATTTCAATGGTTTTAACATGCTATTCCCTTCCACTTGATTCATGTTATGTATGGATACACTCTGTTGTGTATTAGAGGCTTTTATATGTCTCAATTATATAAAAAGGAATGCAAATGAAAAGAGCATTCAAAGTGTTTGTTTTAATGTCCACGAGAGAGTTCAAATTATTTATTGGATTGATAAATGGATAGTCAGAGATTGCATGCAATTAGTTGATCAACGACCATAGGCTTATATCCCAACAGAAGTAATCGATTTATATCGATGGGATATAAGTACAGAGACAGAGATACTATTTAGATACCAATCCACCAGAGAAAAGAGAAATACCATCGTTATTGTCATGTTATACTATGTTATTCATGTTTTAAGAGTTTGATGGTATTTAATGATTTCAAAGCCATGTTTTACAGAGTATGATATGTATACATTGTTATGTAAGAGTTTCACTTGCTGAGTTTTATAATCATTCAAGTTATTTCATGTGATGCAGATAAGAGTGACGAGCCGGTACGTTGATTGGAGCCGAGGTCATATGTACAAGAAGATGGAAGGAAGAAAGATATTTTGTTAGCTTTTCGACATGAATACAAAATGATATTTTGTATTTTGATACAACACTTTACTGATTCCGTATATACTTTTGATTGTATATATTGAAATTATATTCATGTCAAGAAAAATTTAAATCCTTATTTGTTCTAAGTAAAATTTTTACAATTCCGCTGTTATTTTATAAAATCAGTCAAGGGCGTTACATTTAGTGGTATCAGAGTAATGTTCTTCGGACCAATGCATATGACTTCGTCTACTTTCAACAGTCCGGGTATGTCTTCTTCTACATCTATTTATTGTTATCGGTTGATATGTATTATGTAAGCACATTGTAGGATTTAATGCCTCCTAAGAGAAAAGTTTCAGAGGGTGAGGATAGTTCCTCATCGAGAGTTGTCGACGAGCTCGGCAAATTACTGAAAGAGCAAGCCAAGGTTCACAGTGAACAGATTCAACAATTGCTCCGTTTGCAAGGTTCAGGTCAGGGTAGAGGCCAAGGGAGAGGCCAAGTGGTTCAAGCAGTTGGAACTGATGGGATCTTTACTGCTTTTAAGAGGATGGATTTGCCTGAGTTTGCAGGAAGCACTGATCCATTGGTGGCTGTAGAGTGGATTAAAGCACTAGAGGCGATATTTGATCATCTCAAGTATGAAGACAAGGACAGAGTTGGTTATGAAGTATTCATGCTAGTCAAAGCTGCAGGTATTTGGTGGAATGCCACCAAGGTAAGTGTTGATGTTCCGGCATTAAAGTGGGAAGATTTCACGGATCTTCTCTACGACAAGTATTTTTCGGATGCACTTCGAGCTCGGAAGGTGACTGAGTTTTTAGAACTTAGACATGGTAGTATGAATGTTGACGAGTACATTTTGAAGTTTGAGGAGGGTTGTCTGTTTGCCCCTTATATTGCCTCGAATGACAAAGACAAGGGTGCTCATTTCATTAGAGGACTTCGAGCAGAGATCAGGAAGGACATCAATATGTCTAAGGCGGTGACATTTAAAGAGATTGTGGCTAAAGCATTGTTAGCCGAGCAAGATGAGAAGGATATTGCTAGAGAGAGACAGGAGAGGCAGGCAGGCTATTGCTCAAAGAGGTCAAGGTTTGAGCCAAAGAAGAAAAGGCAGTTACAAAGGGAAAGTCAAGATAGAGCCGAGTTCTAAAGCACCGAAAGTCCCATTTGATCCAGAGAAACCGTTGTGTCCCAAGTGTAGTAGGCATCATAGGGGTGAGTGCAGGTTTGGTACTCATACGTGCTACCGATGTGGTACTGCAGGCCATATCGCCAAGGACTGATCTTCCCCCCTTAAATTGAATTTCGTCCTCGAAATTCGCTTATCCTTAATAACCCAAAGTTTAGACTTAGTTCTAGTATCCCAAAAATCCACGCTTCCGCTGCGCTACTCTGATAAAACTTAAATTCTAGAAGGTTCTTACGTCTCCTTGATCCCAATCAATTTTCCTTCTAAATCCTTATTTTCAAATTGCAACTTAAAAGACCCATAGTGACTTAGTGATGTTACTATTTTAACCTCGAATTTCAATTTTTCTTACGATCCCCAATATTAAAAGATAGATAACCAAACTTATCGTATATTATTTTTCTTATTTTATACCCAAAACTTTCATCAACTTATCAAATTTCAATCTTAAAATCCCAAACGCATCTGCTAACGCTTAGATTTTAAAGCCTAATATTGACTCATCCTACAATGCCTTGATTAACATTTCTTATAACTTTACAACCCAAAAAATCTCAAGGTGTTCCAAATATTCTTAAAAGTCTAAATCATCAAAAATTTATCATTTAACCCATTCAATTCTCACTTATTGCTAAACTAGTTCCCAAAATCCTTAAAAATTGTAAAATAAATTCTTAATTTTCCTCAAAATTATCTTAATTGGTCCTTAATTTCGAAAATCCTACGATTAATCCATAAGTTCTTGGCATTCTTAATTTCCTTCTATAGGTTTCCCATAACATAATTTCAATAAATTTAAACTTATTTACCCAAAAATCAATTCCTAAAAACTTAAAATCCCAATTTATACATTTTCTTATTCCCAAAGTCGTTGTAAATCCTTAAATCATTATTCCTTACGTCTAATTCCCAAAAATTAATCCGACTAGTAATCATGAATCATAAATATTTTTTTAGAAAATCTACGTGTCCCAAAACATTCATAAAATTTACAATTAACTTATAGCCCAAAAATAGAACATCAATACTAAAACCAAAAAATCAACATAGTCCAATTCCACCACCAAACCAACATGCGTTGAAACCAAATAATTTCTTATTTCATATCGTATCACGTATAAAAATTCTAAAGCATATAAAACATATATTATCATAAAGCTATTAAACATGTGACGTGAACATATACTTCATGTAGTCATGCAGGTAACAACATATAAATCATATAAAGCATGTAAACTTACAAGTTGAGGCTTGACGACTGATCTTTCCGGCGCTGATGGTGGCACAACCCTTTACAGAACCATTGCTCTGATACCAACTGAAACGTCTTGTCCTTTTTATTGCTTTAAAAGTACTAGAAATTTTTTTTTAAACCTCACATAGCATCGGCCGAATTGCATACACAAGCATAAAATATTTTTGACATCATTTTAAATAAATCAACCAACTAACATTTGAAAAGTATAGCCCATACTATAACCTTTCAAAAACCACTCATAATAAAACGTCGTAAAAATATCTTTAACATAACTCAAAATCATAAATAATAACTAGTGCGAAAAACTAGCGTCGGTCCTCGGGTTATGTGCACCTCCAATCCAGTCAGATCAACCATCAAGACCTCCATAATCATCATAATCACCTGCATCAATCACACCTATTGAGTCTAAAGACTCAACACGTCATATTCTTGATAACGAGTAATACGTAATACAGTTAACATATAACAGTGAAAAATACTTATACTTAAAATATCATTTTCATGAAGATGCATAAACATAAATATTTTCGTAAACATTTTCATGATGCATAAATACATTTTCATCAAAACGTTTTCATATAAACATACACATATCCCATAAACATATTCATATTCATATCCATATTCGTGTCCATATTCATATTCGTATTCATGTTCATGTTCGTGTTTGTTGAATTCAGATCGTGATTGTGACTCGTATTCTTAAACGTATTGGGCGATGGATCCATTTACATGCAACCACAGTACTGTGCGGCGGGGGACACCAGCAACACTCTCACCGGTCAACTGGGTCCTGGCCTACGTATTAACATATCATGGCATTGGAAATACGATCGTCGGGGCTCCCTCTGGGGCCTTTTCCCATAAATGGGTTCCCTCTGGGGCCTTCTCCCCTCACGACATCTCCAATCATAATCATCATATTCGTATTCGTATCAACGAAAACACGATCGTCGGGCTCCCACTGGGACCATAACCCTCACGATATTTCCAACATATTGTAGTAGTCACAATCCCTTCACGTCCTTCAACATGTTATCATCACTTAATAAAAACATGCATATAATATCATTTTTATTTTGAAACCAAGCATGGCAACATGTCTTTTAAATGTCCATATTTAAATCATAAAAATCATAGACATTTAAAAATCATTACTTAACAAATTAAAAATCATAAACATCCATGAACATTTTTACATCATAAATATTTAAAATAAACATTTTCACAAATTATCATAAATCAATAAACATATCCTCTTAAGAATCCATAAACATTTAGAATTGACATATTAACGTATAAACATCCATAATCATTGAAAATAATCATATTAGCATATAAAATAGAATTTAGGACACTTCCATGACGTTTACTAATTTTTAGATGTAAAAAGACCGTTTTACCCCTGGACGTAAAATTTCACATTTTTGATTTTTTCTTAATTCCATTGACTCTAACATGTCCCAAATAATTATTTAAGCTCACATGAATTTTCTCATATTTTTATTTAGCTTAAATCGATGACTTTTAATTTATTCTTTAAATATGACGTATTAATGTGTTTTAATCCCGAATTAAACTAAACCTAAATATAAAATTCCCAAATTCAAAACTTAGACTTATAATAATTATTTAAGCTTAAATATAATTTTTCATAATTTTATAAAGCTTAAAACTAGGCGTTAAAATTAACTCGTTAATTAGCGTTTCGTGCGCCGATTAAATCCCGAATAAATCCAAAACTCATTATTTTGATCCCAAATTTTATACATAGCATTTTTATGATTTAGTCTACCCTTTCAAGTCATGAGCCACCCCCGTGGACCCTTGGATTCAATTTTAGTTATTTACCTTTCGTTTTTGACACCTTATCGCACACACCGAGCCATCTCCTAATTTACTCGAGCCACGCCCGAGCCACCTCGAACCAAAACCTAGCCAACCCATCTAGGGACCCTACTGTGCAAGCCCTAGCCCGACCCAAGTCCTTGAACCCACGTACCAAGCGCTGGAAGCCTGCTGCAGGAAGAAGCAAGGCTGCGCGCAGGTTTGTTCTTCCAGTTCCACGAGCCCTCATCGAACCCAGCCACACCAGACCATGTTCCGAACCTTACCCCTCTACCCTGGACCCTACTTGACAAGCTCGGCCAGCCCCTAGCCTAGCTGCACCCTCTCCCGAAGCACACCAGCCGCGAGCATGCTTGGGGGAGAGTCCCTCTTCACGTGGACTCTTCCCCAGCCCATGGCTCGAGCCCTAGCCCTCCTAGGACCCTTCCTAGGACCTAAGCATGACCCCTATGACCCAACCACCAGACCTGGTCGAGCCACCTGCCCCCATGCATCACCTTTCTCTCAACCGAGCCCCACCACCTACGTTAATGCTCAAATGGGTTCCAGCTTGTTTGTTTCGTTTTTGCTGTGTTCGTGTGTGCGTTCTAGACCCTTAAGCATGTGTCAAAACACCCTTAAACATCCCCTAATCATGGCAGCCCCTTTAACCCATATAAAACATGATTTTGGAAATAAAAAACATGTTTTAAAAATCATAGAAGGTGTATATGCGAAAATCTTCAAATGTGCAATTTATTTTCATTCAATTTCGACAAAAATAAATAATATGGTGTGATGATGAGTAAAAAGAGAATATGGCGTGTCTTTGCGTTTTAAACGCACGATTATCCGTTGACGACGAAGAACGGGACGCGACGATGGCTTGATCTTGCTTGCCCTTTCGAAAACCCTCTCCAAATTGTGTGTAGTGCCGTGCAAGGGGGTGGGGAGTGTTTCAGAAAATAAAATTGAGTGGTGGCCGATTATTTTATGTTCTAGAATAGGGTTTAGTATATTTTAATACTTTAAATACTACTTAATCACCTTCAAGGCTTATTAGGCATATTAAGCCATCTAATTGGGCCCATTAGTCTAATTAGGACATAATTAAAAATATTAACAAAGTTTTTCTTTTATTAAATATGTGAATTTATTAGCCGGTTGCTGAAAAGCTCGTATTTTAGTTGAAAAACCAACACCGATAAAATTTACGTCCCGGCGTATAAAATCACCTCAAAACCCTTTATTTTCAAAAATACTAAAAAGCATCGACCATATTTTAAATACTTAAAAATAATCATTTAATAAAAACATTTTACATTTTTCAGCCCTCGGTCCCCGTTCCTCGATCGCAACTCGAATATCCTTAAAAATTACATTTTAATGCAACAATGAAGAAAAATATATTTTAAACATGCAAATATGCACAACATAATTAATTCATGCAATTAAAACATTTAATTAAAATACAAGAGAATTTAATAATTGCATGCATGTGGTTTGCATGGACTTAAAATTTTGGACTGTAACGCCCCAGATTCGACGACTGTCCTCACTGTATCAAGACGAGTCTTTCTAGCGTGCTTATGTCCTCACTCACACGTACCCTGGGAAAGTTCCCCCAGGAGGTTACCCATCCCAAAATTGCCCCAAGTCAAGCACGCTTAACTTTGGAGTTTTTATGTGATGAGCTACCGAAAAGAAGATGCACCTTCGTGATATGAGAGTATCAATCAAATCTTTTAAGCCCTCTTCAACTGTACAGTCCATTACATTGAACAGTCTCGGAATCCCTCTCATTCCGGTGTGGGATCGGTTCATTCATGTTCCCTCCACCTAGAAGCCTGCCAGGAGCCGCTCATTGTCCGTGCAACCTCATGGCACCGGCGATCACCCCCTGCCCTTTTCGGCCCCGGGCCTCACATGCCCACCAGCTTCCGCTTGGTTCGTCCCCGAACCACACCGTACTAAGAGAGGTCGGCTCTGATACCAACTGTAAAGGCCCGTATTTCATTTTAATTATTCCGCAAAATTATGAAAATGAAATACGGGCCTTATCGAGTAAAGAGAACGTGCAGGGTCGCATCTTCACCATGACAAAGGAAGGTATAAATCTTGATTCTTTTGTGATCTCTAGCACTATCTTAATTTCAGGCAGAGTAGCTACGACATTGATTGATACAGGTGCTACTCATTCTTTTATGTCTGAACTATTTTTGAGATATTTGGGTTTAGTTCCTTCTGTTCTTCCCCTCCAGTTTAATGTTGTATTGCCTTCGGGGGATGTGTTATGCCCGACGTCTATTATGTATGTGTGTTCTGTTCAAATTGATGAGCGAGTGGTTTATGCCGATTTGATTGTTATTCCGATGGTTGCGTTTGATATTATAATTGGCATGGATTGGCTATCAACTTATCATGCAGTGATTGATTGGGTTGCCAAGACAGTGAAATTTGCAGATGATGAAAATAAGGAAGGTATGCTCGCCAGTGCAGGTACTTCGCTGGTCCTTCCTTTTATTTCATGTCTTGAGGCTAAGAAGTTGTTGTATAGAGGTTGTGATGGGTTTTTGGCTTCGATTGTTGATGCGGATAGAATTGTGAAGTTGAATATTGATGATATTAATGTTGTGAGAGAGTTCCCTGATGTATTTGAGGATGATGTGCCGGGTTTACGACCAGACAAAGATGTAGAGTTTGTCATCGATCTAGTTCCGGGGACGGTTCCTATTTCCAAAGCTCCGTACAGAATGGCCCCGACATAGATGAAAGAATTGAAGATGCAGTTGCAGGGTCTATTAGATAAAGGTTTTATACGGCCGAGTTCTTTGCCTTGGGGAGCTCCGGTTCTTTTCGTCAAAAAGAAAGACGGGTCTTTGCGGCTGTGCATTGATTACAGAGAAATCAACAAAGTGACGATTAAGAATAAATATCTGTTGCCACGAATAGACGATTTTTTTGATCAGCTGCAAGGGGCTACAGTGTTTTCAAAGATCGATCTGCGATCTGGCTATTACTAGTTGAAAGTTAGGGAGTCTGATATCCCTAAGACGGCGTTCCGGACCAGGTATGATCATTACGAATTTCTTGTTATGTCGTTCGGTCTAACTAATGCTCCTTCAGTTTTCATGGATCTTAAGAACCGGGTGTTCAAGCCGTATTTGGATAGCTTTGTCATTGTTTTCATCAATGATATATTGATTTATTCCAAGACGAGAGAGCTTTACACAGAGCACCTCAGAGTTGTTCTTCAGTTGTTGAGAGAGAAAAGGCTGTATGCTAAGTTGAAGAAATGTGAGTTCTTGTTGGAGCAGATTTCTTTCTTAGGCCATGTTGTCTCGAAGGATGGTTTAGCTGTTGATCCAGCAAAAATAGAGGCGATAAAGAAGTGGCCTGTCCCTACCACTGTATCAGAGGTACGCAGTTTTCTTGGTTTGGCGGGTTATTATCGTCGTTTTATTTCAAACTTTTCCAAAATTGCCCTGCCGTTAACCAATCTGATGAGGAAGACTGTGAAGTTTGAGTGGTCCAATGAATGACAAAGTGGATTCCAAGAGTTGAAAGATAGGTTGACGACAGCTCCGTACTTGCATTGCCCAGTGGTACAGAAGACTTTGTCGTTTATACCGATGCGTCGAAGAAGGGCCTCGGTGCAGTGCTGATGCAACGTGGAAAGTATAACGGCCCGAAAATTCGTGTTTGAAAATTTGCGGAAAAAATTAAAATTTTCTTTTTAAAGTAATTAAAATGCCTCATTCATAAAATAAACTGATAAATCAAGTTAAATGTTCAAAATAGCAGCGGAAGAAATTATTGTTCGCAAAATAACAAGTTAAAGTAATCCAACAACTGATAAAAATGTTTGAGCATAAAAATGGTGAATGCTGTAAATGAGGTCCTCGGGTTCCACTACTGCCGACCCAAGCTAGCTCACTGGTCCCCGCCCTCGGTCCCGACCATCATCAGTACCTACAACAATCAAGTCTAGTGAGTCTAAAGACTCATCATGCATATATCGTAAATAACGAGTAAGTAATATAATAAAATTGCATGAGATTAAAAATATCATGTCATGAGGCATAACGTGAAAATAACTTATCATGAGCAATTATAATACGTGCATAACTGACTGAAAATCATAAGTTAAATGCCTGCTCAATAGAGCCCTGTAATGAAATAGCATGTAATAATTTTCTGTTGAGATTATGTTCTACGCAAGTGGCCCCTGCACTGAACTGAACTGAACTGACCGGTAAGTGACCACCGGGTGAAGTAATGATCGTCTGATCAAACTAATACCACAGTATACTGGGTGGAACTGAACTGAACCGGTAAGTGACCACCGGGTGAAGTAATGATCACATGATAGTAAAATGGCCACACGCAATATCGCATAAATCTCAAAAATGAACATTTTATATTTTTATGCACGTAATATAATTTAATGGCATAATTAAATATCCTGTATTATTTTACCACATGGATTGGATCGTTCCCAGGCTTGCTGAGACCTAAATTTAACAGGAAAAAATATGCAAATGATTTTCTTGACCAAACTTTTTAATTGAATCCAAAAACACGACCTTCGTAACTCGATGAGGTACTGTCCAGTCCAAGGACATAGGCTAAAAGTCAACCAAGAACTCAAACGAGCCTATGAACCGAAGCAGCAAGTTGCTGTCCAGAAATTCCAGCAACCGCACCTGTACTTACATCGCTTCGTTTGCGAGACTAATTGTCATTGGGGCTTGAACCACCGACCAGAGCCTCTTCCCAAAATCCTAAGGTGTGGCTTGAACCATGGCTAAGGGCCCTAGGGCCAACCACAATCCCATCCAACACCCAGGACAACACCAAGCTTCAACCGAGAACTCAAAAATCTGTACGGTGATGTTTCTGAAATTTTGTTTTGTTGCTGTCATGCATCATACCAGTGGCCATATGGTTGACCATGGCTTGATCTAGACATCATGGGGTATGGTGTGAACCAAGGGCTAAAGGCCAGAGGCCAACCAAGGTCCACTCCAAACCACCAAAAACCGAGGGACACATGCAGAAATGAAATGGCGATCGAAGGGGCTGTTCTTGTTTTGATTTGAAAACCGATTCCACCATGGATAAAGCCTCAAAAGGGCGACTATGCCACGTCTTAGACATGATAGGGGGGTGTTCTAACCATGGCTATAGGCCCTTGGGGCAGCCAAGATCATAAACTCTCCCCTTGACAGCAAGGTGACAAAAATCGAACCACAAATGACACTAGGAGGGAGTTGCTGTCATGGATCGATTTCCAGCATGCATGGGCTTGAACTATTGGACCAATATGATCTAAAATGTCCTAGTACATGTCTAGATGCAGCCTTGGGAGCATGGACATGAGCAAACCACCTGAAAACACCAAAAACCAGCAAACCGTGAGAGCACAAGGGGAGGGCCGAAATCTACATGTTCTTTTCCTGAAAATTCTTGATGTATTTCGGTTTTTCCCTCAAGATTCATGCATACATGATGTTTTAAAATAATAATATGACTTGATTGAAGAGCAAATAAAAATATAAAAATGCCTTGGTTTCGTTTTGAAAAGAAAACGAACGAATATGACGACGCGGCGCGGAGGAGACGGAGTGATCTTTTTGTTCTTGCTTCTAATCGATTTTTTTTCTCTCTTAATCTAGCTATGAGGATCACGATTTTTTTTTTTACAATGACAGTGCTCTGAATTTGGGTCGTGAGGAAGAGGGATAAATGGTTAGGAGAATGAAGGGGAGTTGCAATATAAAATGGATTCAAATGGCATGACCAAGTCTTGCTCCCTTTGAATTTGAAATGGTTTGATATTCAAGAGATTTTAGGAGGGATAATGGGGTGCAAATGACCGATTCTACCATGACACAACAAGGCAAGGATAATGATTTATTATTAATTAATGGTGATTAATAAGTGAAAGGATTATCACACTAAGAAATAACAAGGAATGGGTCAAAGGTGGTGAGTTGTCAAAGAAATGCTTAATCATCTAAGGGGTGGCTGAAATTAAGCTAATAAATGGAGGGAAAATATTGCTTAGTTAGTGTATTTTAAATCTTTAGAGTCTCATCTATCCTTTAAATAATTTAGTGAATTAACATATTAATTATGGAACCTAAATGAACTTATTTCCTACTTACCTCAAGTTACTTAAATAATTTCTTAAACCTTCTTTTAACTTAAATTAACTTATTAGTTAGCTAAAATAAATTCTGGGAATGTTTTCTTAATATTAAATTTTATCTCAAAACTCCAACTCTAGTCCGGCATCACTTAATTAACCGAAAAGGCAACAATAAAACTACTGCGTAAAATAATTAAATTTAAAGGAAAGAATTTAAATACTGATGCAATAAAATCATTTAATTTAAAATACTAGAATTATACATGGCTTATACGTGGTCTAATTTACGGGTTCTACAACTCTCCCCCCTTAAAAGAATTACGTCCTCGAAATTAAAACTTACCGAATAACTCGGGGTACCGACTCCTCATCTCTGGCTCAGACTCCCACATTGCTTCCATCTCTGAATGGTTGAGCCATTTGACTTTCACTCGCTTAACCAGTTTGTTCCGAAGCTTCTTCTCCTGTCTGTCCAAGATCTGCACTGGTCTCTCCTCATAAGACAGGTTCGGAGTAAGCTGCAACGGCTCAAAGTTCAAGACATGCGAAAGATTCGCCATATACTTTCTCAGCATAGAGACGTAGAACACATTGTGTACTCAGGCCAGATTCGGCGGAAGAGCCACATGATAAGCTAGAGTCCCAACTTTGTCGAGGATCTCAAATGGTCCAATGAATCTCGGACTGAGCTTTCCTTTCTTCCCAAATCGCATTACACCCTTCATAGGTGCTACCTTCACGAAAACATGGTCGCCAACGGCAAACTCTAGATCTCTCCTCCTCTGATCTGCATAACTCTTCTGTCGACTCTGAGCAGTCCTCATCCTATCACGAATCTTGATTACTACATCGACAGCCTGCTGAATAATCTATGGACCCTACTCTGCTCTCTCTCCTACTTCATCCCAAGCCACCAATACAATAACTGCAGATCTCGGTACATATTCGTACTCCCTGGATTAATAGAGTACGGCAACATGTGGGCCTCTGATAAAATATCTACTCGGATAGAACCACTGCTAGGAACCCACATCCTGTCTCGGTATCTCACTATACCGTCGCTAACTGAATACAAGATACTGCCCTTGGCTTCATCTCTCTTCTTCCACTGTGCCAACTGCTCATCTGCTGGCTGAACACTGCGAATACGGTCAATAAGGAAAGACTGGATCGTCAAAGTAGATAGACGAGGAACTTTACCTTGAGGATATGACTCTAGATCAAACCTCTGCTTCTCCAGCTGAAGAGGCCTCTGAATCGTCAAATGAGCCATCACTGCGACCTTCCTGCTCAAAGCATCTGCAACTACGTTAGCTTTACCCGGGTGATAGCTAATGTCACAGTCATAATCCTTCACAAGCTCCAACCAACGCCTCTGACGCATGTTCAGCTCCTTCTACGTAAAGAAATACTTGAGACTCTTGTGGTCGGTAAAGATCTGGCACTTCTCTCCATACAAATAGTGCCTCCAAATCTTCAAGGCAAAAACTACGACGGCCAATTCTAGATCATGGGTAGGGTAATTCTTCTCATGAGTTTTCAGCTGTCGAGAAGCATATGCTATCACCTTCCCATGCTGCATCAACACTGCGCCTAAACCGAGCTTCGAAGCATCGGTATACAACACAAAATCTCCGGGCCCTGACGGCATGGCCAAAACTGGTGCTGAGATAAGAGCTTGCTTCAAAGTATCGAAGCTCTTCTGACATTCATCGCTCCACACAAATTTCACATTCTTCTTGGTCAATGATGTGAGTGGAACAGCAATAGAGGAGAATCCCTTAATGAACTTCCGATAATATCCTGCTAGCCCAAGAAAACTGCGGATCTCTGATGCATTCTGCGGCACAACCCAATCTCTGACTGCTGCAACTTTCGCTGGGTCTACCTGAATACCGCTACTGGAAACAATATGGCCTAAGAATGCCACCTTCTCTAACCAGAATTCGCACTTACTGAACTTTGCGAATAACTTATGCTTCTGCAAGGTCTGCAACTGTAGAACCCGTATATCAGTAGACGTATAAGCCATGCATAATTCTAGGTTTTCTTAAATTTAATTGACTTCATTGCATGATGCATTTATTTGAAGTTAATTATTTTATTATTTCAGTTCAGTAGTTTGATTTTTAGCATTTCAGTTATTTCAGTGAGGCCGGACCGGAGTCGGAGTTTTGAGATAGAATTTAAGATTTCGAGAAATATTTCCAGAAGTTAATTTAGCCAGCAACCAAGTTCATTTAAGTTAGAAAGGGAGGTTTGAGGATTTAATTTAATTATTTGAGGTGATTAAGAAATGAACTCATTTAAGTTATTAAATTAAGGGGTTAGCTCACTAAATTATTTAAAGGATTAGTAAGGCTTTCAAGGATTATTAGTTGACTAGATAATCAACATTCCCTTTTATTTTATTATGCATTTTTCGGCCACCCTTAGTGCTAGAAGATTCATTTTCCAACTCATCAACTTTGACCAATTCTTTGCATGTAATTAGTAGGATAATTCTAGGATTTTTGGGAGCACAATTTAATTAAATAAATGGACATATCCTAGTCTAGAACAAGAGAAATTTCGGCCACTACCTCCTAGAAGCATCCACCAACTCATTTGATATCAATTCAAAATTTAAAATTCAAAGGGGAGTGGACTTGGTCTTGATTCTTCCTTATATTGTGCACCCTTCTCCTCACCCCTCATAACCATTTTTCCCCCCCTCTCCTTTTCGAAAATTCAGAGTGAATTCACACTCATTTTCAGTAGAAAAATCGTGAGGTACCTAGCCAAAAAGAAGAGAGAAAAATCGAGAGCAAGGTAAGGTAGAAAAGAGAAGCGCTCCACCTCCTCCGTGCCGCGTCGTCGTTGTTTCGTTCGTTTTCTTTCGAAACGAAACCAGGCATGTCTAGATTTCTTTCAAACCTCAATCAAGTCATATTATCATTTATTTTTCAGTACATGATCATGTTTATTCAAGTAAAAATCGAGATCCATGTCAAAACATTTTGAAACCACACATGCAGAATTTTCGATTTCCTTGGCAAGCTTCACGATTTCTTTTGGTTTGTGAGTTTCAGGTATTGGATCGACTCCAGGCTCCCAAGGCGGCTTATATAAATGTAGTAGGATGCATTAGGACCATGTTGGTCCATTCAAACCAGCCCCATGCTTGCTGGAAATTCAGAATGACAGCAAGTCCCCATAGGTGCAGAAATGTTGTTCGAAAAATTCAGTTTCTTGTCATGGAGGAAGGATCTGATCTTGGCTGCCCCAAGGGCCTATAGCCATGGTTGGATCACTTCCCTAGCAAGTCTAAGACGTGACTAAGTTGCCCTTTTAGGTGGCTTGGTCCATGGTTCATCGGTTTTTAATAAAAACATCACAACAGCCCCTATACCCCTTCGGCTACTTCGGTTGGACAGCTTTTGGTTTCGGTTTGTGTTTGCTTGGTGTGGATCTTGGTTGGCCTATGGCCCTTAGCCATGGTTCATATCATGCTCCTAGATGTCTAGATCGTGCCATGGTCAATCAAATGGCCATTGAAATGACCCGAGACTTCGATCATAGCATAAACACTACACACGCATGCACGTTGCTCTCGGTTGGACCCTTCGGTTGAGTTATGGTGTGATGCGGATTGTGGCTGGCCTAGGGCCCTTAGCCATGGTTCAAATCATTCCTTGGGATGTTGGTAAGAGTCTCTGGTCGGTGGTTCACTCCCCTAATGGCCGATAGTCTCGAAACCAACGCAAGTCTTGTAGTTGCGCAGCTGCTGGAAATTACAGCAAGTTGCTGTGTCGGTTCAGAGGCTCGTTCGAGTTCTTGGTTGGCTTGTAGCCCATGGCCTTGGACTGGACAGTGCCTCATTGAGTTAGGAAGATCATGTTTTCGACCGTTCGTCATTTGGATCATTTTTGAGGTCGTACGAGAATTTACGGTGCAATGTGCCAAATTGACTCTCGAAAGAGCGTTTCGTGTTTTGGCCTCCATTCCACCTAGATTTCGACCCTATCATTTTAGGAGCATTATTTTATGATTTTTCAGCGTATTTTAATCATGAATATACGTCGGTTCAGTGTCGGTTCAAGTTGGCTCGGAGTCATGATTAAATGCGAAGTCATTAGGCGTCATAGTCGCATCTTTTGAACGTAAATTGCGTAGTTGGTCAAGTTTAAGCTATTGCATATTTTTCATGGCACAGTTAGGTTGCAGCGAGCCTGAGAACAATCCAATCCAATCCAGTTGGTAAAATTACAGGAATTTTCATTATGCCAGTTAATTATTTTACGTGCATTAAATAGAAAATGATTATTTTTGAGATTTATGCGATATGGCTTGTGGTTCATTCACTATGTGGGAGTGTTATTTTATACGGTCGCCAGTGACCGATCAGTTCAGTATGGTACCACCCGGTCGCCAGTGACCGGCCAGCTCAGATCAGTTTCAGCCTCCCCGGTAGCTAGTTACCGATCAGTTCAGCTTAGTGCAGTGGCCACAGGCGTAAAACATAATCTCAACAGAAAATTTTACCAGTTATTTCAGTACAGGCTCCAAGGAGCAAATATTTTTACTGTGATTATCAGTTCAGTTATGCACGTATTATAATTGCTCAGTACAGATTATTTTCAGTATGCCTCAGGACATGATATTTTATACCTATGCATATTTTAATTCCGATTTTTTTTTTTACTCGTTACCTGCGATATATGCATGCTGAGTCTTTAGGCTCACTAGACTTGATTGTTGTAGGTACTGATGAGGCCAGGGCCGAGGGCGGGGACCAGTGAGCCAGCTTAGGTCGGCAGTAGTGGCACCCGAGGACCTCAGAGCAGCAGTTGTTATTTTTTTCCGCAAACAATTTTATCAGTCGTTGGATATTTTTAAATCGTTGTTGTTGGCAAAACTTTAATTTTCTTCCGCTGCAATATTTTGAAATATTGAACTTGATTCACCAGTGATTTTATGAATGAGGCCATTTAAGTTCTTTTAAAAAGAAAATTTTTAATTTTCCGCAAATTTTCAAGAAAGGAGTTTTAGGTCCTTCGCAGCAACACTGTGGTCAGATGTCTGCTGTGATCCTCTTGATTCTTGGAGTAGACGAGAATGTCGTCTATGAATACTATCACAAACTGGTCAAGATACGGCTGAAATACGCGATTCATGAGATCCATGAAGATCGCTGGCGCATTCGTTAAACCGAACGGCATCAAAAGGAACTCGTAGTGGCCGTAATGAGTCCTCAAAGCAGTCTTGGAAACATCAGCATCTTTCACCCTCAACTGGTGATAACCGGAACGCTGATCTATCTTGGAGAATATCGAAGCTCCCTGCAACTGGTCAAACAAATCCTCAATCCTCGGAAGTGGGTATTTGTTCTTCACTATAACCCTGTTCAATTCCCGATAATCAATGCAAAGTCTCATCGTGCCATCCTTCTTCTTTACAAACAAGACTGGCGCGCCCCATGGTGATAAACTCGGGCGAATGAACTCCTTGTCTAGAAGTTCCTGAATCTACTTCTTAAGCTCTGCCATCTCTGTCGGTGCTAGTCGGTACGGTGCTTTGGATATCGGAGCCGTACCTGGCATAAGCTCAATAGAAAACTTCACCTCTCTCTCGGGTGGCATACGAGAGACGTCCTCAGGAAAAACGTCTAAGAAGTCTCTAACAATCGGAACATCTGCGGCTGGCTGACTGGGTGCCTCGGGGACAGATATAAAAGTTGCTAAAAACGCCCGACACCCTCTATGCATAAGCTTCCTAGGCTTGACATAAGGAATAATGTGCGGTAAGGGAAAGTACCTGTCCGGCTCGAATAAGAACTGCGTCATTCCAGGCGGTCGGACTAGAACAGATCTCCGCTGGAAGTCAATCAAAACTCTGTTCCGCAATAGCCAGTCCATCCCTAGAATGATGTCAAACTCTGGCATCGGCAACACGATCAGATCCGCATAAACGAGGTTGCCATCGAGCTCAAGATCTATGTCTCGGATCACATTGGTAGCTGCCATCTCCTCACCAGAACGCAATACAACTGAATAGGCTACATCTAGCCCAACGGTCTTGACCTTGAGGAAATTAGCAAAGACCTCCAAAATAAATGAGTGAGTGGCCCCTAAATCTATCAAGGCCTTCGTAGCGGAACCAGATATAAAAATTCTCCCTGAAAGATCGAAACTCTAAGTTGAACCCAATAATCACAAGAACTAACTTATAGAAATGCAAAGGTCAAAGTTCTTCTAACTTAAATTCCCAAAATAATACTGAGTAGAGCATGCAATCCTACTGCAATTCTATGTTCAAAAATCTTAACCCAAAACATTAAATCCCAAATGTAAACTTAAAGCTTAAAGGTACCTGTCATAAGCATGGTCTTCGGGTTCGTCTCCGTGGCATGGAGAGCAAAAACTCTGCCTTGGGTAGGCAGATTCCTCTGAGGGCACTGCAGAAGTAAGTGGTCTGGACTACCACACTTATAACACTTCCCTGAACCATACATACATGCTCTAGGATGGTGGCGTGAGCACTTGGGACAGACTGGGTGCTCAAAGGTCCTTGGGACTGCACGTCCCTGATGCTGCTGCCTCTGTCCTCTATTCTTGGGTGGGCCATGGAAAGGCCTCTTGTTCTGATGCTGCTGATGAGCAGGAGGAGGGCGGTGTGGTACTGGGACTGGTCGCTTACCCTGGCGATCCCTCTCAAGGTCGATCTGATCTTGCTCTGCACCAAGAGCTCTGGAAACCGTGACTTCAAAAGTAGTAGGGCCTGCCACTCTAACATCGCGGCGCAAGATCGGCAGCAGACCATCCATAAAATGTCTCAGTTTGGCTCCAGCATCACTGGCGATCAGGGGCACAAAGTGGCAACCCCTCTCAAACTTACGGACAAACTCCGTAACAGTCAGATCACCCTGCCTCAGGGTCATGAACTCCCTGGTCAACCTGGAACGCACCTCATCAGTAAAATATTTGGAGTAGAATACCTCCGTGAAGCGCGTCCAACTCAGTGTAGCCAAGTTCAAAGCTACTGATGCTCTTTCCCACCATAAGCGGGCATCTCCTCGGAATAAATAGGTGGCACAACGAACTCGGTCCGCATCTCCAAGCTCCATGAACTCGAAAATAACCTCGAGGGACTTGATCCAGCCCTCGGCAATCATGAGGTCCGTCGTCCTGAAAACTCCTTAGGACGCATCTTCATGAATCTCTCATAAGTAGCCTCGGGCCCTGTCGGCTTGGCTGCCACAGCATGGTTCCCCGCAAATCTGTGCGAAGAACTGAGTCATCCCAGCTAGCATCTGGGCATTCATGTCAGGTGGAGGTGGAGGTGGTAAGTTCCTCTCCTGCCTCTGGTTACATGCCGTCCTCCTGGCGAGGCTCATCCTCTCTAGTTCGCTCAAGGATGCATCTAGGGGGCATACTGTTCCATACATAACCCATACGTAACTAACATGCACAATTCCATAATTTATTTAAATTTAAATACTGAACAATAAATTCAATAATTTATTTAAATTTAAATAATGATCGTCTGATCAGACTAATACCACAGTATACTGGGTGGAACTTAACTGAACCGGTAAGTGACCACCGGGTGAAGTAATGATCCCATAATAGTGAAATTGCCATAAGCAATATCGCATAAATCTAAAAAATGAACATTTTATATTTTTATGCACGTAATATAATTAAATGACATAATTAAATATCCTGTATTATTTTACCACATGGATTGGATTGTTCCCAGGCTCGCTGCGACCTAAATTTAACAAGAAAAAATATGCAAATGATTTTCTTGACCAAACTTTGTAATTGAATCCAAAAACGAGACAATTACGCCCAACGACTTCGTATTTAATCATGACTCCGTGCCAACCCGAACCAACACCGAACCATCATTTTGTCATGATTAAAATACATCTAAAATGATGAAATAATGCTTCAAAAATGATGCAAGTCGAAATTTTGGTGAATGGAGGCCAAAACATGAAACGCTCTTTCGAGAGTCAATTTGGCACATCGCACCGTAAATTTTCGTACGACCTCTAAACTTGACCGAATCACAAACGGTCAAAAACACGACCTTCCAAACTTGATGAGGTACTGTCCAGTCCAAGGCCATAGGCTAAAAGCTAACCAAGAACTCAAACGAGTCTCTGAACCGAAGCAGCAAGTTGCTGTCCAGAAATTCCAGCAACCGCACCTGTACTTACATTGCTTCGTTTGCGAGACTATTGGTCATTTGGGCTTGAACAACCAACCAGAGCCTCTTCCCAACATCCTAAGGTGTGGCTTGAACCATGGCTAAGGGCCCTAGGCCAACCACAATCCAATCCAACACCCAGGACAAAACCAAGCTTCAACTGAGAACTCAAAAATCTGTACGGTGATGTTTCTGAAATTTTGTTTTGTTGTTGTCATGCATCATACCAGTGGCCATATGGTTGACCATGGCTTGATCTAGACATCATGGGGTATGGTGTGAACCAGGGCTAAAGGCCAGAGGCCAACCAAGGTCCACTCCAAACCACCAAAAACCGAGGGACACATGCAGAAATGAAATGGCGATCGAAGGGGCTGTTCTTGTTTTGATTTGAAAACCGATTCCACCATGGATCAGGCCTCGAAAGGGCGACTTGGTCACGTCTTAGACATGATAGGGGGGTGTTCTAACCATGGCTATAGGCCCTTGGGGCAGCCAAGATCAGAAACTCTCCCCTTGACAGCAAGGTGACAAAAATCGAACCACAAATGACACTAGGAGGGAGTTGCTGTCATGGATCGATTTCCAGCATGCATGGGCTTGAACTATTGGACCAATATTATCCTAACATGTCCTAGTACATGTCTAGATGCAGCCTTGGGAGCTTGGACATGAGAAAACCACCTGAAAACACCAAAAACCAGCAAACCGTGAGAGCACAAGGGGAGGGCCGAACGAATATGACGACGCGGCGCGGAGGAGACGGAGTGATCTTCTTGTTCTTGCTTCTAATCGATTTTTTTTTCTCTCTTAATCTAGCTATGAGGCTCACGATTATTTTTTTTTTACAATGAGAGTGCTCTGAATTTCGGTGGTGAGGAAGAGGGGGAAATGGTTAGGAGAATGAAGGGGAGTTGCAATATAAAAGGGATTCAAATGGCATGACCCAGTCTTGCTCCCTTTGAATTTGAAATGGTTTGATATTCAAGAGATTTTAGGAGGGATAATGGGGTGCAAATGACCGATTCTACCATGACACAACAAGGCAAGGATAATTATTTATTATTAATTAATGGTGATTAATAAGTAAAAGGATTATCACACTAAGAAATAACAAGGAATGGGTCAAAGGTAGTGAGTTGTCAAAGAAATGCTTAATCATCTAGGGGTGACCGAAATTAAGCTAATAAATGGAGGGGGAATATTGATTAGTTAGTGTATTTTAAATTTTTAGAGTCTAATCTATCCTTTAAATAATTTAGTGAATTAACACATTAATTATGGAACCTAAATGAACTTATTTTCTACTTACCTCAAGTTACTTAAATAATTTCTTAAACCTTCTTTTAACTTAAATTAACTTATTAGTTAGCTAAAATAAATTCTGGGAATGTTTTCTTAATATTAAATTTTATCTCAAAACTCCAACTCCAGTCCGGCCTCACTTAATTAACTGAAAAGGCAACAATTAAACTACTGCGTAAAATAATTAAATTTAAAGGAAATAATTTAAATACTCATGCAATAAAATCATTTTAATTTAAAATACTAGAATTATACATGGCTTATACGTGGTCTAATTTACGAGTTCTACAGAAAGGTTATAGCTTATGCTTCTCGTCAGTTGAAAGACTACGAGAAAAATTATCCTACGCATGATATGGAACTGGCAGCTGTGGTATTCGCCTTGAAAATCTGGAGACACTATTTATATGGCGAAAAGTGTGAAATTTTCACGGACCACAAGAGTTTAAGGTATTTGTTTTCTCAGAAAGAACTCAATATGCGACAGAGACGGTGGTTAGAGCTTGTCAAAAATTATGATGTGACGATTAGTTACCACCCTGGGAAGGCGAATGTTGTAGCGGATGCATTGAGCAGTAAGTCGAGTTCCTCTTTGAGTTCTATGATCCAGAAACCGTTGTTGTTAGACTTGAAACGAGAAGAGATAGCTTTGGTAGTACCGGGAACTATCGCTCGTTTTTTAGCGTTGATCATTCGAGCTACATTGAGGGACAGAATCCGTAGAGAGCAGGCCAATGATGCACAGTTGGCAGAGATGAGAGCCAGAGCAGAAGAGAGAGGTAATTCAGAGTTTGGGATGAATACAGATGTTTTGATGACATTCAGAGGCCGTATATGCATTCCTACTGGTGATGATATTCGGCGAGTCATTTTGACAGAGGCACATACCGCGCCATAATCGATACATCCAGGTAGTACCAAGATGTATCAGGATCTTCGAAGACTCTATTGGTGGCCAGGTATGAAGAAGGATATTGCCATGTTTATTTCTCAGTGTCTAGCTTGTCAGCATGTGATAATCGAACACCAGAAACCTGATGGGACATTGCAGTCATTGTCGATTCCTCAATGGAAATGGGAGCACATTACAATGGACTTCGTGATTGGTCTTCCCAGAACGCAGAAAGGCTATAACTCTATTTGGGTTATCGTTGATCGGTTGACCAAGTCAGCGCATTTTCTCCCAGTTAAGACAACGTATTCCATGAACCAGTATGCTGAAGAGTATATAGCAGAGATTGTTAGAATTCATGGTGTTCCTGTGTCGATCGTGTCTGATCATGATCCTAGATTTACTTCAGAGTTTTGGAAGAGTTTACACAGAGCCTTGGGTACACGGTTAGCATTCAATACAGCATATCATCCCAGAGCGACAGTCAATCAGAGAGAGATATTCAGATTTTGGAGGATATGCTTAGAGCTTATACTATCGACTATCCTGGTAGCTGGGATTCCAAATCGCCTCTGGTTGAGTCCACGTACAATAACATCTACCAGACGACGATTGGCATGGCACTATTTGAATCACTTTATGGCAGAAAATGTAGATCCCCCTTATATTGGAACGAGATTGGTGAGAGAGATGTTGGGTCCAGAGTTGGTCCAACAAACAGCTGATGTTGTTGCTGTTATTCAAGAAAGGATGAAGAAAGCACAGTCAAGACAGAAGAGTTATGCTGATGTAAGACGTAGGCCATTGCAGTTTGAGGTTGGCGATCACGTGTTCTTGAAGATTGCACCTCTTAAAGGTGTGATGCGGTTTGGCAAAAAGGGAAAGTTGAGTCCAAGGTTTATTGGCCCATTTGAGATCTTAGACAGAGTCGGTGATCGAGCTTACAGGTTAGCCTTACCACCAGATCTTGATAGAGTTCATAATGTTTTTCATGTCTCCATGCTCAGGAAGTATATTGCAAATCCTTCCCATGTTCTTCGTCACGAGCCATTGGATTTGACGCCGAATTTGACGTACCAAGAGATTCCAGTTCAGATTCTGGATCGCAAAGTTAAAGTATTAAGAAACAAAGAGATCGGCATTGTTAAAGTCCACTACAAGAAAAACGCCCAACGACAACGCAGCTACGACAACGGTTTTTTTGAAAAACCGTTGTCGTATAGTTTTTAACAACGGTTTTAGTGAAATGGAAACAATGTTTTTCACCAATTCAGGTACAAACAAAACATCTCATAAAATTAACTTAAAACTATTGTTCTACAATAAGTAAACATCTTCAACAGCCTTGGCAGCGACTCTTGCTCCATTGCCCATCCTCAAGAAGGTCACACCTTCCCTAAGCTTCCTACTTCTTCCCATCACCTGTAACTCATAAGAAAGATGTGAGCCACAGCCAGTATCCAATACCCAAAAAGTAGAGTTAATTGAAATGTTTACTTCAATGTAGAACATACCATTTTCAGAACTTTTCTGAGCAAGATATTCTTTGCAATTACGCCTCCAATGTCCAGGCTTCTTGCAGTGATGACAAACATCACTAGTCTTGTCAGCCTTAACTGGTGTGGCTGCCACGACGGGATTCGGAGATTACCTCAGCAAGGGCACGTTCTTCTTGGGACGTTGGAAAGAACGCTTCTTTCCCTTCCCATGTGGATCAATCTTCGTACCAGATGAAGAACCCACATAAAGAACCAGCTTCTCTTTCTTGATAGTGGACTCAAAGGTCACAAGCATGTTCACCAACTCCTCAAGGGTCGGCTCCATCTTGTTCATGTTGAAGTTCACCACAAAAGGATCAAATGAGCTAGGCAGCGATAAGAGCAACACGTCGGTGGTCAACTCCGAAGGCAACATCAGATCCATGCCAACGAGCTTGTCCACGAGCCCAATCAACTTCAGGCCATGCTCATGGACCGAGGCCCCATTTCGCATGCGCAAAGTGAACAGCTCCTTAATGGTAGCATGCCTAAGAGGCCGTGTTTGCTCACCAAACAGCTCCTTGAGATGCAAATGAATGTCAGCAGCACTCTTTGCATCCTCAAAACGCCTCTCCAGCTCATAATTCATAGAAGCCTGCATATAACACCTGGCTTTCAAGTCATGGTCACACCATTCCTTGTAAGTTTGCAATTCCTTAGGAGTGCAGTCAGTCGGAGCTTCAACAGGGGGCGACTCAGTCAGTGTATATGCTATCCTTTCCGAATTCAAGACAATTTTTAGGTTTCTTAGCCAATTGAGGTAGTTAGGTCCAGTTAAGAAGTGTTTGTCGAGTATTGCAGATAGCGGATTGCGAATCGAAGATATTGTCAAAAATTGTACTGAAAAGTATAACAAATAAATGTTAATGACTATTTTAAAATATTTAGTAAGATATAAAGTATGGACTTTTACTTTATAAATGTTTACTCCCACTGTTTTGACATCTTTCACTACCCTCTAGTGAAAACGGGAAACTCCTTTCCTCAGTAGGTACGCAAGGTCCAATTAGCGAATCATGATCCCGAATAATATCAGCCAATCACAATTCCTAAAAGGTAGTTTCCAATTGCATCACAATGCGACCCTCTACGTAAACTTTTGTCTCACGTTTGATTAGGACCCAATAATATGACGTCGTTCATCTTCACGTGTCAAGCCTTACCCATCGATGTTGAACCTTAATGGACGATCGCCATGAGTTCCCCCAAGAATATGAGCCGAAATAATGGGAGTTCCACGTAGTTCACATCACCATGTCAATGGATGTCACAGCTTTCCGGCACCCAGGGCCCCCCCAATAATATGAGCCGAGCCCCGAGCACGGGTAGCGTTCATCATGCACCCATTGTCGATGGAAGACATGGAAATTATAAACAAATTTATAATTCTCCTTTTTGGGCTTGATATTAATTTTGAATCTCGCTTTTAAATAAAATTAATGATGAGACCTTTCAAAATTAAAAAACCCTCATTTTGAATCTTATTCAAAATGAGGGTTTTTTAATTTTGAAAGGTCTCATCATTAATTTTATTTAAAAGCTCGCCATGTTTGATCGTATGTTTGCCGGATTCATGCAACTTTGTTATTATCATAATAATAACACACATACTCATTATTTATAACATATCATGCATATATTATAAACAGTAAACAAACAAGGATGATCAATCGCCCCAATACTAATGGCCCGTGTGAGCTAAACACGGGCCTAGGTCCAATCCTAGGGTAATGCAAGGGATGCAAATGCAACTATTACATTAGCTTCCAATATTTACATGTCTTCGATCTTCATAATCATCATGGCCACCATCTTCCAATCTTGATCATCCACTATACTAATATTTACAAATAAATATCCATGGCAAATAGGGATACATCTCATGTGGTGGGAAAGGGCCATAAACCAAGCCCACTTGAAATTTGATAATTATTACAATCATTCAACACAAAATATCCTAGCATACACCTAGCAAATTGGGCTTGGGCTTTTGATCATCATTCATGCATAATATCACATATCATATACCATCAATTAATTATCACAATAATTAATTGATCCAATATTATATATCTTGATCCAATCACTAACCGCCACGATTATAAACTAAATTAACAAAGTATACAAACACCTTTGTCTACTTTCTAATTAATTTATTTATAACCGAATTTCTTGTAAATCACCATTTACTATAAATAACTAAAGTCCAACTTCAATTATTTATTTTATGAGAAAATATTTGCAACTTTTGTAAATTTAAACTTAAGGGCCCAAAAAATCATTTTTCACCAAAAACATTTTGGCCCATTTAAAATTCACAAATATGTTAGCCATCCAATGGCCCAACAACTCAAGGCCCATGACACTTTGATATTTCGAAACACCTTTTGAAAACCTTAGTCATCATCACTGTCGTCGGAGCTCCGTCGCCGGATTCCGGCCAACTTTGCAAAATTTTTTTTTATTATTATTAAAATAGGGGGGCTGTACGGGCAGCCCCTTGGGCTGCCCTTGCGGCCCGTTTCGGGCAGCCCCTCGGGCAGCCCAAGCTGCTCGAAATGGGCAGCAACTTGCTGCCCAAAAGCCGCCCCAAATCCGGCCTTGAATCGTTGCAACAAATCATCTCATGCGGTTAGAAATCGACCTCAATATAATATCTTGTATAAGCTACACAAAATAGTATCCATAGCTCTGATACCACTTGAAAGGGATCGATTTTAGGTGCCCGAATGCGCAACGGAAGTTTCAAAATTTGTTTTTCAAGATGAAAAATTCGAACACCTCATACTAGATGTGTTGCAAATACAAAAACTCCAAAAATGTCATACATAGGGTGTTCATAGAAATGTACCTATCAATCTTAAAAGATTGATGATGGCTCCAACTAAGGTGTAAACACCTTAGCTCTTGAATGGCAAGACAATCTTCAAGTTTCCCTTTGAGCCCACCTTGCTCAAATATTAAGCCCACCACCAACTAGCTAGAACCCCTCATATTTTGCACTAGAAAAATATGAGGATTTTTCTTTGAGAAGTATTTTCTTTCTTCAACAATTGAAGAACAAAATGGAGAGAAAAATGAGGGAGAGTTGCTCATGCAAATTTCGGCCATGTGATTGTGTAGGAGGGAAAGGAAGACTTTTCTTGGTCCTTGAAAAAGTTGAGTTAAGCATGTGCATGTCATGCCTTGGTTGTACAAAAAGTTGTCTCCCAACTCTTCACCTCCCTTGCATACCTTTTTGATTGGGTTTGTAACAATTACAAGGCCCATGGAGTTTAATTTAATTGTCTCAAACATATTTGAGCCCAATTAAACTTTACTTGATTTTACTCAAGTCCACTAGTTAAATAATTATTTCCAATTGGGCTCTACTAGGTCCAATGTTATTTAATTAATTCAACACTTGAACTAATTTAATTATTTGGACTCTACTAGGCCCACTAGTGTTTAATTAATTCAACACTTGAATTAATTTAATTTAGTCCATAATAATGTTTATGAAAATCACAATTTTCAAATACATTATTCACTTGGCCTACTTTTAATTTAGGAACACATTCATAAATTAAAAATTACATTTCTCTCATAGAAGTCATACTTCTATTTTTCTTTACGCTTATAAACTCATTTATAAGCCGTTCAACATATTGAACTATTTTAACTTCTCAACGGGATCTAGAAAGCTAGTACTTGTGTGGTCCTCAATGGTTCATTGATACAACTAGCCGCGGGTTCACATCTCCATGTGATTCGGACTAAACATGTCCTTATACGAGAATACCCCAATTGCTCCATTCTTACTTATCAACTCCTTGATAACAAGAACGTCAGAACTCAAGTCTGATAGTACCCAACCAATCATGTTAAACACCTAGCAGCATCGCTTACATGATTCCCTAGGTATCAAATGATAGTTCCTGCAAGAACCATTCAATTATGGTTAGCGTACAGTACAGTCCCTTCAACTCATATATCCCGATCGATTCAACAACCATTGGTTTATCGAGAGTTGTCAATGAATCGATACTATGTGTCATGTCGTAGTTGCATCGATGGTGTAATCTATGAAACCCCTTCCATAATTACCACCATACTCTGATCAGAGATTTCATACTACATACACATAGGATATCCATACCCGAAGGTAAGGGGTGAATCCCCGACTACAATGCATCGACTCCTATATGTTTCGACAAAACACCCAACCTTTTCACCTGATGAACCCTAAAGAGTCGGTAAACAAGTCAAAATGTAATTCTAGCACATAGAATCTCAATGTTGTCCCGGGTCATATGGACTAATGGTGTACAACCATAAACTAGGACGTTTCCACTCGGTAAGTGTGAACCACTTGAAAAGTCCTTTATGGAGGGTTGTTCAGTGCACTCTACCAGGAGCACCTATCTGCATGCTCGGACATCACGATGTCCCCTACCAATGAAACATGGTACTCACATCGCAGATACTAGTCTCGAACTCGAGCGGCCTATATCCTTCTTAGCGGCGGCTGAATCGACTAGGAACTGTTTAGAATATACAGTATTCCAAATATGAGTTTCATGATACTCATCATATGAGCATCTCATATTCTTTCTACTATTTGTATATTCAAGGGCTTTATCTATGCAACTAGCATGTGTATTTAGATAAAGATGTGCCAATAATAATTTCAAATATTATTAAAATAAAGAATATTTATACATAGAGTTTTATTGTGAACAATCGGCCAACACTTGGCTCGACGGGCACCTACTCTAACAATCTCCCACTTGCACTAGAGCCAACTACCCATATGCTTCAAACCCATTGATTCGCGATGCATCTCGAATAATGGTCCAGGTAAAGGCTTAGTTAGTGGATCAGCAACATTATCTGCAGAGCCGACTTTGTCATCGAGACATCTCCTCTTTCCACAATCTCTCGGAGGATGTGGTACTTTCTCAATACATGTTTGGACTTCTGATGAGACCTTGGCTCCTTTGCTTGAGCTATAGCTCCCGTGTTGTCACACAACACCGGGACAGGAGCAACTCTATTAGGAATGACGTCCAACTCTTGGACGAAATTATTTATCCAAATAGCCTCCTTTGCTGCATCTGATGCAGCAATATATTCGGCCTCAGTGGTGGAATCCGTTGTACTGTCTTGCTTGGAACTCTTCCAAGAGACAGCAGCACCATTGAGCATGAATATGAATCTAGAGGTTGACTTCGAGTCATCGATATCACTTTGGAAGCTAGAGTCAGTATAGCCTTCCAATTTCTGTTCTCCACCCCTTAGACCAAGAACAACTTATTGGTCCTTCTCAAATACTTGAGGATGTCTTTCACAGCTTTCCAATGTGGAAGACCAGGGTTCGATTGATATCTACTCACTACACTTAGTGCGAAAGCCACGTCAGGACGTGCAGATATCATCCCATACATGATGCTACCAATTGTAGATGCATAAGGAATGCTTGTCATCGCCGCTATCTCTGCATCAGTCTTGGGAGACATAGACTTGGATAGGGACACGCCATGACACATTGGTAGATGTCCTCTCTTGGACTCATTCATCGAGAACCGCTTAACGATGGTATCAATGTATGTGGACTGGGTGAGACCAAGCAATCTTTTCGATCTATCTCTATAGATCTGTATTCCCAATACAAAAGATTCTTCACCCAAGTCCTGCATCGAGAACTTACTCGCTAACCATATCTTAGTTGATTGCAACATTCCTACATCATTCCCAATGCGTAGAATGTCATCAACATACAACACCAGGAATGTCACAGCACTCCCACTGACCTTCTTATACACACAGGGTTCCTCAGGATTATTAGTAAAACCAAACTCTTTGATTGTACTATCGAATCTAAGGTTCCAACTCCTAGATGCCTGCTTTAGACCATAAATAGATCTATGAAGTTTGCATACCATATGCTCACTTCCGACAGATGTAAACCCTTCAGGTTGAGACATGTAAATCTCTTCCTTAATATCCCCATTAAGAAAGACTGTCTTGACATCCATGTAAGGCTCGACATTTATTAGTCTTCATTGATGTGATATTCAGAAGATATGAGTATGCATGACATGTAATGAGAGGCACTGAATGAGATTATGAAGTGGTGCATGAAATATAGACCGCACCCGCGGTAAGGAAAGGACCGCACCCGCGGTTGAGCTCTTGAATTGTGGAAGAATTACAGTAGCATGAGGGCACCCGCGCCTAAAGAAGGACCGCACCCGCGGTGGATAGGCAGAAAGTTGGCCATTTTTACAGTAGGGTCACCGCACCCGCGGTCCAGAAGCAGCGCACCCGCGGTGCTGCTACAGTAGTACTACCGCACCCGCGGTGCAAACCAAACCGCACCCGCGGTCGACGATGCTAGGATATTGATAGGGTTGCCGTGAGTTAAGCGCACCCGCGGTCCGGGAGAAGCGCACCCGCGGTACCCTGTGCGAGAAAGCCACCCTTGATTCTTATGATGACACATGGCACATATATATATATAGAATTGTGATGAGTCTTCATTTCAGCAGTTCCATCAGTCAAGAATCGAGGGAAAGAGTGAGAGAAAAGGGAAGGCTCTTTCATCTACAAAGCTAGCTTGTGCAAGATTTAACCATCCCAACTCCAATCCAAACATAGATTATTGCTCCTCTCATCAAGTGCTACAAAGGGATGTAAGTATTGTTCATTTCCAGCATGTTTCGAAATCTATATGTTGGAGGAATGATGATTTGAGTAGAGATATACGTTCTTGAGATTTTGTACATCGTAGAAACATAAACAGATTGAAGAAATTATATCGTAGATGATTGTTCTCAATTTCCAGCATATACATATTCCGATTTCTGCAGATTTCGAGATGCTAACAAGTACATTATGTTGATTATGAATTGAGGATTATGGTTTGTTGATATATGTTGAAATTCTTATTGTTTGAGTTGATCGGTATATCGAGAATCCGCCGTTATGCCGTCGAAATGCATTGAAATGAAATATTGATTCCTATGTGTATTGAAGTGTACTAGAGCTTGATAGAATGTACATTGATGATGCCATTTCAGATTTGTATTGACGACTTTGACATCGAGACTTCGACATCGACAGAGATTGTGCGACGAAAGGTATAATTCATGTGAATTCGGGAGATACGACTCGAATCAGACTTGGTTGGAGTTTCCCTAAATCACATACTAGATTTATTATTTATATTTGATTATGATTATGTCTTGTTTATAGATTTATATTCAAGCATTGAAATAGGAGAGTCATTGGCAGACTTGCTAAACTAGACGTTCGGTGGTATCGACGCTTCGGATCAGATTCAATCCGATTGTAGACATTCGATACAGACAGGACCGAAGTCTAGGAATAAGACGTACAGTTACCCCGATTGGGAGGGTAGGTGACAGACAGTGACGTCTTATTCACACCGGGATCCCTAGAGTTAGAGTTGAGTCGAGTCAAGACATGAATTGAATTGAGTTGCATGCTTATGTTATTTTGGTTTCAGAGATTATGGAACCCATTGTTACTGCATGCTTATTTTGATTTAGTTTCATAGACTATGAAGCCTATTGTTATGAATTTTATGCATGATAATATGCTTTATGATTTATATTGTGTATATGCATGTATACATGTTTTATACTGGGATTTATTCTCACCGGAGTATCCGGCTGTTGTCTTGTTTTGTATGTGTGCATGACAACAGGTGGGACAGGATCGGGGTCAAGAAGATGATGAGAGATCGAGATTAGAGTGGTGATTCCGGACTTGGATGTAGACTTGGTTTAATACTTGAAATTTAGTAGTTAAACCCTAGACTAGTTTGAATTAGAAGCATGTTGTGTAAGATTTGTATTATTATACTGGTTTGTATAATAGATTGATTCCATTACCTTCCGCATTTTAAAGAAAAATTCTTAGACCCTGTTTATCTTAATTGATAATTAAATCCCAAAGATGATTAAGAAGATGATTAGCGTCCGGGTCCCCACAACAGGTGGTATCAGAGCGATAGATCCTTGAGACTGAGATAGAAGAGAATGAGCGGGGTAGATTGAGTTTTCTTTCCTTGCTTGTGATTGCTAGCATGAGATTTATTTTAATGTTGATTTACATTATGTATGCTAGCATGATACTATGATTTACTGCTTTGAAATACATGTTTACCTGATTATCTGATTTGAGTTGGTATTATGTATTATTGAGTATGAATCAGATCTGATTCATCATCAGCAGTAAGATGATCAGAGAAAGATTGGAACAGATTTGTAGTATTTGAGTACTAATGTTTTGATAAGCAGATATACCTCCATGGAGAATTCCAGAAAGGGGTAGTACTTCGACTGAACAGATAGATGTATCAGAAACTCAGATGGAAATACAGTTGGAAGAATTTCAGTTATTTCAGCCGCCGATTCTGAGTGGTGTCGAGACGTCTGAAGATTGTGAGAACTGGTTTGATGACATAGAAATACTGTTTGATTTACTTGATTATTCAGATGAGAAGAGAATTAAACTGATATTCCACCAGTTACGAGAGACTGCCAGAAGTTGGTGGATTACAAGTAAAAGAATACTAGAACAGAGAGGTACAGTGATTTCGTGGGAAATATTCAGAACTGAATTCTATCAAAGATTTTTCTCAATTTCATACCGGGAGGACAAGAAAGCAGAGTTTGAAAATTTGAGACAAGGTCAACTGAATATGGAAGGATATGTTGCTAAATTCTCTACTCTACTGCGTTTTGCTCCTCATGTAATTAGGAATGATGAAACTGTAGCGGATCAGTTCATCAGAGGATTGAACTCGGAGATAGTTGCATTGATGAATATGCAGCGACCTTACCATTTTACTGATGCCTTGAGTAAAGCGAAGAGAGCAGAGGCGAGTCTGATTAGACAACTAAAAAGGGTGTGTACGATGCAACCCCAGACACAGCAATCCCCTCTCCGATTTGATCGCGGCAGCACGAGTGGAAAGCAAGATTTTCTGAAAGCTCGAAAGAAGCCATTCAAGAAGTTAAGGAACGGACTGAGTGGTTCGTCTAGCTCCAGTGGTTCCATCCCGAGTTATGTCGGAGTTTATTGCAGAACTTGCGGAGGGAGACATCCCACAGAGCAATGTCAGGGAGTGACTAGTAGTTGCCATATTTGTAGGCAGCCGGGACACCTTGCTAGAGTTTGTCCTCAGAGAAATTCCCGAAGATTTTAGGGAGCAGAAGACTGAGGAACAGACACCGGACACGCCTGATGATATATTGGCAGGTACTGTTCTTTTATGATTATATTGCATAGGTATCGATATATACTAATGCATTCCCTACGATTATCTTTGACTGAGTTGCATTGAGATATACTGTATCTGTTGAGTTTGATTGTACTGTAGTATTGATTCCCTTACTTGTTGGGAAAGAAAGATTGATATCAGAGATTTTTGTGAAATATTGTATACTACAGTAAGATGAGAATGAGGTCGAGTTAGATTATGATGTACTTGTATTTCTGATTTGACTGTATTATTGATATTAATATGCTGAACAAGTACAGAATTATGATATATTCCTTTCTGGAGAGTATAAGATTCAGACCAGATAGGGCTGATGAGTAGAAATTCCACGGTAAGGATTCTAGATCTAGAATTCCTTTGATATCTGTATTGTCTATGACTCGATTATTACAAAAAAGAGCAGATAGCATCCTCATGTATTCAGTAGACATACTGAAATCGAGCCTAGAATTGGCAGATTTTCCAATAATGTATGAGTTGCTGCTATTTTTCAGATGAGATTTCAGATTTGCTTCTGATTGAAAGATAGACTTCAGAATTGAAATGAGATCAGGTACTGGTTGTGTTTTAGAATTCAGTACAGAATGATATTGAATGTGCAGAATGTCACTGAATGAAGTGAAAGAATTGAAAGATCAGTAGAAGAGTACGGGCCAGGAGTTACATTTGATTTATTGTTTCTCGGTGGCATATTTCAGTATGTTCAGAGATATTCTGATGATTTCATGCTCGTTGTATATATGACATTTTGATATATTTGCAGCATCTGATTGATTGAATCGAATATCTGAAGATTGTATTGAATACTCTGAGAACTGTGATTATTGTATACAGAAATTATTCTGATAAAAATCTTGTTTGAAACAGATTGTATTCAGAATAAGCGATATCTGAAGTTAATATACCGATTGATTTTGACACGGTTGAGATTGTGATCAGTGACTGAGAATGATACCGATATCAGAAAGATCAGAAATTTCAGAAATGTCAGAAATTTATTTTGGTCTGAGTTGGCAGATTATCTTATACGATTATTGCTTTGTATCTGCTTGAGTATGGTTATTGTTCTAAAACAGTATTTGATACAGATTGTATTGTTTGGGGCATATTATGATGTAGATGATATATAGCAGTTGATCTGAGCGATATGAAGATGTGATTGATTAGGCAGAATTGACAGTATTGCCAGAAATTGCATTTTATGAGTTTACTAAACTCACCAGATCAGTATAGATTATTGATATTTCGAATCTGATTTGATATTACTATTGTTCTGAATCCGTATGTGATACAGATTATTGTGAACCGTTGAGATTATATACAGTTCAATCCGAATCAGAGTTGAATTCGAGAACTTCAGTAGATCAGAAATATAATCAGAATGTTCAGAGCTTAATTTCAATAATCAGAACAGAGCATCGATCAGAGTGACAGATATGTGACTTTACGGTATGAGAGTGATTATCTTGTGATGTCAAATGTTTCAGAATTGTACAACAGAATTGATATCGACAATCAGAACCGAATACCATGTAGGTATTTTTCTTTAATTTATATTATTAGCTGATTGTTTATACCAAATAGTTCGAATTGGAAATGACAGATAGGGTCAGAAACGCACAGAAATGGATTCAGTAGTTGTTCAGGTAACAGAAAGTATATGATAATTCGAACAGATAGTTTTGATATAGACAGATTAAATCAGTTATGGCAGAATTTATGCTGAAATGTTGGCAGAATTTGTACTGAAATGTCTGAATCGCAAATAAATGAAGATAGAAAGATAGAGATCAGAAGATTTATTACAGAATTTGTATATTCTTGACTAGACATGGGGAGTATATTTCGATGAAATTCGTAATGAAATTACTGCAATACTTTCCAGATTGTGATATAATATGATTGTGATTGACAGATTGTTCAATCTATATCTATTAGTTTGTACAAGATGACGTACAAACATGACCAGATGACAAAGATCGATGTCAAAGAAATGGTCAGATTGATCAGAATGTGGGAGTAGATTATATCAGATTTTGGATTTTGATTGAGTTTGTAATTGTGGCAGAATATACCATGAACTCATTCATATAATTATCCACCGACTGACAGATAGCCAGAGCGTACTATCCGGATATTGAGAGTTATCCAGAGAGCTGCAGTGCTGGATGCTAGCACCAGTTGAGATGACATATTGTCGCAGTGTGAATTATTATACGATAATAATTAGCAGATAACCAGAAGAGTAATGAGATAGTTACAGAAAATATATGGTACAGTGAGTACTGCAGATTTCTTTGGTATAAGAATAATATCTCAAAGATACCTGAGATAAGAGTTGATACGGTCAGAGATATGACAAAGAAAATGTAGCTAATTCAGAAGAGAATGAAGATAGCTCAGACCAGACAAATTTAATATGCCGACGTCGGATGGTGACGATTGGTATTTGGGGCCGAAGATTTAGTATATCCTTAACTGGGATAAACAGAGTTGATAACAGCTAATGATATTAATTTTGTATGAGCTGTTGATTGGTATATACGGATATTATATAGCCAGTATTTTGCGATTGATTCGATTAAAATGATTTCGAGTGGTATTATGATTTTATGCTTCTTGAATGACTACTCCGGTCTGGAATCAGAGATCCGTGAAAGGAAGAAAATTTAGAACGAAGAATATTCTACTATTGCATATACAGTAAAGTCGACGGAGCATTAGAAATATTCCTTGAAAGACAGAATTTGATATGAGATTAAGATTTCAGAATGGATTCATTCAGATGAGTTTTTGATTTAAACTCTGTATACATTCCTTCTGATATGTCTGAATTGATTACTTGTGCTTTCGAGGACGAATCATTTCTTAGAGGGGGAGAAATGTAAGGCTCGAGATTTATTAGTTTTCATTGATGTGATATTCGGAAGATATGAGTATGCATGACATGTAATGAGAGGCACTAAATGAGATTATGAAGTGGTGCATGAAATATAGACCGCACCCGCGGTAAGGAAAGGACCGCACCCGCGGTTGATCTCATGAATTGTGGAAGAATTACAGTAGCATGAGGGCACCCGCGCCTAAAGAAGGACCGCACCCGCGGTGGATAGGCAGAAAGTTGGCCATTTTTACAGTAGGGTCACCGCACCCGCGGTCCAGAAGCAGCGCACCCGCGGTGCTGCTACAGTAGTACTACCGCACCCGCGGTGCAAACCAGACCGCACCCGCGGTCGGCGATGCTAGGATATTGATAGGGTTGCCGTGAGTTAAGCGCACCCGCGGTCCGGGAGAAGCGCACCCGCGGTACCCTGTGCGAGAAAGCCACCCTTGATTCTTATGATGACACATGGCATATATATACATATAGAATTGTGATGAGTCTTCATTTCAGCAGTTCCATCAGTCAAGAATCGAGGGAAAGAGTGAGAGAAAAGGGAAGGCTCTTTCATTTACAAAGCTAGCTTGTGCAAGATTTAACCATCCCAACTTCAATCCAAACATAGATTATTGCTCCTCTCATCAAGTGCTACAAAGGGATGTAAGTATTGTTCATTTCCAGCATGTTTCGAAATCTATATGTTGGAGGAATGATGATTTGAGTAGAGATATATGTTCTTGAGATTTTGTACATCGTAGAAACATAAACGGATTGAAGAAATTATATCGTAGATGATTGTTCTCAATTTCCAGCATATACATATTCCGATTTCTGCAGATTTTGAGATGCTAACGAGTATATTATGTTGGTTATGAATTGAGGATTATGGTTTGTTGATATATGTTGAAATTCTTATTGTTTGAGTTGATCGGTATATCGAGAATCCGTCGTTATGCCGTCGAAATGCATTGAAATGAAATATTGATTCCTGTGTGTATTGAAGTGTACTAGAGCTTGATAGAATGTACATTGATGATGCCATTTCAGATTTGTATTGGCGACTTTGACATCGAGACTTCGACACCGACAGAGATTGTGCGACGAAAGGTATAATTCATGTGAATTCGGGAGATACGACTCGAATCAGACTTGGTTGGAGTTTCCCTAAATCACATACTAGATTTATTATTTATATTTGATTATGATTATGTCTTGTTTATAGATTTATATTCAAGCATTGAAATAGGAGAGTCATTGGCAGACTTGCTAAACTAGACGTTCGGTGGTATCGACGCTTCGGATCAGATTCAATCCGATTGTAGACATTCGATACAGACAGGACCGAAGTCTAGGAATAAGACATACAGTTACCCCGATTGGGAGGGTAGGTGACAGACAGTGACGTCTTATTCTCACCGGGATCCCTAGAGTTAGAGTTGAGTCGAGTCAAGACATGAATTGAATTGAGTTGCATGCTTATGTTATTTTGGTTTCAGAGATTATGGAACCCATTGTTACTGCATGCTTATTTTGATTTAGTTTCATAGACTATGAAGCCTATTGTTATGAATTTTATGCATGATAATATGCTTTATGATTTATATTGTGTATATGCATGTATACATGTTTTATACTGGGATTTATTCTCACCGGAGTATCCGGTTGTTGTCTTGCTTTGTATGTGTGCATGACAACAGGTGGGACAGGATCGGGGTCAAGAAGATGATGAGAGATCGAGATTAGAGTGATGATTCCGGACTTGGATGTAGACTTGGTTTAATACTTGAAATTTAGTAGTTAAACCCTAGATTAGTTTGAATTAGAAGCATGTTGTGTAAGATTTGTATTATTATACTGGTTTGTATAATAGATTGATTCCATTACCTTCCGCATTTTAAAGAAAAATTTTTAGACCCTGTTTATCTTAATTGATAATTAAATCCCTAAGATGATTAGCGTCCGGGTCCCCACAATCTATCTACCATATCTCATAGTCATACCATGCAGCTATGGCTAGCAATATCCTTTTGGACTTGAACATTGCAACTGGAGAAAAGGTTTCCTCAAAGTCAACTACTTGTCTTTGAGTATATCCTTTTGCCACCAATCGCGCCTTGAAGGTCAATACCTTCCCATCCGCCCCAAGTTTCCTCTTGTAAATCCATTTACACCCTATAGGAACAATTCCCTCAGGTGGATCCACGAGATTTCACACTTGGTTCGAATGCAAGGAATTCATCTCAGATTCCATCGCTTCAAGCCACTTGGATGAATCGGCATCAGATAAGGCTTCCTTGAAGGTCCTTGGATCACATCCATGGTTAGGCTCATCATGGCCCTCTTCAAGAAGCAGACCATACCTCATAGGTGGTCTCGAGACTCTCTCGGATCTTCTAGAAGCTTGTATCTCCTCTCTTGGCTCTTCGGGTGTGGGTTCTATAATTGTGGGTGTCTCTCGAACCTCTTCGAGTTCTATCATCTCCCCTTTTCTATCCAATAGAAATTCCCTTTCCAAAAAGGTTGCATTCCTAGAAACAAACACTTTTGTTTCTTGGGGATGATAGAAGTAGTATCCAACCGAATTCTTTGGATATCCCACAAAGTAACATAAAATGGATCGACTATCCAATTTATCTCCCACTACCTGCTTCACATAAGCAGGGCACCCCTATATTCTAATATAAGAATATTTGGGAGGCTTACCCATCCATATCTCATATGGTGTCGGCCTTTGAATGGACATTTAGTGGAATATCTTTCAATTTTAAGTTATAGAGATCGTTTTCAAGTTCTCCAGTACCAATTAAACATTCATTCTTGTAAATGTTGCAAACACCTTTGCTAAATAAACAAGAATATCCATCTTTATCTAGCATAGAAATGGAAACAATGTTTTTCACCAATTCAGGTACAAACAAAACATCTCATAAAATTAACTTAAAACTATTGTTATACAATAAATAAACATCTTCAACAGCCTTGGCAGCAACTCTTGCTCCATTGCCCATCCTCAAGAAGGTCACACCTTCCCTAAGCTTCCTACTTCTTCCCATCACCTGTAACTCATTAGAAAGATGTGAGCCACAGCCGGTATCCAATACCCAAGAAGTAGAGTTAATTGAAATGTTTACTTCAATGTAGAACATACCATTTTCAGAACTTTTCTGAGCACGATATTCTTTGCAATTACGCCTCCAATTCCAGGCTTCTTGCAGTGATGACAAACATCACTAGTCTTGTCAGCCTTAACTGGTGTGACTGCCACGACGGGATTCGGAGATTGCCTAAACAAGGGCACGTTCTTCTTGGGACGTTGGAAAGAACGCTTCTTTCCCTTCCCATGTGGATCAATCTTCGTACCAGATGAAGAACCCACATAAAGAACCAGCTTCTCTTTCTTGATAGTGGACTCAAAGGTCACAAGCATGTTCACCAACTCCTCAAGGGTCGGCTCCATCTTGTTCATGTTGAAGTTCACCACAAAAGGATCAAATGAGCTAGGCAGCGATAAGAGCAACACGTCGGTGGTCAACTCCGAAGGCAACATCAGATCCATGCCAACGAGCTTGTCCACGAGCCCAATCAACATCAGGCCATGCTCATGGACCGAGGCCCCATCTCGCATGCGCAAAGTGATCAGCTCCTTGACGGTAGCATGCCTAAGAGGCCGTGTTTGCTCACCAAACAGCTCCTTGAGATGCAAATGAATGTCAGCAGCACTCTTTGCATCCTCAAAACGCCTCTGCATCTCATCATTCATAGAAGCCTGCATATAACACCTGGCTTTCAAGTCATGGTCACACCATTCCTTGTAAGTCTGCAATTCCTTAGGAGTGCGGTCATTCGGAGCCTCAACAGGGGGCGACTCAGTCAGTGTATATGCTATCCTTTCCGAATTCAAGACAATTTTTAGGTTTCTTAGCCAATTGAGGTAGTTAGGTCCAGTTAAGACGTGTTTGTCGAGTATTGCAGATAGCGGATTGCGAATCGAAGACATTGTCAAAAATTGTACTGAAAAGTATAACAAATAAATGTTAATGACTATTTTAAAATATTTAGTAAGATATAAAGTATGGACTTTTATTTTATAAATGTTTACTCCCACTGTTTTGACATCTTTCACTACCCTCTAGTGAAAACGGGAAACTCCTTTCCTCAGTAGGTACGCAAGGTCCAATTAGCGAATCATGATCCCGAATAATATCAGCCAATCACAATTCCTAAAAGGTAGTTTCCAATTGCATCACAATGCAACCCTCTACGTAAACTTTTGTCTCACGTTTGATTAGGACCCAATAATATGACGTCGTTCATCTTCACGTGTCAAGCCTTACCCATCGATGTTGAACCTTAATGGACGGTCGCCATGAGTTCCCCCAATAATATGAGCCGAAATAATGGGAGCTCCACGTAGTTCACATCACCATGTCATTGGATGTCACAGCTTTCCGGCACCCAGGGCCGCCCCAATAATATGAGCCGAGCCCCGAGTACGGGTAGCGTTCATCATGCACCCATTGTCGATGGAAGACATGGAAATTATAAACAAATTTATAATTCTCCTTTTTGGGCTTGATATTAATTTTGAATCTTATTCAAAATGAGGGTTTTTTAATTTTGAAAGGTCTCATCATTAATTTTATTTAAAAGCTCGCCATGTTTGATCGTATGTTTGCCGGATTCATGCAACTTTGTTATTATCATAATAATAACGCACATACTCATTATTTATAACATATCATGCATATATTATAAACAATAAACAAACAAGGATGATCAATCGCCCCAATACTAATGGCCCGTGTGAGCTAAACACGGGCCTAGGTCCAATCCTAGGGTAATGCAAGGGATGCAAATGCAACTATTACATTAGCTTCCAATATTTACATGTCTTCGATCTTTATAATCATCATGGCCACCATCTTCCAATCTTGATCATTCACTATACTAATATTTACAAATAAATATCCATGGCAAATAGGGATACATCTCATGGGGTGGGAACGGGCCATAAACCAAGCCCACTTGAAATTTGATAATTATTACAATCTTTCAACACAAAATATCCTAGCATACACCTAGCAAATTGGGCTTGGGCTTTTGATCATCATTCATGCATAATATCACATATCATACACCATCAATTAATTATCAAAATAATTAATTGATCCAATATTATATATCTTGATCCAATCACTAACCGCCACGATTATAAACTAAATTAACAAAGTATACAAACACCTTTGTCTACTTTCTAATTAATTTATTTATAACCGAATTTCTTGTAAATCACCATTTACTATAAATAACTAAAGTCCAACTTCAATTATTTATTTTATGAGAAAATATTTGCAACTTTTGTAAATTTAAACTTAAGGGCCCAAAAAATCATTTTTCACCAAAAACATTTTGGCCCATTTAAAATTCACAAATATGTTAGCCATCCAATGGCCCAACAACTCAAGGCCCATGACACTTTGACATTTCAAAACACCTTTTGAAAACCCTAGTCATCATCACTGTCGTCGGAGCTCCGTCGCCGGATTCCGGCCAACTTTGCACAAATTTTTTTTATTATTATTAAAATAGGGGGGCTGTACAGGCAGCCCCTTGGGCTGCCCTTGCGGCCTGTTTCGGGCAGCCCCTCGGGCAGCCCAAGCTGCTCGAAATGGGCAGCAACTTGCTGCCCAAAAGCCGCCCCAAATTCGGCCTTGAATCGTTGCAACAAATCATCTCATGCGGTTAGAAATCGACCTCAATATAATATCTTGTATAAGCTACACAAAATAGTATCCATAGCTCTGATACCACTTGAAAGGGATCGATTTTAGGTGCCCGAATGCGCAATGGAAGTTTCAAAATTTGTTTTTCAAGATGAAAAATTCGAACACCTCATACTAGATGTGTAGCAAATACAAAAACACCAAAAATTTCATACATAGGGTGTTTAAAGAAATGTACCTATCAATCTCAAAAGATTGATGATGGCTCCAACTAAGGTGTAAACACCTTAGCTTTTGAATGGCAAGACAATCTTCAAGCTTCCCTTTGAGCCCACCTTGATCAAATATTAAGCCCACCACCAACTAGCTAGAACCCCTCATATTTTGCACTAGAAAAATATGAGGATTTTTCTTTGAGAAGTATTTTCTTTCTTCAACAATTGAAGAACAAAATGGAGAGAAAAATGAGGGAGATTTGCTCATGCAAATTTCGTCCATGTGATTGTGTAGGAGGGAAAGGAAGACTTTTCTTGGTCCTTGAAAAAGTTGAGTTAAGCATGTGCATGCCATGCCTTGGTTGTACAAAAAGTTGTCTCCCAACTCTTCACCTCCCTTGCATGCCTTTTTGAGTGGGCTTGTAACAATTACAAGGCCCATGGACTTTAATTTAATAGTCTCAAACATATTTGAGCCCAATTAAACTTTACTTGATTTTACTCAAGTCCACTAGTTAAATAATTATTTCCAATTGGGCTCTACTAGGCCCAATGTTATTTAATTAATTCAACACTTGAACTAATTTAATTATTTGGACTCTACTAGGCCCACTAGTGTTTAATTAATTCAACACTTGAATTAATTTAATTTAGTCCATAATAATGTTTATGAAAATCACAATTTTCAAATACATTATTCATTTGGCCTACTTTTAATTTAGGAACACATTCATAAATTAAAAATTACATTTCTTTCATAGAAGTCATGCTTCTATTTTTCTTTACACTTATAAACTCATTTATAAGCCGTTCAATACATTGAACTATTTTAACTTCTCAACGGGATCTAGAAAGCTAGTACTTGTGTGGTCCTCAATGGTTCATTGATACAACTAGCCGCGGGTTCACATCTCCATGTTATTCGGACTAAACATGTCCTTATACGAGCATACCCCAATTGCTCCATTCTTACTTATCAACTCCTTGATAACAAGAACGTCAGAACTCAAGTCTGATAGTACCCAACCAATCATGTTAAACGCCTAACAGCATCGCTTACATGATTCCCTAGGTATCAAATGATAGTGCCTGCAAGAACCATTAAATTATGGTAAGCGTACAGTACGGTCCCTTGAACTCATATATCCCGACCGATTCGACAACCAATGGTTTATCGAGAGTTGTCAATGAATCGATACTATGTGTCATGTCGTAGTTGCATCGATGGTGTAATCTATGAAACCCCTTTCATAATTACCACCATACTCTGATCAGAGATTTCATACTACATACACATAGGATATCCATACCGGAAGGTAAGCGGTGAATCCCCGACTACAATGCATCGACTCCTATATGTTTCGACAAAACACCCAACCTTGCCACCTGATGACCCTTAAAGAGTCGGTAAACAAGTCAAAGTGTAATTCTAGCACATAGAGTCTCGATGTTGTCCTGGGTCATAAGGACTAATGGTGTACAACCATAAACTAGGACGTTTCCACTCGATAAGTGAGAACCACTTGGAAAGTCCTTTATGGAGGGTTGTTCAGTGCACTCTACCAAGAGCACATATCTGCATTCTCGGACATCACAATGTCCCCTACCAATGAAACATGGTACTCACATCGCAGATACTAGTCTCGAACTCGAGCGACCTATATCCTTCTTAGCGGCGGCTGAATCGACTAGGAACTGTTTAGAATATACAGTATTCCAATTATGAGTTTCATGATACTCATCATATGAGCATCTCATATTCTTTCTACTATTTGTATATTCAAGGGCTTTATCTATGCAACTAGCATGGGTATTCAGATAAAGATGTGCCAATAATAATTTCAAATATTATTAAAATAAAGATTTTTTATACATAGAGTTTCATTGTGAACACTCGGCCAACACTTGGCTCGACGGGCACCTACTCTAACAAATTCCACCTACCACAACGGGTAAAAACCGTTGTCGTTGAGCTGACTTTCAACAACACCCTTCGTTACAACAGTTTTAAAAAGGCTACGACAATGGATTTTATCCGTTGTCGTATGCCATTTTTGATGTAGTGGTCCTTTGGAGGAATCAATTGGTTGAAGAAGCCACGTGGGAACCAGAGGATGAGATAAAAGAAAAGTATCCTGAGTTGTTTGCGCAGTGACGTCAATTTCAGGGACGAAATTTCTCTAAGGAGGGGAGATTGTAATATCCAAGCTTGGTGAACGGTACGGTTTAAGATTTCTTATGTTTATGTACTATTTGGTCAAGTCTAAGTATAGCTTAGATGTTAAGAATTTTGATTTATGATGTATAGTATTGGTGATTTTAGAGGATATGTAGTTATTGTATCGGAGTTACGATTTAATTCATGATAATTTGTATGTTGAGACAATTGGTATGAGGTCAATCGGAGTTGTTAGATAAGACATAGAAGTGCAACTTTTATGTTGAGAGTGCTGCCAAAATATGAGGAGAAGCGACGTTGCGATCCGATTCTAGTTGCAAAGTATATTGTTGGCTTCAAAAGACGCTGCACCTGCGCCAGGAAAGCTACCGCACCCGCGGTGTTTGGGCAGAAGGGCTATCGCACCCGCGGTTCAATATGCAGCGCACCCGGGGCCGTTTTCTTCGGATTTTCGGAAGTGGTTCAATCTAGCTAGCGCACCCGCGGTGGAAGACTTAGCACACCTGCGGTGCGTGAACAGTGAAGTCGTGTTTTGGAGTTTTAAGTGATATAATGCAAGAGTTTTCTCATTTTCTCTCATTCTTTTCCTCTCTTCTCGGTTCTTCAGCTCAAGGGAGAGCTAGGGTTCTCATTTTTTTCTTTTATTCCTTTGATTCAAGCTCCTAGTTGGGTTATTGAAGTGAGAGCAAGATCATTTTGGAGTTAAGGAGCTAAGGTAATCTTGTGGTTTTAGTTATTCTTGGATTATGGTGTTGGGGGAAATTATGGAATTTATGATTGTGTTGGTTTTACGTGTTTTATGGTATGGTTATTTGATTATTAAGTTGTTTATGGTTCAATATATGGTTTATTGTTGTAGGATTTGTACCAAGAGATTAGAATCAAGCTTTCCATTGGTTGTAAGTGGAATTCATTTCTTGTGCTCACATGAAGTATATGTATTGTATTTCAATGGTTTTAACATGCTATTCCATTCCACTTGATTCATGTTATGTATGGATACACTTTGTTGTGTATTAGAGGCTTTTATATGTCTCAATTATATAAAAAGGAATGCAAATGAAAAGAGCATTCAAAGTGTTTGTTTTAATGTCCAAGAGAGAGTTCAAATGATTTATTGGATTGATAAATGGATAATCAGAGATTGCATGCAATTAGTTGATCAACGAGGACATAAGCACGCTGGAAAGACACGTCTTGATACAGTGAGGACAGTCGTCGAATCTGGGGCGTTACACATAATCCTTGACTAACTCCAACCAAAGCCTCTGACGCATATTCAACTCTTTCTGCGTAAAAAAGTACTTGAGGCTCTTGTGGTCGGTAAAGATCTGACACTTCTCTCCGTATAGATAATGCCTCCAAATCTTCAAGGCAAATACTACAGCAGCTAATTCAAGATCATGAGTAGGGTCGTTCTTCTCGTGGATCTTCAACTGACGAGAAGCATACGCTATTACTTTCCCATGCTGCATTAACACTGCGCCTAGACCGAGCTTCGAAGCATCGGTATACAATACAAAATCTCCGGGCCCTGAAGGCATGGCCAAGATCGGTGCTGAAATAAGAGCTTGGTTCAAAGAATCGAAGCTCTTCTGGCACTCATCGCTCCACACATACTTAGCATTCTTCTTGGTCAATGACGTGAGTGGAACTGCGATAGAGGAGAAATCATGAATAAACTTCCGTTAGTATCCTGCTAGACCAAGGAAACTACGGATCTCTGATGCACTCTGAAGCACCTCCCAATCTCTGACTGTCGCAACCTTCGCTGGGTCTACCTCAATGCCACTGCTAGATATGATGTGGCCTAGGAACGCCACTTTCTCTAACCAGAACTCGCACTTGCTGAACTTAGCGAACAGCTTGTACCTCTGCAACGCCTGCAATACTGCGGCCAGATGCCTGTTGTGATCCTCTTGACTCTTTGAGTAGACGAGAATGTCGTCTATGAATACAATAACGAACTGATCAAGATACGGCTGAAATACACGATTCATGAGATCCATGAAGATTGCCGACGCATTCGTCAGACCAAACGGCATCACAAGGAACTCGAAGTGTCCATAACTAATCCTAAAAGCAGTCTTAAAAGTATCGGCGTCTTTCACCCTCAACTGGTGATATCCGGAACGCATATCTATCTTGAAGAATACTGAGGCTCCATGCAACTGATCAAAAAAATCCTCGATCCTCGGAAGTGGGTATTTATTCTTCACTGTAACCCTGTTCAACTCCCGGTAGTCAATGCAAAGCCTCATAGATCCGTCTTTCTTCTTCACGAATAAGACAGGCGCGCCCCATGGAGAGAAACTCGGGCAAATAAACTCCTTGTTAAGAAGCTCCTGAATCTGTTTCTTGAGCTCAACCATCTCTGACGGTGCTAATCTGTATGGCGCCTTAGAGATAGGCGCGGTATCTGGCATAAGATCGATCGAAAACTCAACCTCTCGTACCGGTGGTCTACCAGAGACGTCATCGGGAAAAACGTCTGAAAATTCCCTGACAACTGGGACATCTGCAACTGACTGGCTGGGGACCTCGGGAACAGATATAATGGTCGCAATGAATGCTCGACAACCCCTATGCATGTGCTTCCTAGCCTGAATACAAGATATCATGATAGGCAAATTAAAGTACCGGTCAGGCTCAAATAGGAATTGCTCCCTTCCAAGCGGTCGTACTAGAACAGATCTCCGCTGAAAATCAATAAGTACTTTGTTCTTGTGCAACCAATCCATCCCAAGGATAATATCGAACTCTGGCATTGGCAGCACGATCAAATCCGCATAGACAAGATTTCCATGAAGCTCGAAGTCTATGTCTCGTACTACGGTAGTCGCTGCCATCTCCTCGCCAGATGGAATAACCACAGAATACGCCACATCCAATCCAATCGTCTTGACCTCGATGGAATTCGCAAAGGTCTCCGATATTAATGAATGAGTGGCCCCTGAATCAATCAAGGCGTTTGTAGAAGCTCCGCCTATAAATATTCTTCCTGAAAGGTTGGAACAACTATCTAAACCCAATAATTTACCAGAATTAATCCTATAGACATGCAAAGGTCAAAGTTCTTTTAACTTATATTCCCCAAAACGACCCGAATAGAACATGCAATCTTATCACAATTTCTAAGTTCAAATCTTATAACCCCATAATTCAAAGCAATTAATCCCAAAACGCTGAATAAAATATGCTAAAATTTTTCCAAATATAAACTTAAAGATTTAAGATACCTGTCAAGAGCGTAGTCCCTGGGTTCGCCTCCGCTGCATGGAGTGCAAACACTCTGCCCTGAGTAGGCAATGTCTCCTAAGGACAATCCTTTAGCAAATGGCCAGTACCGCCACACTTGAAACACTTCCCAGAGCCATACATGCAAGTTCCGATATGGCGGCGTGTGCACCTGGCACAGACCGGGTACTCCTGCCTCCTCGAGACCACACGTCCCTGCTGCTGCTGCTGCTGCTGAGGAAGGCGGTGGGACGCCTGAAATGGCCGCTTACCCTGCGGTCATTCTCGATATCTCTCTGATCCTGCTCTGCAGCAAGAGCTCTAGAGACAGCGACCTCATATGTCGTAGGGCCAGCAACCCTAACATCACGGCGCAAGATCAACCGCAATCCATCCATTAAATGCCTAAGTCTGGCACCCTCATCGTTCGCAATCAGGGGTACAAAGTGACAACCCCTCTCGAAATTACGGATAAACTCCGTAACAGTTATGTCACCCTGTCTCAGGGTCATAAACTCCCTGGTCAACCTCGAAAGCACGTCATCAGTAAAATACTTAGAGAAGAATACCTCTCTAAAGCGCGTCCAACTGAGAGTAGCCAGATCCAGAGCTACAGATGCGCCCTTCCACCATAGACGGGCGTCTCCTCCAAAAAGATAGGTCGCACAGCGGACCCTGTCAACATCCTCCAGCTCCATAAATCTGAAAGTAACCTCTAGGGACTTAATCCATCCCTCAGCAACCATGGGATCAGACGTCCCAGTGAACTCCTTCGGGTTCATCCTCATGAACCTCTCACATATAGCCTCGGGTCTAGGCGGCCTTGCTACCGCTGCACCATTGTTCCCCGCAAACTGTGCGAAGAACTGAGTCATACCCGCCATCATCTGGGTATGCATATCATGTGGTGGAGGAGGTGGCGGTGGACCTCTATCCTCGTAACGGTTCTGAGTCTCATCAGCCTTGCTCTCAGCACCCCTCAGGCGGTCAATAGCTCGTCTAGGAGGCATACTGTACCATGTAAAATCCTTACGTAACCAATCATGCATAATTCTACTATTTTTCTTGAAATTTAAATATATATTTGCTAAAACATAATTTTGACATAAAATATTTTTTTATGAGAATATACTGATAAAATATTTCAGGAGAACACGCTGGTAAACTATTTCATGGTAAAAAAATTGTAATACGTGAAAGTAGGACTTACAGACTGAAGACGTGACTTCGTGAGCTTCTCGAGATCAGTAGTAAGTACAACCCTTTATAAGAAACATCGCTCTGATACCAACTGTGAGGGCCCGTATTTCGTATTCATAATTTTGCGGAATTATTAAAAATTTTCTCTTTAAATAAATAAACTTGCAACGTATAAAAACTTTCATAAAATAACCCAACGGTTTAACATAAACATAGCAGCGGAAACTGAATAATGTTTTAAACAATAACTTAAAATATATAAAAGTTATAACAAGAGTTTGAACATAAAACTGAATAACTAAACGTGAGGTCCTCGGGTTCGTACTACCGTCGATCCGAGCTAACTCACTGGTCCCCGCCCTCAGCCTCTGCATCGTCAGTACCTACATCAATCAAGTCTAGTGAGTCTAAAGACCCAGCATGCATATATCATGAATAACAAGTAAATATATCATAAAATCGCCTGCAACGTAAAAATATCGTATCGTAAAGCGTAACGTGAAAATAGTATCTTGAGAAATTATAAATACGTGCATATCTGAAAATCATACGTAAAAGCTTTGCTCGATAGAGCTCTGTCATAACGTATCATATCGTAATTTTTCTGTAGGGATAATGTTCTATGCAAGTGGCCCATAACATAACATGCACGTCTGATCAGACTAAACCACAGTATACTGGGCGGTAGAGATCATCACAGCCCTTGGATTGGATATCCGTACCCATACATAATCATAAACCGGTCGTAATTCACCGGGTGAAGCAATCCCATAAGCGTAAGGTGGCCACAAGACATATCGCATATATCTCAAAAATAAACATTTTCTATTTTTATGCACGTAATATAATTATTATCCTGTTTTAATTTACCAATTGATTTGGATCGTTCCCAGGCTCGCTACGACCTAATTCTAACATGAGACACATGCAAATAATCTCAACTTGACCAACACTTCATATTCAAATTAAAAACGAGACAATTACGCCCAACAAACTTAGTATTTAACAATGACTCCGTACCAACCCGAACCAACATCGAACCATCATTTAGTCATGATTAAAATACACCTAAAATACTGGAAAATATATACCAAGGGCTGTAATACACGAAAATTGTGCATGGAGGCCAAAATCATGAAACGCTCTTTCGAGAGTCACTTTGGCACATTGCACCGTTAATTCTCGTACGACCTCTAAACTTAACCAAATCATGAACGGCCAAAAACATGACCTTCCTAACTCAATAAGGTACTGTCAAGTCCAAGTCCATAGGCTAAAAGCCAACCAAGAACTCGTACATGACCTCTGAACCGAAGCCCAAGCTGCTGTAAAATTCCAGCGGCAGCAGCTTTGCTTGTGTTGCTTCGTTTACAAGGCTAATGGACATTGGGGCTTGAACCACTGACCAGAGCATATTACCATCATCCTAAGGTGTGGCTTGAACCATGGCTAAGGTCCCTAGGCCAACCACAATCCAAGCAACCACCCAAAACAATCCAAAGCTTCACCCGAGAACACATATGCTGTACCGTGGGGAGTGTTGCTTGTTCTTGCTGTCATGTATCATTCCAGTGGCCATATGATCGACCATGGCATGATCTAAACATCATGAGGTATTGTTTGAACCATGACTAAGGGTTAGAAGCCAACCAAGATCTACCCAAACACCTAGGACAATACAAAGCTCAAACCGAGAACACACCTCACACGCGTGGGGTGTCTTGCTTGTTTTGCTGTCAAATGAAGGATCCAATGGTTATGAGGTTAACCATGGTCCATGCTAGACATGCTAAGTTGTTGTATGAGTCATGGCTAAGGTCTAGAAGCCAACCACAACCCACTTGACACCATAAATTCGAAACTCAACACACACAACCAAAACAAGAAAAATGAATACCGATGGGGCGCTGTTCTTGTTTTATTTTTAAAACCGATGGGACCATGAACCAAGTCATGAAAGGTCATATTAGTCACATCCTAGACATGCTAAGGAAGTGTTCAAACCATGGTTATAGGCCCTAGGCCAACCAAGAACTGAACCCTTGCCTTAGACAAACAAGAATCAGAAATTGAGACTCGAAATGGCAGCTATGGGAAGTTGCTGTCAAATCTCTTCCTCCAGTGTGTAGGGGCTGGAACCAATGGACTAACATGACCCTAACATGACCTAGTACATGTCTAGATGCAGCCTTGAGTGCCTGGAATCGAGCCAACCCCTGAAATCACAAAACCAACAACAACCGTGAAGCATGAAGGTGGCCGAGAAAACATTCTGCACAGATTTTTTTCTAATGTTCTTGACATGATTTCGGTTTTGTCATGGATCAAGCACATGTAATGGTTTAAAAATAGATATATAACTTGATTGAAGAGAAAAGAAATAATATAGACATGCCTTAAGTTGTTTTTACAATAAACAACACAATACGTCGGATCGGGAGACACGGCAACGAAAATGAAGACACCTTGCTATTGTTGTTGTCTTGGCCAAGAATGGGAGCTTCTAATTCTCTAATATTTCATTCTAGGGGAAGTGAAGAAGATGGTGAAGGCTTGTGGTCAAATATGGTGTGCATGGGGGAGTAAATGATGCTAAGTTGGGGGGAAAAACATGCATGTTGATTGGTTGGCCTTTGTTTTCTTGTTGTTGAGAGTTAAATGGTATTCATTGGAATTGTGTGGAGTGGAGATGACCGAGACTTGTCTTCTCAATTAGTGTAAGATTTTATTTATGTTTTGCTAAGTAGAATCCTATGTTAGATAAGCTTGATTAAAAGTTAATTAAGCACAATCTAGATGAATTAAGAAGCCTATAATTAAATTGGTGATTAATTAATTAAATTAGACTTAAATCCACTTGATTTCAACAAAATAAATTATTTCTTAGCTCGGAATAAATGTAGGAATATTTTTTGATCATAAAATTCATCTCCGATTTTCTATCTCCGGTCCGGTCTCGCTTAAATATCTAAAAAGCTAAAATTTGAAATACGCGATTTAAAATCCTTAAAAATAACGTAAATGATTTAAATGAAATTAAATCAATCATTTCTTAAAAAAATAACCATTTAAAATTAAATAATAGAAATTATGCACATATATACGCATATTGGTTTTTCGAGTATTACATAAACTCTCTTTATAAAGATATTTCCTGTGAGACGTTAGTACAACACAAAAACTTATATCTCAAAAATTCTACTCTTAACCTCATGTATAGTAGAAAACATCTACACAAGTCACCAAAAATAATAACCAGCACACTATAATCCCAAAAATTCGAAACATGCATAGCATAAATAATATTGTGCTGAATTAAATAAGTTACCGGTCAACAGGGTCGTGTCTGGGTTCGCCTCCTATGCCTGCATGGCGAACACTCTCCCCTGGGTCGGCCGTCTCCACTGTGGGCAGTCCTTTAGCATAGGATCGCTGGCTCCGCATTTGAAGCATTTGTCTGATCCCCATAAACACTGTCCCGAATGCTGGCAGTGGCATTTCGGGCATACTGGGTATCACCAGGCTTCTGTGGAGCCTTCTGCTGAGGGATAAGACTCTTGTCTTTCGGTGGTCCCTGAAATAGCCTCTTCTCCTGCTGTCCTTGGAAATGCCTCTTAAACTGGGGTCGTTTCTGTTGCTGCTGTTGAGGTGCTTGGTATGGCCTCTTGCCCTATCTGTGGACCTCTATGTCCCTCTGGTCCTGCTCTGCCACCAAAGCTCTAGACACGGAAACGGCATAGGTGGTAGGACCAGCAACCCTCACATTACGGAGCAAGATAGGCCCAAACCATCAATAAAATGCCTCATCTTCTCCCGGGCATCATTTGCAATTAAGGGCACAAATTGACACACACTCTCAAAATTCCTGAAAAAATCCGCAACGCTATTGTCTCTTTGTCGCAGTGTCATGAGCTCTCTGGTCAGTCTGGATCGTACTTCCTCAATGAAGTACTTCGACCATCCCAAGTCAGTGTTTGCAAGTTCACTGACACTGATGCACTCTCTCACCAAAGTGTGGCGTCTCCTATCAGAAAAAAGTGTCACACCTAACCCTGTCTGCATCCTGCAACTCCATGAATGCAAAAATTACCTCGATGGACTTAATACATCCTTCAGCCATCATCAGGTCAGTAGTCCCCATAAACTCCTTTGGATCCATCCTCCTAAACCTTTTGTAGACTGCCTCTGGTCTGGGCCTCGCCCCTGTGTCTACTTCAGTCTGGTTCCCCGCAAACTGTGCGAAGAACTGAGTCATCCCTGAAAGCATCTTAGCCTGCATATCTGGGGGTGGACGAGGAGGAGTGGCCCTCTCCCCATCTTGAGGCTTTATATCCTCATCCCTTGCTCCACAGCCTACCATGCGTCTAGGAAGCATACTGTTCCAAAATTTACCCAACACGTAAATCCAACATGCATGAACATAACATCAATATCATAAGATGCACATAATTTGAAATTAAACATGTACATGCTGAAATCATGACTAGATGCTTAATACATGAAATAATTTAAAACTTTGAATCTTACAGACTTAAAGTGTGACTTCGTGAGCTTCTCGCAACTGGCAGTAGGCATAACCTTTTACAAGAACATCGCTCTGATACCAAATATAACAAACCTTAATTTTAAACTATTTAAAATTTGCGGAAAAATAAAAAAAATTTGGATATGAAAAAAACCTTCAAATTTCGATTAAAATAAACTATTCATCCAAAATATTTGCAATAAAAAGATGACAAATAAATTTTGCCAAAAACACTTGTTCAAACAACGCGAAGAAATATCGTAAAAATTAGAGAATTAAAATCGTCATGCATAAAATCTTAAAACATTGGCAGTCCTCGGGTTTAGCCTCCTGCGCAGTCTAAGCCGACTCATTGGTCCTCACCCCCCATCTCCTTATACTCGTCCTCACCTGCATCAATCAAGTCTAGTGAGTCTAAAGACTCAACACGTATAAACTGGAGATAATAAATAATACGTAATAAAAACACATGCATCTTTAATGTAGAGCGTATATACTTGAAACTTGAACGTAATGACACAAACATAGACGTGCCATCATCATAAAACTTTTCATAAACATGGCACAATTTTCTTCCAACAAAAGAGACGAGAATCTCAGAAAATTTAGGGGAAAGATGATATGAAGGCTGCTAAAATGAAAACTCAAGAACCCTACCCTCCAACCAAAAGAACATGTGAGTGTGTGTGTAAAAATGTGTATGTGCATGTGTTTTAAATGAATTAGAGAATAAATTAGTGAGTTAATTGACTAATTAAAAATGTTAATAACAAATAAACCCACTACTTAAAATGCTAATACCTCACTAAAATACTAGCATCACAAAATAAAAAATAAAACATACAAGTGTTGAAAAATCTTAAAAATCACTTAATAATTAAATTAGGCTTCAAAATATTTAAAACTAAATAAATCATTTAAAATGTCATTTTCTTTACTTAAAATAAAATACCACATTTTAAAATTGACAAAATCGTCGTCGGTCTCTTTTCCTCGATCCCGCATCGAATAATCGCCTGAAACATTAAACTCAAGAAAACATTTTAACATGTATCACATTAACATAAACAATTTAAAATACTGAAAATTCATAAATCATGCATCACTAAAATAGTTTTAAATTTAAATAAATAATTTAATAATTTAAATAAATGTATAGGTTTACGTGTACTGATTTTGGGCTCTACACTATCAGTGATACCTAGGGAATCATGGGGCGATGCTACTAGACGCTCTTACCATGATTCGATGAGTTTAATCAGAAATATGATTTCTGACATTCTCATGATCAATAATTGATACATAGAATGAGGCAAATTAGGGTAAGCCAGGGTAAAGGATTATGTCCTGAATCACAAAGAGTTATGAACCCACGGCTAGCTGTATCTCTGAGCCATTGAGGGTCAGACAAGTACAGGTTTACTTGTTCCCGTTGAGATAATAAATTCAATGAGTTGAATTTATAAGAAATAAGTTTATATGATCAATCGATAAGGTCATAAATAAAGTTTATAAAAGCTTAAAGAAATTTTGAGAGCATGACTGCTAAAACAGTCAAAGGGAGTACACCTGCTTTATTTAGAAATTGGTGATCTCGATATTAAAGTGTGCATCATAATAGCAAACAAGTAGAAATTGTCACATCGATGATATTTGATCACCGATCGGGATTATGATGAGATTAATGTAATGGGAGCATAGATAATGGGCTTCTAAGAGTATAAGTTCATCATGCTAATTTATTAAGTTCAAATGGGCTTTAATAATCAAATTATATTTTAATTGAGTTAAAATATAGTCCATTAAGTTTATTTATTTATGTAATATGAAAATAAGATACCATAATTTAAAAACTTGCATACAAAGCAATATAATATTAATGCATGATATTATCAAAATATATGTATTAATATTCGAGATTGCATTTAATATGGCATGAATTCAGAATTTTTAGTTAACTTAATTAATTGGATTAATTAAGTAAAAAGAAAGATTAGAAATATAATTAGAATATTTTTTTATTCTAATAAAATGTATGCATCGAGATTGACCATGATATGAGATGCATTTTTGGAATCTTTAATTAATAAAAGATTAGAAAACAATAATAAGGTTTTTGAATCTTATTTTACGTGAAGAGGCATCCGAAAGCTTAAGGAACAATATTTTCATTTTTTCGGATCTTCCCTGGTGCTCTCGAAAAATCTCTTTTTAGAAACAAGAAAAATTTGGCCACTCCAGGTTTGAGAGTTGTGCCGGTTATTATTGTTTTAACTCTACGAAAAATATATTCTATTTTTATAGAGCAATTTTGAAGAGGGATAAAAATTCCAATTGTGGACCTGATTCGGAGATCGAAGAAAGTTCGTAGAGAAATTCAACAAGAGCTATATCTGTCTATACCGAAATAGTTGGAGCCGAATAAATTAATTCACTAAAGGTATATTATTAAACATTCTTTGTATGTATATATTTATTAAACCATACGAGTGCTCAAAAATATCTTGAATGTAAAGATCTAATTTTTTTTAAAACTTCCGCTACGTTTGGGCACGAGAAAACCGAGATCCAACAATGGTATCAGAGCCAGGTTCTCTATATCGTATGATTTTAAATCATATTGAATCATTTATTTCTAACCGCACAAGAAAATTTTTCAGAAATTGATGCACTTGAAAAAATTTATTTTTCCAGAAATAAAAACATATTCGGATCTGCCCGGAACTGCTTTGGGCAGACTGCGCGCGTAAGAGCTGCGCGGAGTGTCCGCCCAGCGTGCTCGCGGCGGCCCGCGCAGGAGCTGTGCTGATTTTTGTGCTTGAAATTTTTCGGCCTATGATGCGATTTTCTGATTTTTCAAAAACTTTGGATTAAATTGATATTTTATGAAAATTAATTCAATTTTTCTTTTGAAATTAAATTTTAGAAAATTAATAATTTTCTTGTAAAAAATAAATAATTAGAATATTATTTTAATTATATTTGGTAAAAATGAGTTTTACAAGAAATCAATTATTATTGAATTAATTTGAAATTAAATAAAAGTGTTTATTTAATTTATTAAATTCTTTAATAATTGTGGTGGTTAGTAATAAAATTATTAGATACATGATTGATCAATTAATTAAATTTGTTTAAATAAATTGATATTAATATTTGATATTAAATGCATGAAGGATGATCGAGAGCTTTGACCAATGTGTTATGTGTATGTTAGGATATTTTAATGTTATTATTCATTTTGTTAATATTTGATATTATTAAAGTGGGCCGGGTTTATGGCCCATTCCCACCCCATGAGATGTATCCCTTATGTGCCATGACTATTTAAATGTAATTATTAGAAATAGTGAGAGGTCAAGACTGGAAGATGGTGGGCCTGATGCACAAGATGAAGACATGTAAAATATTCGAAGCACTTGTAATAGTTGCATTTGCATACCTGCATTCACCTAGGTTTTAGACTTGGATCCATATCTGGCTCACAAGGATCTAAATAGTGTTGTTGATCGATCATCCTTGTTTACTGTTTTTGTCATGTTATGATATATAGGCGATATATATAGTAGTATGCATGTATGTATATTATTAGATAATATAGTTGCATGAATCCGGCAAATATACAAACTCGTGGCATGCGATTTTAAATTAAATGATGAGACAATTTTAAAATTAATATCCCTCATTTTGAATAAGTTTCAAAATTTATATCAAACCGAAAAAGTAAAAATTAAAAGAGTTTAATTTTTCTCTGCCTTCCATCAACCGTGATGTTGATCGCTACCCGCAGACAGTGTTTGGCTGATATTATTGAGGAGGCCTGGACGCCGGAAAGCTGTGACTTCCACCAGACATATGATGTGAATTGAGTGGATTCCCATGACTTCGGCTCATATTATTGGGGGAACTCATGGCGATCGTCCACTACAATTCAATATTTATGGGTCGGTTTGACACGTGAAAATAAACTGCATCATATTATTTGGTCCTTATTAAACGTTAGGTGAACACGCGGAGTTTTCATAGGGATCCAATTGGATTCTACCTTTTAGAAATCATAATTGGCTGATATTATTCGGGATTATAATTGGCTAATTGGACGACGTCCCATTAAGGAAATACGATTTCCAAGGGAAAAGAGAAAGGAATAATTCCACCACAACCTGACATTAAGAAAGAATCCAAGTGTTTCTTCTGTAAAAAGACGGGACACATAAAGAAGGATTGCAATACATTTAAGGATTGGCTTGAAAAGAAAGGTATCCCTACTTTATTTGTCTGTTATGAATCTAATATAGTTAATAATGTTTATAACACATGGTGGATTGATTCTGGTTCTACAATCTATGTTACAATTACCTTGCAGGGTATGCAAAACCTAAGGAAGCCAATAGAAAATGAGCGGAGCATCTATTCAGGAAACAAGATGTCTTCGCGTGTAGAGGCTATTGGGACTTGCTGCCTAGTGTTGAAGAGTGGTTATTTTTTAAAATTGGAAAAGACTTTTTATGTTCCTAGTTTTTCTAGGAATTTAATTTCAGTTTCAAAACTTGTACCCCTTGATTATTCATTTCAGTTTTTGAATAAATCAATAAATTTGTTTTATAAATCAAATCTTATTGGAAATGGTACAATGGTTGATGGTCTTTTCTCTATTTCTTTACAAAATAATAACACCACTATGCATATTCAAGGAGGTAGTAAAAGATGTGTTATAAATGAAGATTCCTCTATATTGTGGCATCGGAGATTGGGACACATCTCCATAGAGAGAATTAAAAGATTAGTAAATGATGGAGCACTCAGTACTTTTTCATCAGTGGGTGGTTGATGAAACTTAAAATTAATAATTTATTATATGTTAAAACTTATATTTTAAAATTTAAGTTTCATTAAAATTATAAAATTATGTTATTTTAGTATTGATTGTTTATATTTAAGTGTCTTACTAAATATGTTTTATTTTCAGGTTTTCTAAGTGTTGGTAAAATAATGATAACTCAAGCTACAAAATTCAAATGGAGGTGATTCAAACATGTTTGGAATCCTTGAGAAATTATCTACAACTTTGCAGAAGACATGATTGCCTAAAAAATTCATTAAGATGATCAAATTGTGCAAATATCAAAAAGAGGACAGATTTACTTTTATTATGACCAGCTTATAGTAAAAAAAATCATAAATAATTCAATATTTAACCAAATGAGGTGAACCAAGTAGCCAAATTCATCTACAGACAATTTTCTACATGTTTCTTGTTTTGAGCCAAGTCAAATTCGGTGCTTAAAGTCGTGGAACATAGCATTGAAAGAAGAGCCATTGAATTGAAGTTCGAGGAGACAAAAACTACTATTACAACTACATGACATTATTAAAATTTTTGACTCTTTCTCTCATTTGGCCTATAAATAGAGGCCTTGTGCTAGCTTGAGAATCATTCTATCTCATTGTAAAATATAGTGTGAGTGTGTATCAAAGTTCTAAGTTCAAATATTTTTCTTTCATTTTCTTAACTATGAGTGATGATTTTAGTATTGATCAAAAGTAAGCTCATGTCAAGCTAATCTATTATGTCAAGGTGAAGAAGATGAATTCTTGGTGAAGTAAGATTGTTTATATTTTGTATATTCTTTATTTATTTCATTTCATTTAGCTAACTTCTTTTTACTGTAGGTATAAAAATGAATTATTTGTTGTTATCAATTTACATCAAATGCTTGATACCATTGAAGTAGTTATCTTGATTTGTTGTTTAATTTTGATACAATAAATATTTCATCTATTATTATTATTGTTATATTATATATATATGTGTGTGTGTGTGTATATATATATATATATTTATATAATTATATCATATATTTCATTTAGACAATAGCGTGGCTCTGCCAGGTTGTTCTAAATTCAATATATGGTTTAATACTAACATCTAACAATCTAACATTTACTTTATCGTAACTAACTTTTACTTTTCGCATCTAACTTTTACTTTTCGCAATTAACTTTTACTTTATCGCAACTAACTTATTAAATCTTATATTTCATTTAGGCAATAACATGGCTCTGACGGTTGTTCTAAATGAAATATAATGATTTAATTTAAAATTTACTTTATGCAATTATATATTTATATAGTTATATATATAATCATAGATACCATATATAAAATATCGGTTAATTCGGTATTTTCTATAGTGGGAACTATATTATATTATATGTGTTTAATTATTTATTTTCTCTTGGAACCATTATTTATGGTGGTTTCCTTTGTTTTACTTTTAGTTAAACAATGTTACATAAACCAAGAATAAATCCTTGAGCCTTGACAAAATTTTATAATTTGTAAACTTCATTCTTGAATTTGGTAATTTATAAATTAATAAATTTAAACTAAAAATAACCTCTCTGTGGATCGATTTCGTACTCAAGAAATATATTACTTGCAGACAATCTACACTTGGGTGAATTATAATTTAAGTAGTAGCAAGTTTTTGGCGCCGTTGCCGGGGAGGTATAAATTAAGTTTATATTTGTTATTTATGTGTTATTTATAACTATTGTGTTGTTTTTACTTGTATGAGTATTTGGAGTCGTAAAAAAAGTGAAAGACTTATTCGAGTATCTTAAATAATTTAAATATGGATGATAATTCAAATAATCAAGATAATAATAATAATAATAATTGTAACGTTCCGAAAATTTGAAGGTTCACGTAAACCACATACATGCAAGTTATTAAATTTCTTTGATATTTTATTAAATTGTTTTAAAGCATTAAATGCTTGTTTATTTCATTAAATGGTGTTTAATTATTTTTATACATTTTATGTATAAATTATGCATGATAGGATTTATTTCATAAAATTTTAAAAGTTCGTGCACTATGATTTTTAAGTTGCATTTCGCGCTCGAACGAGGAACGGAGACTGGAGAATTTTCAAGAAAATTATTTTTATTACAATATTAATTTTTTATTAATTAATATAAGATCTTTTAAAGGTATTTTTCAAGAATTGGGATTTATTCGGTATTTTTACCCGCAAGATTTTAATTTTTAACAGTACGCGAATTTTATCAAATTGGGGGACTTTTTGAGGGTTCGGCTAATATTTTCAAAATCTTTCTAATACGAAATCTTTTTCAGGAGTATGTTTGGATTTAATGGGCCTACTTTTAAACTTATTGAGCTTAAATAATTTTTTTAAACTCTTAAATGACAATTTAGGGTCCATTATCTATTAAATAACAATTTTAATAATATCCTAAATTACACCTAAAGCTACCCTACACATTAAACCAACCGACACCCTCTCCAACCACTTCATCCTATCCATTTTCAGCATACCCCAGCTGTTGATCCTCTCGGTTTTCAGAGCTTTCATCAAGAAAGCTTCGGTTTTCTCTTTTCTTGCAAGGAGAAATTCATCCGGCGTCTCGTCTTCTCTTTCTTGTTCATCAAATCATCCAGGCACGCCACGTACATTTATTGCTGCATCATATATGCTATATACATGCTGTAATTTGTTTATTTGTTGGTGGAATTCTCGATCCGATGCATGTCATGGAAGTCCCTCGGTTTTTGGCTTAAATACATGCATCTTTTGTTCTCTTCTCACGTTTTTGTTGAATGGTTGCAAGGGGCTGCCGATTTTTGGTTGCCTAGAGGGGAACATGCTGTGTCTAAGGCGATATGATGAAGGGATTCTAAGGAACACTCAGCTCTTGGTGAAAAACGATGGGGTCATGCGTGTGGCTAAGATTTCGGGTGACTTTGGTGTACTGTTGGGGTGAGTTCGTTCGGCTGGGGGCCTAAGGCTATGGTCTGGCGCGTGTCTAGGGTCCTAGGATGAGTCTTGATGTGGTGGTTCATGAGCTGGTTGGCTGTAAAGAAGGCTGGAACTAAAAAAAAATACAGCTGTACAAAATTGGGGTGCATGTAAGGGCTGTAGGTGTTTGATCTTATGGTTTCGGCTAGGGGCTGGGTTGGGGCTCTCGGCTATGTTTTAGGCAGTCTCTAAGGGTCCTAGGATGAGCCTAATTAAGGTGGTTTGTGGCTTGGTTGGCTGGAGAAAGCTGTACAACCAGAAACATGAAAGCTGCACAATTTGAGTCTCTTGTAGCTGCTGTCACGGTTATGATTTTTTGGGGCTTAGGTGATGGTTCTAAGTTAAAAAGGGCTTAACCATGGTCTTAATTATTGTCTAAGGGTCAAGTCTAGGGCCTGGTTCGGGTCTGGTTCGAGTCGGTTTAAGAATGAAGTAGTTAGAAGCATGCTAGGGTCACGGCTAGAGTTGGGCGATGGCTTGCTGGAATTTCCAGCAGCTGTTCAGGCTATTATTCGAGTGTCTAAAGGTCTGGTTTTGAGGTATTTAGGACCTTTTAGATGTTTTTAAGGTATGGTAAAAATTTGGGAAAGTTTTGGTTAAGTTTATGTCCGATTCGAGTTAAAACCGGGACCTTCGGTCCAAGTTTTAAAACGAATCGGTTAGGTTGTAAAATGAGTTCGAGTTTACGTCTATGAATGCTTATAAATATGTTTTGGGATATTTTAAGGAGTTCGGTAAACTTCGGGTCAATTTTAGACGTATAGGTGTAAAACGATAATTTTTGGGTTTCCACGGGCAATATGGTCATTTTGCACTCGAGGTGAGATTTTGGTCCTGGCAGCGCCCTGGGCACAAATTTATGATATTTTAAATGTTTATGCATCATGTTCATGATTTTTACGTAATTACGATAAATACGTTGCATGCTTGGTTTAAAGAAAAAAATTACGTATATGCATGTTTTTATTAAGTGGTGAATATGATGATGTTTTTGAAGGATGAGAGTTAGTGGTAACTGACGATGTATATGTATACGATGATATGATTGGAGATATCGTGAGGGAAAAGTCCCCAGAGGGAGCCCGACGATCGTATTTCCATTGGCATGATATGATGATATGATAGGCCAAGGCCCAGTTGACGGGTGAGAGCGTCGCTGGTGTCCCCGCCGCCCAGTACCATGGTTATACGTAGATGGATCCATCGATAGAGCTGATACGATAGAGCTGATACGAAAGTCACAACTAATGAACTGAATTCAATTAAAAGAAAAATGTATACGTATATGATGACATGATATGAGATGACATGATTTTATACGACACGTTAATGTTCATGTTTTAAAGTTAATGAAAGGTATGTTGGCATTATGATTTTATACGACACGTTTACGTATATGATGAGATGACATGCTTTAATACGATATGATTTTACACGACACGTTTACGTATATGATAACATGAGATGACATGCTTTGACATGATATGATTTTACACAATACGTTTATGTTATGCTTTTAAGTTAATGAAATATATGTTGAGTATGATATTTTTCACTGCTGTGTGCTATGTATATGTACTTGTTATTCCTGGTAGAGGCGTGTTGAGTCTTTAGACTCACTAGGCGTGTGTGATGCAGGTGAGCTTCATGATGAGGAAACTTGAGGTGACGAACTCTGAGTAGACAGACCTGGTTCGGTGACATAACCCGAGAACCACATGTTTTCCGTATTTTGATTTATGAGATTTGAGATGAGAAGAATATTTTCATACGTTGATGATTTTAGGATTTTTACAAGTTTACGTTAACGTATGATTTTGGACTGAGTTTGGTTATTTTAAATCGCGCTATTTTTGTGGTCAAATAAATATTATTATTTTAAATGAAAATTTATAAATGCTAGCCTTTAAAAAAAAATATTTCCGCACTTTTAAAATACGTAGACATTTCAGTTGGTATCAGAGCAAGGGTCCTGTATAGGGTTGTGCCACCGCCAGCTTCTGCCGCTCAGTCTTCAAGCCTCAAGTCTGTAAACTTTTATGATTTAAATGATTTACTCCTATCACCTGCATGTTAACATGATTTACGCTTTATGATGATCTACGGTATATGTTTAACTGCTTTGATGATTTAAGGATTTACTGTTTTCAAAACTAGATTAAATTGCATGTTGGTTACGTTTGGAATTGGACGTGTCTAAGAATTCGAATATTGGGCTTTATGAGAAGTTGATAATGATTTGATTATATTTATTTTAGGTTAGAAGTACTGATGTTCTACTCTTTGGGATAATAAGTTAATCCTGAAAATTATGAATGCTTTTGGGACTTGTAGAATTTCTAAGATAGTCTTGATGGTTCGTGGTTGCTAGTTGAATTAATTTTTGAGGATTCCATGTAAGGATTAATGATTTGAAAACTACGACAATATTTGGAAGTATAAAAACGTAGAATTTTTTAGGATGCATGCTCTACCTAGTTAGATTTAAGGATTAAATTGCATGGATCAAGAATTTTAAGGACCTAATTGTAATAACCAATAATTTGAGGACGTAAGTGCAAAAATAAAATTCTAAGGGACTATTTTCGAATTTACCAAACTTTGGGATTAAATTTTGAGTTTCGAGAATTTTAAGGTTCAAGGAAGCTAAATCGAAAATTTTATGTGGACAAAAATACAAATTTCGAAAAGTTGTAGGGTCAAAAATGTAATTTTTGAGAACTTTAAGGGCCACATTGCAAATTCTGGAATTTTTGAGGATTAAATTCGAACTTTAGAGGAACACTTGAGTTAAATCAGTAATTTTTCAAGGTTATGAGAATTGATTTTGGGTTTAATTATCTTAAAATTATTGAAATTTATGTACGAGAAACCTATAAGGTGGGATTAGGAACGCCAAGAACTTATGGGTAATTGTGGATTCTCGAGATTTAGGACAAATTGGATAATATTCGAGGAAAGTAATAATTAATTTTGTAATTTTTAAGATATTTGGAGACTTGTTTAGCAGTAAGTGAGAAGCGAATGATTTAAAGTATATGAATTTTTTTGATGATTTAGGCTTGAAAAGATATTTAGAACTTTGAAACATCTAAGTTATAATGTTATAAGGTATGCTAATCAAGGGCTTCGTAGGATAGATCAACATTTGGTTTGAAAGTTTAAGCGCTAGTGAATTAATGCTGTGAAAAATTTAAGAATTTAGAGTGATGACAATTTAAGATAAAATTGATCTATTAATTAAGCTATAAGATTAAACAGTAAGTTAACTTATTTTGGGAGCTTAAGGTTTGATTTAGAATAAGTTTTAATCATGATCTTAAGAGTTAAAATTATTCCGTTGTTAAGGTTAATTTTTTTTCTAGGAAGTTGGGTATGATTTATGGTTAGGTTACTCGATAGACGAATGTAAGAGGTGAAATAGACACCTTGTTTTGAAGAATTTTGAAAGTCATTAATAAACTTGGGGCTAAGAGGATATGTGTATTGGAATTATTTTATCCAACGCTATTTGGATTAGGTAAGTTTGAATTTCAAATTTATGGGATATTTGTTCATACGGAAATTTTGGGTGAAATAAAAACAAAAGGGAATTAGTTATGTTCAACATAAGTTATCAATGAATGAATATAAAAATTTTTATCGAGTAAGAAATCTAAAATCTTGATATGGGGATTCTAGAACTCTATGGGTTACAAGTGAAGTTGATTTATTAAAGTTAGTCTAATGCTACAATGGGATAATTTATTAAGTTCTATACACTAATATTAATTAAGCATTAGGGATACGTAAGAATGTGACATTCGTTTCAAGGAGGAAAGTCTAAGAGTTTTAGGCCTCAACTATATTGTAATTGGGAAAGAACTAATTTAAGCATGTAACTGATGCGAGAAGGGTTCTACTAATTAGGTAAAAGATCATTATTGTATAATTGAGTTTTATGGATTAACGTTATTCGAGGTTTAAGATTTGCAACAATTTTACATCCGGGATGTACTTGTAAATAGCAAGTTACGTAAGTTTGGTGCCGTAAGATAAAGATTCGATTCAAAGATCTTAGGCTAATATTATTATGAGGTTGAGATAAGGTTTAACTTTTAAGTGTTTTACCAGGATAGAAGTCGATTAAAATTTTGGTGCTAAGACCTCCTAAGTCGAACTGCATGAATGCCAATACTAGGATTTGAAGCTTTAACATATCTTGAATTCAATAAATTTAAGAAATGATGATGTTAAGATTTCAATATTGGAATATAATAGCCCAATGAACATCTTGGGTATATTATAAAAAAAGTAAAAAGTGATAAGTTTGGATTGTCATTTCTAATATTGGGAATTGCGAGAAAAGTCAAAATTCGATGACATAGTAGAATAAAACTAAGTCACTATAAATCGTCTCAAGTTGCGATTCACAAACGGGGATTTTGACAGGAAAAATAATTAGGATCGATGAGACATAAGGACATCTTAAGATTTATTATTTTATCAGAGTAGCGCCGCGGAAGCGTGGACTATGGGGATACTAGAACTAAGCCTAAACTTTTTGATTATCAATGATAAGCGAATTTCGGGGACGAAACTCAATTTAAGGGGGGAGATTGTAACGTTCCGAAAATTTGAAGGTTCACGTAAACCACATGCATGCAAGTTATTAAATTTCTTTAGTATTTTATTAAATTGTTTTAAAGCATTAAATGCTTGTTTATTTCATTAAATGGTGTTTAATTATTTTTATGCATTTTATGCATAAATTATGCATGATAGGATTTATTTTATAAAATTTTAAAAGTTCATGCACTATGATTTTTAAGTTGTATTTCACGGTCGAACGAGGAACGGAGACCGGAGAATTTTTAGGAAAATTATTTTTATTACATTATTAATTTTTTATTAATTAATATAAGATGTTTTAAAGGTATTTTTCAAGAATTTGGATTTATTCGGTATTTTTACCCGCAAGATTTTAATTTTTAACAGTACGCGAGTTTTATCAAATTGGGGGACTTTTTGAGGGTTTGGCTAATATTTTCAAAATATTTCCAATACGAAATCTTTTTCGGGAGTATGTTTGGATTTATTGGGCCTACTTTTAAACTTATTGAGCTTAAATAATTTTTTTAAACTCTTAAATGACAATTTAGAGTCCATTATCTATTAATTAACAATTTTAATAATATCCTAAATTACACCTAAAGCTACCCTACACATTAAACCAACCGACACCCCTCCAACCACTTCATTCTATCCATTTTCAGCATACCCCAGCTGTTGATCCTCTCGATTTTCAGAGCTTTCATCAAGAAAGCTTCGGTTTTCTCTTTTCTTGCAAGGAGAAATTCATCCGGCGTCTCCTCTTCTCGTTCTTGTTCATCAAATCATCCAGGCACGCCACGTACTTTTATTGCTGCATCATATATGCTATATACATGCTGTAATTTGTTTATTTGTTGGTGGAATTCTCGATCCGATGCATGTCATGGAAATCCCTCGGTTTTTGGCTTAAATACATGCATCTTTTGTTCTCTTCTCACGTTTTGTTGAATGGTTGCAAGGGGGCTGCCGATTTTTGGTTGCCTAGAGGCGAACATGCTGTGTCTAAGGCGATATGATGAAGGGATTCTAAGGAACACTCAGCTCTTGGTGAAAAACGATGGGGTCATGCGTGTGGCTAAGATTTCGGGTGACTTTGGTGTACTGTTGGGGTGAGTTCGTTCGGCTGGGGGCCTGGGGCTATGGTCTGGTGCGTGTCTAGGGTCCTAAGATGAGTCTTGATGTGGTGGTTCATGAGCTGGTTGGCTGTAAAGTAGGTTGGAACTAAAAAAAATACAGCTGCACAGAATTGGGGTGCATATAAGGGCTGTAGGTGTTTGATCTTATGGTTTCGGCTAGGGGCTGGGTTGGGGCTCTCGGCTATGATTTAGGCAGTCTCTAAGGGTCCTAGGATGAGCCTAATTAAGGTGGTTTGTGGCTTAGTTGGCTGGAGAAAGCTGTACAACCAGAAACATGAAAGCTGCACAATTTGAGTCTCTTGTAGCTGCTGTCACGGTTATGTTTTTTGGGGCTTAGGTGATGGTTCTGAGTTAAAAAGGGCTTAACCATGGTCTTAAGTATTGTCTAAGGGTCGAGTCTAGGGCCTGGTTCGGGTCTGGTTCGAGTCGGTTTAAGCATGAAGTAGTTAGAAGCATGCTAGGGTCACGGTTAGAATGGGGCGATGGCTTGCTGGAATTTCCAGTAGTTGTTCAGGGTATTATTCTAGTGTCTAAAGGTCTGGTTTTGAGGCTTTTAGGACCTTTTAGATGTTTTCAAGGTATGATAAAAATTTGGAAAAGTTTTGGTTAAGTTTCGGTCCGATTCGGGTTAAAACCGGGACCCCGGTCCAAGTTTTAAAACGAATCGGTTAGGTTGTAAAATGAGCTCGAGTTTAGGTCTATGAATGCTTATAAATATGTTTTGGGATATTTTAAGGAGTTCGGTAAACTTTGGGTCAATTTTAGACGTCTAGGGGTAAAACGATAATTTTTGGGTTTCTAGGGGCAATATGGTCATTTTGCACTCGAGGTGAGATTTTGGTCCTGGCAGCGCCATGAGCACAAATTTATGATATTTTAAATGTTTATGCATCATGTTCATGATTTTTACGTAATTACGATAAATACGTTGCATGCATGGTTTAAAGAAAAAAATTACGTATATGCATGTTTTTATTATGTGGTGAATATGATGATGTTTTTGAAGGATGGGAATTGGTTGTGACTGACGATGTATATGTATACGATGATATGATTGGAGATATCGTGAGGGAAAAAGCCTATAGGGAGCCTGTTTACGGGAGAAGGCCCCATAGGGAGCCCGACGATCGTATTTCCATTGGCATGATATGATGATATGATAGGCCAAGGCCCAGTTGACGGGTGAGAGTGTCGCTGGTGTCCCCGTCGCCCGGTACCGTGGTTATACGTAGATGGATCCATCGATAGAGCTGATACGATAAAACTGATACGAAAGTCACAACTAATTAACTGAATTCAATTAAAAGAAAAATGTATACGTATATGATGACATGATATGAGATGACATGATTTGACACGACATGATTTTATACGACACATTAATGTTCATGTTTTAAAGTTCATGAAATGTATGTTGGCATTATGATTTTATACGACACGTTTACGTATATGATGAGATGACATGCTTTAATACGATATGATTTTACACGACACGTTTACGTATATGATAACATGAGATGACATGCTTTGACATGATATGATTTTACACAATACGTTTACGTTATGCTTTTAAGTTCATGAAAGATATGTTGAGTATGATATTTTTCACTGCTTTGTGCTATGTATATGTACTTGTTATTCCTGGTACAGGCGTGTTGAGTCTTTAGACTCACTAGGCGTGTGTGATGCAGGTGAGCTTCATGATGAAGAGACTGGAGGTGACGAACTCTGAGTGGGCGGACCTGGTTCGGTGACATAACCCGAGGACTACATGTTTTCCGTATTTTGATTTATGAGATTTAAGATGACATGAATATTTTCATACGTTGATGATTTTAGGATTTTTACAAGTTTACGTTTATGTATGATTTTGGACGAGTTTCGTTATTTTAAACCGCGCTATTTTTGTGGTCAAATAAATATGATTATTTTAAATGTAAATTTATAAATGCTAGCCTTTAAAAAAAATATTTCCGCACTTTTAAAATACGTAGACGTTTCAATAATAATAATAATAATAATAATAATAATAATAATAATTAAGAACACTTAGGCACCATATGAATCCTATTAGAACTAGTGCCCCATCTTGTTTAGTTTTTCCTCTGATGCATCTAATTTCAACTTTAAATCTCAAATTATTCAACTTTTACCAAATTTTCATGGCTTAGATTCTGAAAATCCATATTTACATCTAAGAGAATTTGAGGAAGTTTGTAATACTTATAATGATCAAATTTGTAGCATGAATATAGTTCGATTAAAGCTTTTCCCTTTTTCTTTAAAAGATAAAGCTAAAACATGGCTACAAAATTTAAGATCAAGTTCAATAAGATCATGGAAAGAAATGCAACAACAATTTCTCAAAAAGTTTTTCCCTTCCCATAGAACAAACTCTTTTAAAAGACAAATTACAACTTTTTCTCAAAAACAATGAGAAATATTTTATCAATGTTTGGATAGATATAAAGAATTACTTAATACATTCCCACATTATGGTTTTGAAACACGGAGAATAGTTTCTCATTTTTATGAAGGTCTTATACCTAAAGATAGGCAAATGATAGAATTCATGTGTAATGGAACTTTTGAAGATAAAAACCCAAATGAAGCTATGGAGTATTTGGATTCATTAGCAGAAAATGCTCAAAATTGAGATAATATAGGCACAATAGAACCACCAACAACTAAAATCAATAATTCAACAAATGGGGGTGATATCTATAATCTTAAAGATGATATAGATATTCAAGCTAAACTTGCATCTTTAGCAAGAAAAATTGAGTCATTAGAAATAAAAAAAAGTGGTCAATTAAAAAGTATTCAAGAAATTGTTTGTCATATATGTGATACACATGATCATTCTACAAAAGATTGTCCAACATTACCTTCATTTAAAGAATGTCTCCATGAACAAGCAAATTATGTTAACAATTATAAAAAACCAATATTAGATCTTTTTTCACAATCATATAATCTTGGATGGAAAAATCATCCTAATTTTAGTTGGAGGAATGATAATAATGAACAACCCTCACAACAATATTTTCAAAATAACCAAAATCATCAATGTTATATTCCTTATGTTACACCTCCAAGAAAAAACTTTTAAGATGTAATTCATGTATTTATCCAAAAGCAAGAGTCTATCAATATTCAAAACAGTCAATCTATGAGTGATTTGAAAGAAACTCTTTCAAAATTTGCATCTGCACTTAATATTCATGAAAAAGGAAAATTTCCATCTCAACCTCAACCTAATCCTAAAAATCAAAATCAAGAATCAAAAAATGAAAAAATTGATCAAATAAAATCTGTTATTACGCTTAGAAGTGGTAAAATAGTTAATGATCCATATAGTAATGAAAACAAGGATCATTTAAAATCAAAGAATAAGGTTGATAATCCTGATACTTTTGAAAATGATGATACCTTAAATTCTAAGAATAATATGGTGAATAATAAATCATCTGAAATAGTAAATGAGTCAAATAAACCTCCACCATTTTCACATGCATTAACAAATCATAAAAAACAAAAAAATGATTCTGATATCTATGAAGTTTTTAAACAAGCAAAGATAAATATTTCATTATTAGATGCTATTAAACAAGTACCTTCCTACGCAAAATTTTTAAAATACATATGTACTGTGAAGAGAAAATTGCATGTGAAAAAGAAAGCATTCTTGGCTGAACAAGTAAGTTCTATTCTACAAAATAATTCAAGTTTAAAATATAAAGATCCTAATTGTCCAACAATTTCATGTATTATTGGAGAAAATAAAATTAAAAAAGCTTTGTTAGATTTGGGAGCAAGTGTGAATTTACTTCCTTATTCTGTTTATGAAAAACTTAATTTAGGTGAATTAAAACCCACTTCTGTTACTCTCTTACTGGCGGATAGGTCAATCAAAATACCTAGAGGTATTGTAGAAGATGTGTTGGTTCAAGTTGATAAATTCATATATCCTGTCGATTTTATTGTCTTGGATACACAACCAATAGAAGTACATAATGAAACTCCAGTAATATTGGGACGACCATTTCTAACAACTTCAAATGCTTTAATTAATTGTCGAAATGGAATAATGAAATTGTCTTTTGGAAATATGACTCGAGAACTTAATGTGTTCAATTTATGTAAACAACCAAGTATAAATGAAAATGAATATGATAATGAAATAGAAACAATTGAGTAAGAAAATATACAAGAAGAAAATCAAAAATCTGAAGTTTTTTCAATTGAAAGTTTTGAGTCTGAAAATAAAGAAGATGATAATACAAAACTTGAATTAAAAGTTTTACCATTAGAATTGCAATATGTATTTCTTGGTGAAAATATAGCATGCCCTGTTGTAATTTCTTCCACTCTTTTACCAAATCAAGAAGAAGATTTAATTAACTTACTTAAAAAATATAAAAATGCAATTGGATGGACTTTGAAAGATATAAAAGGTATAAATCCTTTAATTTGCACACATAGAATTCACTTGGAAGAAAATGCTAAACCATATCAACAACCACAAAGAAGGTTAAATCCACATATGAAGGAAGTTGTTAAGTATGAAGTATTAAAATTATTAGATGCTGTAATTATTAATCCAATCTCAGATAGTAAATGGGTAAGTCCAACACGAGTAGTACCTAAAAATTCAGGCATCACTGTTATAAAAAATGAAAAGGGAGAGTTATTACAAGCTAGGATTCCATCTAGTTGGCGTATGTCTATTGATTATAGAAAATTAAATGATGCAACTAGAAAAGATCATTTTCCACTGCCATTTTTAGATCTAATTCTAGAAAAAGTAGCAGGAAGTTCTTATTACTGTTTTCTTGATGGGTATTCAGGGTATTATCAAATATCTATATCATTAGAAGATCAAGAAAAAACTACTTTCACTTGTCCTTTTGGAACTTTTGCATTTAAAAGAATGCCATTTGGTTTATGTAATGCTCCGACAACTTTTCAAAGATGCGTGTTAAGTATTTTCAGTGATATGATTGAAGAATTTGTAGAAGTTTTTATGGATGATAGAACTGTTTTTGGAAACTCATTTGAAAATTGTCTTAAAAACCTAGAAGAAGTATTAAAAAGATGTGAAGAAAAAAATCTTGTTTTAAATTGGGAAAAATGTCATTATATGGTTGAATCTGGGATTGTGTTAGGACATGTGATATCTGAAAAAGGAATTGAAGTTGATAAAGCCAAAGTTGATGTTATTGCTAATTTAACATCACCAAAAACAGTTAAAGAAGTTCGATCATTCTTGGGTCATGCAGGATTTTATAGAAGATTTATAAAAAATTTCAGTGTAATATCTAAACCAATTTCAAATCTTTTAACAAAAGATACACAATTTGAATGGACTCAGAAATGTGAAAATGCTTTTAAAAAAATAATTAATCTTTTAATTACATAACCTATTTTACAACCTCCAGATTGGTCTTTACCATTTGAATTAATGTGTGATGCAATTGATTACGCTATAGGAGCTGTGTTAGGACAAATAAAAGAAGGAAAACCTTATGCAATCTATTATGCTAGTAGAACCTTAAATAGTGCTCAAATAAATTATTCAACTACTGAAAAAGAATTACTTTCAGTAGTATTTGCATTAGATAAATTTCGATCTTATTTAATTGGTTCTACTACTATTGTTTACACTGATCATTCTGCCATAAAATATTTATCAAATAAACAAGATGCTAAGCCAAGATTAATACGGTGGATTTTATTGTTACAAGAATTTGATATATAATTAAAGATAAAAAAGGAAAAGAAAATATCGTAGCCGATCATTTATCTAGAATAATAACTAAATCATCTCATAATGAAATACCAATAAATGAAATTTTTCCAGAAGATCAGTTGTTTTATTCCACTATTATGCCATGGTTTGCTAACATTGTAAATTTTCTTGTGACAAATAAAATGCCTTCTCATTGGAATTCACGTGATAAGAATAAATTCTTGGTAGAAGTTAAAAATTTTTATAGGGATGATCCTTACTTGTTTAAGTATTGTCCTGACCAAATTTTTCGACGATGCATACCCGACAATGAAGTAAGTAATGTTATTAAATTTTGTCTTTCTGTAGCATGTGGAGGTCATTTTTCATCCAATAAAACAGCTACAAAAATCTTACAATGTAGATTTTATTGGCCGTGTTTATTCAAAAATACGCATTTATTTTGCAAATCCTGTGAAAACTGTCAGAAAATGTGATCAATTTCAAAACGAAACATGATGCCTTTAAATCCAATCATAATTATTGAAATATTTGATAGTTGGGAGATAGATTTTATGGGTCCATTTCCATTATCTTTTGGATTTACCTACATTTTAGTCGCTGTTGATTATGTTTCAAAATGGATTGAAGCAATTGCATGTAGAACTAATGATCATAAAGTTGTTATAATTTTAGCCGATTTGGAATACCTAGAGCAATAATTAGAGATGAGAGAAGTCATTTTATAAATAAATCATTTTCTTATTTGTTAAGAAAATATGGCATTACACATAAAGTATCTACCCCATATCATCCTCAAAGTAATGGTCAAGTTGAACTTGCAAATAGAGAAATAAAACAAATTTTAGAAAAAACAGTTAATCCAACTCGAAAAGATTGGTCTTTAAGATTAACTGATGCATTATGGGCATATAGAACTGCATTTAAAACATCATTAGGGATGTCACCATATAGGTTAGTTTTTGGTAAGAATTGTCATTTACCGGTTGAACTTGAACATAAAGCTTATTGGGCAATTAAAACATTTAATATTAATTTAGATGATGCATCTAAATTAAAAAATTGCAATTAAATGAACTTGAAGAATTAAGAAACGATTCATATGAAAATTCAAAGATTTATAAAGATAAAACTAAAGCCTTTCATGATAAAAATATTATGAGAAAGTCATTTGAAATTGGACAAAAAGTTTTACTTTATAATTCTCGTTTGCATTTATTTCCAGGAAAATTAAGATCGAGATGGTCAGGAACCATTTATAGTTAAATTTGTTTATCCTCATGGTGCTGTTGATATTGAAAATCCTAAAAATAATGATGTGTTTAAAGTTAATGGGCAAAGACTTAAGCCTTTTATAGAAAATGAAATTCTTAATGATGAGTTTATGCCTTTACATGATCCATAATAGTTGTTTCATATTTTCATATTCTATTTTTGCAGATTCTAGTTCATTTCCCGGTTAAGTGGCGGATAACGGTACTCGGTGACTGTCTAAGTCGGTTTCTTCAGTTTTCCCAAAATAATTGAAATATATATATAATAATAATAATATGGATGCGTGTATTGTGAATTTTCGTAAATATTTTGCTTGTTTACCAGATAATGCGCTGAAAAAAATATATAAAGCTAGATGTGAGCAACTAAGGTTGATGATGTCTTATGGCATACCGAATGATGTCCGTTTGATAATTGAAGCAAAAGTCCGATGGATTGGGGAAGCAAGTGAAATAATAATAAGACATATGCCAGGATTTGGTAAAAGCACATATGCCAAAAAGCGAAGAGCTAAACGTATAGGTGGATGTCATAAATGTGCAAGGTGGACTTGTAAGGGGAAATGCAAAAATGTTGGAATGACATCAATAAATAGAGAAGATAAAATTTTATTCATTAAGAATAGTTTGAGTAAAGAGCCTTTGGATAATTTATAAGAAAATTGGATGGGAAGCATATCCTCGACTCATAGAAGGCGTTGAAGCCGTTACTGAACGTAAAATCAGAGGAAGATGTGAGCCACAATCACAACTACGCTGTATATATGTGTTTTAATTTTATGTCATTTTTATTTTCTTTTATTAATAATAATTTCCTGTTCAAATATTGACTTTTGGCATGATACGCTTATAAATTCATATGTTGTGATCTAACAATTACAAAAAACATATTTTTCAACATGTCAATGTCCACGGTAAGTAAAATAAAAAATATTTGTGCATTTTGTGGATTTAGTGCAGGAAAAGATTCAATTTATGAAGAAGTAGCAGAAAAGCTTGGAATAACACTTGCTGAAAAAAGATTCATTGGTATATGGTGGTAGTGAAGTTGGTCTCATTGGAAAAATTGCTAAAGCTGCGCATACAGGTGGAAGTGAAGTCTTAGGCAATATTCCGATTACTTTAGCTAATCTTACTGGACCAACAATAGGAGAAAAAATGAAAGTGGACAATATGTATGAACGAATTACTCAAATGATTGAACATTCATATGCTTTCATTGCTTTGCCAGTAGGTTTCGGTACTTTGGAGGAAATATTTCATACTGTTTGCTGGGCACAATTAATCATCCACAATAAGCCAATTGGTTTGTTAAATGTTAACAATTATTATGATAAACTGTTATCGTTTCTTGATGATGTTGTGGAACAGTGATTTCTCTCATTAGCTTCACGAAGGATGTTAGTTTCTGCAACAAGTGAAGGTGAACTTATTGATTTACTGGAAAGATTTAGTCATGAACCAGATCCATTCTTATTTCAACTTAATTGGCCAACATCCAAGAATAAGAAAAGAAAATTCATGTGATGCTAAACTTGTGATTCAACGGTATGTTTTAATGTTTTTTTTAAGGTATGAATAATGTCTTCTTTTTCTCCTCTTAGTTTTTTTTATATGAAAATAAAAATATATACTTATATATAGTAATAATATTATAATTTTTAGGTCAATGTCGAGTAAGGTGTCAATAAAATGCACCTGAGACGCATTAGTTAATAATTATTGGAAAATCACAATACACTAGATTTTAATATTCATTATATTCAAATTACAGACTACAAGAAAAATTAGTTTTTCATATTTACCAATTTATATATATATAATTTTTTGATCAATTAATATAAAATGTATAATAGATGTGTTTATTTATTTATATATTTTTATATATATAATTGTGTGTATTTTCAAATAAAATAATTTCTAAAATTTTTATGAAATATAGTTAAAAGATATGGTTTGTATGGTTGTTAACATATATAATTGAAAGAATTTTTTTTTGTAAAAGTATAATATATACTCACACATCTTTTGTGAGTAAGTGGTGAGAAATGAGAAAACAATTAATAAAATTTTATTGATTATTGAAAAATGGTTAATTACAAGAATATAACTACCCTAAAAAAAATTTATTAAAAAAAATTATTAAGAAAAAAAAGAAGTAAATAAATAACGGACTGCAAAGTACTTTATTCATGTAATTTATTTTTTTAGATTTAATTGAATTACTATCAATGTGTTGTAAAAACAACTATCGATATGTTCTTAAAAAAAAAAGAAAAAACAAACAAACAAACAAAAAGATTTGTTTGTGATAGATAAGTTTCAAAGGTAGTCGGATGTATCTGTTATATAAGATATTTATGCTAGAATGTTTGGATAAAAAAATTTTATGTTATTGTAAAATTTTGCAGTCACGTTTTTTTTTAAAAAAAAAAAAAAAAACAAAAGAAGAGGAAAAAAAAACAAAAGAAAGGGGATTTTATTCTTTGTAAATTTTCCTATTTTGTTTTCAATATTAGTTTATTTAATTGTCTGCTTTAATACTTAGCCTTTTTCAATGAGAGTTAATATTCATTCCAACTCCATGAGTGAAAACTAGCTATTCATTAAATATTTTGACCTAAAAGAATATATGGAGTTGAGGCTTTTGCAATTATATTCTTGATATTATACATGTTATGGTGGGTGGTATGAATTATCTTTTTGACTATATTATTATAAAAAATTTAGAAATTTAAAAATTATATATATATTGTTACTTTATATATTATGTGAAATAAGAATAATAATAAAAACACATCTCATTATATATTATTATATTAAACGAATAAATAAATAAATATATATAAATCGGTATATTATTTTGTTTTTAAAATGAATATGTTTGTATATTTGAATATATAAAAGGAATAAAGAATCTAGGTTGTAATTTTCTGATAAATTTTAATTTATTACTAATGGACTAGTAATAAGATAGTGTGGGGTGTGATGAAACTTAAAATTAATAATTTATTATATGTTAAACCTATATTTAAAATTTAAGTTTCATTAAAATTATAAAATTATGTTATTTAGTATTGATTGTTTATATTTAAGTGTCTTACTAAATATGTTTTATTTTCAGGTTTTCTACGTGTTGGTAAAATAATGATAACTCAAGCTACAAAATTCAAATGGAGGTGATTCAAACATGTTTGGAATTCTTGAGAAATTATCTACAACTTTGCAGAAGACATGATTGCCTAAAAAATTCATTAAGATGATCAAATTGTGCAAATATCAAAAGAATGACAGATTTACTTTTACTATGACCAGCTTATAGTAAAAAAAATCATAAATAATTCAATATTTAACCAAATGAGGTGAACCAAGTGGCCAAATTCATCTACAGACAATTCTCTACATGTTACTTGTCTTGAGCCAAGTCAAATTCGGCGCTTAAAGTCGTGGAACATAGCATTGAAAGAAGGGCTATTGAATTGAAGTTGGAGGAGACAAAAACTACAATTACAACTAACTGACATTATTAAAATTTTTGACTCTTTCTCTCATTTGGCCTATAAATAGAGGCCTTGTGCTAGCTCGAGAATTAATCTATGTCATTGTAAAATATAGTGTGAGTGTGTATCAAAGTTCTAAGTTCCAATATTTTTCTTTCATTTTCTTAACTATGAGTGATGATTTTAGTATTGATCAAAAGTAAGCTCATGTCAAGCTAATCTATTATGTCAAGGTGAAGAGGATGAATTCTTGGTGAAGTAAGATTGTTTATATTTTGTATATTCTTTATTTATTTCATTTCATTTAGCTAACTTCTTTTTATTGTAGGTATAAAAATGAATTATTTGTTGTTACCAATTTACATCAAATGCTTGATACCATTGAAGTGGTTATCATGATTTGTTGTTTAATTTTGATACAATAAATATTTCATTGATTATTATTATTGTTATATTATATATATTTGTGTGTGTGTGTATATATATATATATAAATATATATTTATATAATTATATCATATATTTCATTTAGACAATAGCGTGGCTCTGCCGGTTGTTCTAAATGCAATATTATGATTTAATACTAGCATCTAACAATCTAACATTTACTTTATCGCAACTAACTTTTACTTTTCGCAACTAACTTTTACTTTATCGCAACTAACTTATTAAATCTTATATTTCATTTAGGCAATAGCGTGGCTCTGCCGGTTGTTCTAAATGAAATATAATGATTTAATTTAACATTTACTTTATGCAATTATATATTTATATAGATATATATATAATCATAGATACCATATATAAAATATCGGTTAATTCGGTATTTTCTATAGTGAGAACTATATTATATTATATGTGTTTAATTATTTAATTTCTTTTGGAACCATTATTTATGGTGGTTTCCTTTATTTTACTTTTAGTTAAACAATGTTATATAAACCAAGAATAAATCCTTGTGCCTTGACAAAATTTTATAATTTGTAAATTTCATTCTTGAATTTGGTAATTTATAAATTAATAAATTTAAACTAAAAATAACCTCTCTGTGGATCGATCTCGTACTCACGAAATATATTACTTGCACACAACCTACACTTGGGTGAATTAAAATTTAAGTAGTAGTAGTGGTGGAAATGTCAAAATAGTGGGAGAAAAATTTATAAAATAAAAAATCCATATTTTATATCTTAAAATTATTTTAAAATAATCAGCAACCATTATTCTGTTTTCATATCAGTATATTTTCGATTTCGTCACGTAATACATTTCTTTTATTAACAAGCTAATCGAATATAATTTTCAAGACTGGTTGGGAAATTTTTTTGAATTCGAACAAAGTTGCATATACACTAATGTCAGTCATGGTGAACTGACAAAGCATGCAAGATGGTAGGACCATAGTATGCAAGATAAAGTATAACATGCTCGCTTCTATGTCAAATGAACTGTAGGGACAGTTTGAGGAAATGTTGAATGCTACTGACATTCGAATACACGTGCAAGAGTTGCATGGTGCATGAAGCTCATACAATGATACACACCAATTTCAAGGAACCCATGACTACACGCATGCAAGATGAGGCTCTGGCCCATGAGCGTGGTGTACATATGGCTGGACTTATTGAGAATGTGGTGGGCCTGGAATATGGGATTCCTAACGAGTTACTTGATGACATCATTTTTTTGTATTTCTCTTCCTCATTTGACGGGGTTATGGTGAACATCAATTTGAATAAGATAGATGATGGCCTTGAAGAGCTAATCAATATGCTTATGAATTATGAGATCACCATAAAATAGAAAATTGTTGTTCTTTAATGAGCCACTCGTCGGACGAAAAATGGCTCACAAAGTAAGGGAAAGAAATGTTCTGTCCCTCACAATAAAAACAAACCCAATAAGAGGCAAACTCTGAATGACACTTAAAAGGCCTACAAATCCCGATAAGTCAAAACATATTTATTTCACTGCAAGAAATCCGGACATAAGAAATTATATGCGCTAGAAATGTTCTATAAAATGATAAGTGAATGTTCAAGTAAATAGGATTTCAACAACAAAAAAAATAAAGTTAGATGATCCAAATCCCGCACAAATATGGCAGGCTAGACTGTCACATTTTGCAAAGAAAGAAGCACAAACTAGTGGGAGAAGGCATGTTTGACTTGTCAGACATAAATTTTCTACATACTTGTAAGTCCTATCTAAAAGGAAAAAAATGACCAAGACTCCATTCAATGGAAACGTGGAACGTGCACATGGTCTACTGGATTTGATCCACACAGACGTCTGTGGCCCTCTAAGTGTTAGCACAAATTATGGGCAATCCTACTTCATTACCTTTAGTGATGACCATTCGAGGTATGGGTATGTTTATTTGATTAAACACAAATCTGATGCATTTGAAAGGTTCAAAGAATTCAAATCTGAAGTAGAAAAACAGCTAGAAAGGAGTATTAAGACACTTTGATCTGATCGAGGTGGAGAATACTTGAGTGCTGAATTTTTGGGTTATCTAAAAGAGAATGAGATTCTCTCTCAAGGGACTCCACCAGCAACACCACAATTTAATGGTGTTTTTGAACTTCGTAATCGAACCTTGATGGACATGGTTCGATCCATGATGGGATTCACTGAATTTCCTACATCGTTTTGGGGCTTTGCGCTTGAAACTGCGGCAACGTTGTTGAATAATGTCTATACCAAAGCAGTGGATAAAACACCATATGAGATATGGATAAGAAAAACTCCAAAATATTCTTACTTGAGAATATGGTGATGTCCTGCTTATGTGAAGCAGATAGTGAGAGACAATCCAATTTGTGCTACTTTGTAGGATATCCAAAGAATTCTGTTGGATATTATTTCTATCACCCCAATGAAGAAAAAGTGTTTGTTTCAAGAAATACCACATTTTTTGAAAAGTAACTTCTATTAGATTGAAAAGGAAAGATGATAGAACTTAAAGAAATTCAAGCTACTCCATCAACTATAGAAGTTGAACCTAATCCCCAACAACTAGTAGTTGAAGTACAAGCTCCTAGAAGGTCTGATAGGATTATTAGACCACCTGCAAGATATGCGCTTCTTCATGAACAAAGCCATGATGACCCTTGTGTTGGATGTGATCCAATGAATTTCAAAGAAGCAATATCTTATACTGATTCAACCAAATGGCTTGAATCCATGCAGTCTGAAATTGACTCTATGTATTCAAACCAAGTATGACATTGATGGATCCACCCGAGGGAACCGTTCCTATAGGATGCAAATGAATCTACAATAGCAAGCTTGGGGCAGATGGGAAGGTATTGACCTTCAAAGCAAGACTGGTTGCAAAACGTTATACTCAAGGGCAAGGAATTGACTATGAGGAAATTTTTCACCAGTTGCTATACTTAATTCCATTAGAATAATACTAGCCATAGCAGCATGGTATGTGTAACGTACCGTACTTTTTACCTCTTAAATTTGCGGAAAAATTAAAAATTTTCTTAACAGAGTAATCAAACTTCAATTTCGATAGCGTAAGCCGTACGTCCCAAAAGTAGTTGCAACAAAAGATCTAAAAATAAAGTTTGACAAAAGTATTTGTTTGAAATCTCATAACCAGTAGCGTGAAATCAGAGTATTTGACATTTCATAAAAACTTAAAAACTTGGACGGTCCTCGGGTCTAGACTCCTGCTCAGTCCAAGCCAGCTCCTTGGTCTCCATCCCTAGTCTCCTCGAAATCATCCTCACCTGCATCGATCAAGTCTAGTGAGTATAAAGACTCAACACGTATAAAGTGGAAGTAACAAGTAATACGTAATAAAATCACAAGATTCTTTAAAATAGGAAGTACATACTGAAACTTGAATTTGCATATCATTAGCTTGAACATACGTACATACATACATAGACGTGCCATTGTCATAAAACTTTTCTTAAACATGCTTGCATAATTGAACATACATAACTTCATCATTTTGCGTAGAGGCATGTTTCAAAGCAAGTGACACATAACATAAATCACCTGATTAGACTAAACCACAGTATTGGGCTGACAGAGACGAATCCACTGCCACATACATGAGATCCCCATTCATGCTTTAATGGGTGGATTGGTCCCCGTTCATGCTTTAATGCTTTACAATCCTGATCTAAACCCGTTCATGCTTTAACGGGGTGGATTGGTCCCTGGTCATGCTTTACCGCTTTCCAATCCCATATATAAATTGGTCACAAGACATTTAGCATACCTCAAAAACTTGAAATATTTTCTTTGCACGTCGGACATACTTACTTGGCGTTGAGGGATTCATTGGATCTCGTACGGGACATTGCTGCACATGCTAACATGCTACCATGAACTTTAAATTCCACAACTTAATCATGCCTATCGAATGCATTACCCAATGAATTACTAACTTATGACCTTCTACAAATGCTCGGGACTTCCCCGTAATAAACAACATACTAACCCACGACTCAACCCCGAAACAAATCTTGTCAAGAAGTATGAATTTCCTCACCCAATAGAAGGTATGGACCTTGCTTAAAACATAATTCAATGTTCCCAAATCAAACTTCATGAAATCTAAATTAACTTTTAGTATACTAGGACATAAAGACTTAATAGTACCCAAAGGAAGCAAGAACACCTAGATTTAAAGCCAAAAATCTGCCCGAAGCAGTGCTGCAGCGCCAGACTGGCGCCTAGGCACTGCCCTGCAGCGCTGCCTGATGCGTACCAGCAGTGCTGCGACACTGCAGGCGCTTGCTGGCACGAACCTGCAGCGCTGCGAAGCCCACAGTGCGGCGCTGCGGCGCTAGTCCTGTGCTAGCACACCCCAAAAATTCTGCACATGAGCTCCCTATGACTTCTAATTCATACACTACTTAACCAACCTGAGACAACACCTCAAAATTCACATGATCAACCCAATGGACACTCCTAAATACAGCAAGGAACCTCCGACGATTCCCAACGAAGCCTGCAACATGAAATTCTCAAGAACATGTCAATAACATAATTTTTCAGAAAACAGCAGTTTGAGCAGTCCCACGAAAAACACCATAACTCACTAAATTTTTATCCAAATAATTCGAATTTTATATCAAATCGAAGGTATCGAAAAGTACGTTTCATATGTTGAATGTTTTCCCAAAATCTCGAACGAAAAATCACAGTAATTCAAAATACAGTGAAAAACAAATTTTCAGATCTAAAACATTAAAAAAATTGATTCGACAAGTTTATGCTCAAACTTCCACATAATATACACATGTTTTCATGCATAAACAACATCACAAACGTAATATAACGAGATCGATGCAGAAACAACAGATTATACATGCCTTTTGATGATTTGAAATACCGTAACGACGATACCGAAGAGAAAATGGAGCGAGGCTTGATCCGGGACGATTGTGGCACTAAAATCTTGCAGTAAAAATGACGAAATCTCGCTGAAAAGAAAAAGGGGAGGGGCAGCTGCTCTCTACTCAAGAACCCTAAGCTTTCTCTTCTCAAAAATAATAAAATATGAAAGGTTGTGTGTGTGAGTGTGTGTGTGCGTGTGTTTGGGTAGTTGGGAGGGAATTAGGGATGTTAATTAGGAAAAATAAATTGCTTGATTAGTAATTAACAACTAATTAAAATGATAATCCACCTCTAACTTTAACAAAATCCCTTAATTTAAAATAAAGTGCACATGAAATAAATCTTTAAAAGTTTTAAAATTCTAAAATCACTAAATGAAGAATCACGCTTTAAAATGCTAAAACTTAATAAATTACTTAAAATGCCCAATCCTAAACTTAAAATAATATACCACATTTAAAAATTGCCAAAAATCGTCACCGATCTCTTTTCCCCAATCTCGCCTCGAATAATCGCCTGAAACATGAAACTCGAGAAAACGTTTTAACGTGCATCACATAAACATAAATGATTTAAATAATGCTAATTTAAATAGGTCATGCGTCACTAAAAATCATTTTAAAATTAGATAACTTATTTAACAATTTAAATAAATGCATGGGTTATACGTGTACTGAATTTGGGCTCTATAGTATGACTATGAAATATGACAAATAGATGTATAGAATGCATTCCTCAATTGAGACATCAAAGAAGTAATTTATATGTCTCAAACCTAAGGGATACACATCAGTAGGAAGCGAGTAGAAGGTATGCAAGCTTCAGAGATTAATATACGATCTCAAGCAGGCGTCAAGGAGTTGGAGCCTCAGATTTGAAAGCACTATCAAGGAATTTGGTTTTGCTAAAAATCTTGAGGAACCATGTGTGTACAAGAAAGTTAGTAGGAGTGCAGTGACATTCCTAGTACTTTACGTTGATGACATCCTAATCATTGAAAATGATGTAGGATTACTGCAATCAACTAAAGTATGGTTAGCAAGTAAATTATCCATGAAAGACATGGGTGAAGCATCCTATGTATTGGAGATATAAATCTATAGAGATAGATCATAGAGGATGTTGGGGCTCACACAAGCCACTAATATCGATACTATTCTGAAGCGATTCTATATGGAAGAGTCCAAGAGACGATACTTACCAATGTGTCATGGTGTTACTCTATCTAAAGCTGTGTGTCCCAAAATTGATGAAGAGATAGAGTTGATGACACATATTCCATATGCGTCAGCCATCGGTAGTATCATGTATGGCATGATATTAACATGTCCTGATGTTGCTTATGCTCTAAGTGTTACAAGCAGATATCAGGCGAACCTTGGTCCAATGCATTGGAAGGCCGTGAAAGATATTCTTAAGTACTTTAGAAGGACTAAGAATTTGTTCATGGTCTATGGGGGTGGAGAGTTGAAACTGGAAGGCTACACTGATTCTAGCTTCCAATGTGACATAGATGAATCAAAATCGACCCCTGGTTTTGTATTCATGCTAAATGGTGCAGCTGTCTCTTGGAAAAGTTCCAAGCAAGACACTGTTGCGGATTCCACCATTGTATTTTAATACATTGCTGCATCTGTTGCAGCCAAAGAGACATTTTGGATGAAGAATTTTGTCCAAGAGTTGGGTGTTATTCCTAATGGAGTTGATCCAGTCCCGGTATATTGTGACAACACTGGTGCCATTGAGCAAGCAAAGGAACCAAGGTCTCATCAGCGATCCAAACATGTACTGAGAAAGTTCCACATCATATGGGTGATTGTGGGAGGAGGAGAAATATCAGTCGAAAGAGTCCCCTCGACAGATAATGTTGCTGATCCACTTACAAATCCCTTGCCAGGACCATTGTTTAAGAAGCATCGCGAAGCAATGTGATTAATGTTTATGGGTAGTTGGCTCTAGGGAAAGTGGGAGATTGTTAGAGTAGATGTCCTGCAAGCCAAAGGTTGGCTAGGGAATTTATTGACTCAAGTGTAATAAATAATATTTATTTTAATATAATTTAACTATTTATGATTTTGTTTTACTTTATCTGTATACCTATGTAATCAGCATAGATAAAGTCCTTGATTATACTTTAATACAAATGAATCGTAATCCGATGTTGAAACTCATTTGTAAACACTGTTTAATCTAAATTCATTCCTAGTGGATTCAGCCGACTAAAACATGGATGAAGGTCGCTTGAGCTCGAGACTAGCATCTGTGATGTTGTGTACCGTGTTTCTTGGTAAGGATATAGATATGTCCAAACATGCAGATGGGTAGTCATATGATGATTATACCGAACTACCATCTCTCGAACTTTCCAAGTGGTTATCATTCATCTAGAGGATAAGTCTGTGGTTTTGATTTTACACCATTATCCTTATGACTAGGGACAACACTGAGACTCTATATTCTTGGGCTGTGCTTTGACTCGTTTACCGACTCCAGGAGAGTCATCAGGTGGCGAGATTGGGTACAGTTGCAAAATATGTGATCTGAGGAAATAATAGTGCATGGAATCTCTAGCAAGAGTATGAGATGTGCGTTAGAGAAGGAGTTCTCCAACAGTACATATGATGCCACTATTTATTCTCAAATATGTGTCACATAGTTATCGAATTCTTATGAAACCCTCGATGAACCAATGGTTGCATATTCGATCGAGATATGTGAGATGAAGGGACCGTGCTGTACGTTAATCATAATCAATTGATTCTTGCAGGAACTATCAGTGATACCCAGGGAATCATGGGGCGATGCTACTAGACGCTTTTACCATGATTCGATGAGTTTAATAAGAAATATGATTTCTGATATTCTCATGATCAATAGTTGATACATAGTACGTGACAAATTAGTGTAAGCCCGAATAAAGGATTACGTCCTGAATCACAAAGAGTTGTGAACCCAGGGCTTGCTGTATCCCTGAACCATCGAGGGTCACACAAGTACTGGTTTACTTGTTCACGTTGAGATAATAAATTCAATGAGTTGAATTTATAAGAAATAAGTTTGATATGATCAATCGATAAGATTATAAATAAATTTTATAAAAGCTTATAGAAATTTTGAGAGCATGACTGCTAAAACAGTCAAAGGAAGTGCATTTGCCTTATTTAGACATTGGTGATCTCGATATTAAAGTGTGCATCATAAAAATAAACAAGTTAAAATTTTCACATCGATGATATTTGATCACCGAGCGGGATTATGATGAGATTAATGTAATGAGAGCATGTATCATGGGCTTGTAAGAGTATAAACTCATCATGCTAATTTATTAAAGGTTAAATAGACTTTAATAATCAAATTATATTTTAATTGAGTTAAAATATAGTCCATTAAGTTTTTATAAAATATGGTGTTGATTACGTAATACGGAAATATTTATAAACCATAATTTAAAAAACTTGCACACAAAGCAAAATAATATTAATGTATGATATTCTCGAAATATTTGTATTAATATTCGAGATTGCATTTAATATGGCATGAATTTAGAATCTTTAGTTAACTTAATTAATTGGATTAATTAAGTAAAAAAAAGATTAAAAATCTAATTAGAGTATTTTTGTTATTCTAATAAAAAGGTTTGCATCGAGATTGACCATGATATGAGATGCATTTTTGGAATCTTTAATTAACTTAATTAATGTGATTAATTAAGTAAATAAAAGATTATAAAACAATAATAAGGTTTTTGAATCTTATTTTACGTGAAGAGGCATCCGAATGCTTAAGGAACAAGATTTTCATTTTTTCGGCTCTTCCCTGGTGCTCTCGAAAAATCCCTTTTTAAAAAACAAGAAATATTTGACCATTTCAAGTTTGAGAGTTGTGTCGATTTTTAGTGTTTTATCTCTACGAAAAATATCTTCTATTTTTCTAGTGCAATTTAGAAGAGGAATAAATATTCCAGTCGTGAACCTGATTCGGAGATCGAAGAAAGTTTGTAGGGAAATTCAACAAGAGCTATATCCGCCTATACCGGAATAGTTGGAGTCGAGTGAATTATTTCATTGAAGGTATATTACTAAACATCCTTTGTATGTTTGTATTTATTAAAACAATACGAGTGTTCAAAAATATCTTAAATGTGATCAAGATCTAAAACTTTCGCTGCGTTTGAGCATGAGAAACCGTGATCCAACACTTTCAAAATTCCTTTACTAGGCTGAGCGAAACATGCTCATAATAACATTGCGATGCAATAATTAGTAAGCACTTTTTATTTGGATCGTTATTCTTTCATTTATTTATGAGAATTCCTCTAAAATTCCATAAGGCTTACTCTAAAGATTAATATATTATTATACTATATTGTTCAAAAATTAAAAATAGCATAATTGGATTAACCAACAGAAAAATCGAAGGTGGGGATCATCATTAGATTTCATGTGTCCAATCTACACCGTCCATATATGAGAGAGGGGTTATTTGGGCTTTGGTTAGCTCAATGTGCCATACCAACTCTGAGGCCCAACCCAACATATGGTATCCAACCTATTAGCATATCCCCTATCACTCACAGTCACAGCCAAATACTAGTCATTCCGTACACACTATTTTTTAAATATAAGATAATTAAAAGAAATAGGATACCTAATGCATAATAATAACTAATTTCATAAAACAAGTAATACCTAATGCATAATAATAACTAATTTCATAAAACAAGTTTATTACTTGTTGGCCCCAAAGTGATCATATTGAATGCTATGTCGCAAATTATATCGAACGATAAAGTACAGTAAATTTCGTAAAAATCAATGAACTAAATGGTGAAGAGAACACAGTAGAGCAAAGCTTAAAGTAAACCAAACTGAGGCCTGTACGAAGTACAGTGTCCTTAAAACAGATTCGTCCTCTCCTGTATGTGCTTCGAGGATCGTCTTGGACGTCTGTTTCTCAGGATACAACGGAAAAACTAGCAGTGACTTAGCACGAGACACTATTACGGCGAACTGAAAACGTACCTTTAATTTATCAACGAGATTTGACGGATGCCAAATGAAAAGCTAACAATATGAAATGCAATAGAATACTTGAAAGAGATAAGAGTTTCATTTTTTTTTAAATGAGGAAATGAACACACTATTTATAAACCCCAAAATGCACACCAAGAGTCATGCAAGATTAATTAACTCAATTAATCTTACCATTAACTCAAGAATATGAAGAGCCAAAACTATTCAATTAACTCAAGAATGTGAAAATTCAAAAGATACTTCCTCAATAATGAGCAACAACCAACTCAAGAATGTGGAGAGCCAAAAGACACTCCCACATTCATAAGACATAATTTGATTCAAATTTCCAGCATGCTATACAGAAGAGTGGTGAATATATTGTTTCTCAATGAGAAGATTTTAAATGTTCTATAAAATCTTGTCAAAATTGGGTATGCAGTAGAAGCTTCAGTAGCTTTGTTCACGCTTTATAGATTAAGAACGACTTTGACATGTCTTATATAGAAAAATTAATGGATAAAAATAAATTGAAGAATGTAAAAATCTTTAGATAAGGATCAACCTGAAGGCTTTATTGTAAGGCTCGGGGCCGAAAAGTGCAGGGAGTGATCACCAGTACCATGAGGTTGTACGGATAATGAACGGCTCCTGTTAGGCTTCTAGGCAAAGGGAACATGAATGAACCGATCCTACATCGGAAGGAGAGAGATTCCAAAATTGTTCAGGTCTGGGACTGTGCAGTTTAGGAGATTTTAAAATATTTGATAGGTACTACTCATATAAAGAAGGTGAATCTTCTTTTCGGTAGCTTATCACATAAGAACTTCAAAATTCAGCGTTACTTGACTTGGGACAATTTTGAGATGGGTGATCCCTTGGGGAGTTTCCTAGGGTTCGTGTGTGTAAGAACATAAGCACGTTAGAATGATTCATCTTGGAAAATGATATACATTCGTCGAATCTGGGACGTTACAGTTGGTATCAGAGCCGACCTGTAACGTCTACCTTTTTAAAAGTGGGGAAATGTTTTTTAAAAAAATACTCACATTTTGAAAATACGTATTTAAATAATTTTCATGCGTGCAGTCCTACTTAAAAATATCGTTTAAAAATAATCTTAAATAATTACCAATAAATATATAACGGAGCTAAAACGAGTAAAAATCCTAGTGTCAAACAATAAAATAAAGCAGCGTATAAAATGCTCATATTCTCTCAATAACATTAAATCATAAATGTTCGGAAAATCATGAGGTCCTCGGGTCCTGTCGCCCACCAGGTCTTCCAACTCAGAGTTTAGCACCTTCAGTCCCCTCGACATCGAACTCACCTGCATCACACATGCCTAATGAGTCAAAAGACTCAACACAACTGTACCATAAATAAAAAATACCTATACATTGCACACATCAGTGAAAAATATCATACTCAACATATCTTTCATGAACTTTAAAAGCGTAACATAAACGTGTCATATAAAATCATGACATGTCAAAACAGCTCATCGTTAATCATCATTCATCATTTCCATTGGTGAGTTCATTTTATTAGAGGTGACTATTGTACATCATCATTTATGATGGATCCATCATACATAGAATCGCGGTACCCGGCGGTTGTCGGACATCAGTGACATGATCACCCATCCAGGCCTCATCATCATCATTTGCATATACATCTTATGCATTTAAATATACTTCTATAGCCAAAAATAATTCCCATCATTCAAAACATCATCATTTACATCACTTATGAAAATCATGCACAAATGCAATTTTCTTCAAATCCAAGCAGGCAACATATATTTTCATAAAATCTTAAAAATCGTGATCATGATGTATAAACATTTAAAATATAGTAAATTTGTGCTCAGGGCACTGCCAACACCAAAATCTCACCACGAGTGCAAAATGACCATTTTGCCCCTGGAACCCAAAAATTACCGTTTTACCCCAGGATCGGTAAAATTGACCCGAAGCTTAAAAAACTCCTTAGAATGTCCCAAAACATATATAAAAGTATGCAAAGACATAAACTCGATCCCATAACATAACCTAACCTAACTAATTTGTTTTAAAACCTAGATCGGGGTCTCGGTTTTAACCCGAATCGACTCAAAACTCAAATAAATTTTTCATAACTTTTTACCACACCTCATAAACCCTTAAAAGGTCCTAAGAACTCAAAAACCAAGCTTTTAAACATTCAAACTACTCCTGAACAGCTGCTGGAAAAATCCAGCAAGTTCCCTTAACCACAAACCCAAGTACCTCACGTCCCATTCTTGCGCTCTAGCCTACGCCCGATTGATCCAGCCCTGACTCAACCCTCCTTAGACCATCCTAGGACGACCCTACACCTATTGAACCCACGTAAATGATCCCATGCACTTTGGAGGTCCCATCTTCTCGCTAAACCTCCCAAGGTGCCCGACCAAGCCCCTCGTCGATACAACTTTCTCGCGCGGTCCTCGAGTACAGACCAGCAGGGTTTGAGCTCTTTCAGATTGCGACTCAGACTCATCAGAGACCAGTCCAAGGCGTGGAGATTTCCCCACCCCGACGGCCTCACCTTTGGTCCGAGCGTCAACCCCAATCGAGACACTACACGTGCAACTTCTCGCCTCCTGAATCAAATCACACACCACTCCACCCAACAGCGATCCAAGCTTAACCACCTCATGAGTCTTAACATCCACAGCCCTTTAAGGCCCTAGATCAGCAGCCCCTCGTAATCACAACAAGTAAACCGTGAAAACCGAATGAGAAGTGGAACAAAATGAATGAAAATCACACTGATACATACACATGCATACACAGAGAATTTCACATGCTATCACATGAATATTACACATAATATCAGCGTATATGATGTACAAGAGAAGAACATGCGTGCCTTCGTGATTTTTACGCAAGAACGATGAAGAACGAACGTCAGGAGAGCGCTGGAGGAATTTCTCTTGAAGGAAAACACTATGTCCGAAGTCTAGAAACCGAGGGATGCTGAAAACGGAAGAGAAAAATGGTGGGGGAAGTTAAGTGTCGGCTGATGTGAGGGAGGTAGGGTTAGGGTTTGATTAGTGGGGTAATTAAATAGAAATAATTTATCTATTGGGTCCTAATTTTAAATGAAAAGGAATTAAAAGGGTTTTAAGCACAATAAGCTTAAAAGTAGGCATTAAATCCAAACACACTATCGAAAACTATTTCGTGTTGGAAAGTTTTTGAAAATATTAGCCGAATTTTCAAAAAGTCTTCCGATTTGATAAAATTTGCGTACCTGAGAAAAATAAAATTATGCGGGTAAAAATACTAAATAAAACCCATTTTTTAAAATTACACTTAAAAACAACTTAAATTAATTAATAAAAATTAATCATTTAATAAAAATAATTTTCCAGATAATTCTCCGGTCTATGTTCCTCGTTCGGTCGCGAAATGCAACTTAAAAATCTTTAATGCATGAACTTTTAAAATTTCATGGAATACGTCCTATCAAGCAATAATTATGCATAAAATAATTAAACTCATAATTTAAATAAAAATCCTAGATTGCATGCATTTAAGTTACGTGAATTTAGTTCCTGGACCTTACAACTCTCCCCCACTTTAATAAAATTTCATCCTCGAAATTTAGAACGTAACGAATAACTTCAGGTAGTGACTCCTCATCTAGGTCTCGGTCTCGGTCTCCCAAGTAGCCTCCTCCTCGGAATGATTCAGCAACTTGACCTTGACCATCTGGATCACCTTGTTCCGGAGCCTCTTCTCCTGCCTATCCAAAATCTGAGTGGGTCTCTCCTCGAATGATAGGTGCGGTGTCAGCTGAAGTAGCTCGTGATTAAGCACATGCGAAGGATTAGACATGTACTTCCGCAGCATGGAGAAGTGGAACACGTTATGGACTCCTGCCAGATTCGGCAGTAAAGCAACTCTGTATGCGAGTGTCCCGACTCTCTCTAGGATCTCAAAGGGTCCGATGAATCTAGGGCTGAGCTTGCCCTTCTTCCCGAACCTCATCACACCCTTCATCAGTGCGATCTTCACGAAAACATTATCCCCTACTACGAACTCAAGATCTCGCCGCCTCTGATCCGCATAACTCTTCTTATTGCTCTGTGCAGTCTTAATCCTGTCTCGAATCCTGGCCACTAAGTCTGCTGTCTGTCTGAAAATATCCGGACCCAACTCTGCTCGCTCTCCCACCTCGTCCCAATAAAATGGCGACCTACACTCCTCCCGTAAAGTGCCTTATCGATCCCTGATAACTGTTGTTGTATGTGAACTCCACCAGAGGTAACTTCGGCTCCCAGCTGCCCTGGAAGTCGATCATGCAAGATTGGAGTAGGTCCTCCAGAATCTGAATCACCCTCTTTTATTGACCGTCTGTCTGGGGATGAAAATCAGTACTGAACCGAAGCTTCGTACCTAACGCCTGATGGGGGCTCTTCCATAATGCAGACGTGAACCCCATATCCCTGTCTGACACGATGAAAATTGGAATCCCATGCAGTCTGACTATCTCTATGATGTACAGCTCTGCGTACTAAGTCATGGTGAATGTTTTCCTGATCGGTAAGAAATGAGCTGATTTAGTGAGCCGATCAACAATCACCCAGATGTAATTGAATCCTCCAGTAGTCATCTGAAGCCCTGTCACAAAATCCATAGTAATGTTCTCCCATTTCCACTCGGGAATAGGGAGTGGTCTCAATTTCCCTGTAGGTCGCTGATGCTCTGCTTTGATCTGCTAACAAGTCAAACACTCGGAGACGAATCACAGGATATCTCCTTTCATGCGTGGCCACCAATACAGAGACTGTAGATCCTTATACATCTTCGTACTCCCTGGATGGATGGAGTACCCGGTGTTGTGGGCCTCGCTCAAGATATCTGCTTGGAGGGTATCACTGTCAGGAACCCATAGGCCGTCCATATATCTGGCTATGCCATCCACAACTAAATACAGTCTCTGACCCTTAGCCTCGTCCCTCTGTCTCCACTTTTGTAACTGCTTGTTAGAAGTCTACCATGTCCGGATCTTGTCTCTCAGAGTCGGCTGTACGGTCAGATTAGCAAGATTCGGGGCCTCACCCCTAACATAACTACAAGCTCAAATCTCTGAATCTCAGCCTGTAGTGGTCTCTGCACTGACAGATGAGCAATCACCGCGTGCTTCCTGCTCAAAGCGTCTGCAACCACATTAGTCTTACCCCACATTAGTCTTACCCGGATGGTAGTTAATGTCACAATCATAATCCTTCACCATCTCAAGCCACCTCATCTGTCGCATATTCAGTTCCTTCTGTGTGAAGAAGAACTTCAGGCTCTTATGATCTGTAAAAATCCTGCACTTCTCCCCATACAGATAGTGTCTCCAGATATTCAGGGCGAACACCACTGCTGCTAGATCGAGTTAATGACTCGGGTAGTTCTGCTAATGAACCTTCAGCTGTTTGGACGCGTAGGCTATCACTCTGTCCTGCTGCATCAGAACCAGGCCCAAACCAAAATTCGATGCATCTGTATACACCACAAAATCTACTTGTCCTGATGGCATCGCTAGTACTGATGCAATGGTCAATGCTAGCTTTAGTCTGTCAAAGCTCTCCTGGCACTCAGATCCCTAGATGAACTTGGCATTCTTCTTCGTCAAGGCGGTCATAGGCATCGCAATAGAGGAGAAGCTCTGAATAAACTTCCTATAGTAACCTACTAGTCCCCTGAAACTACAGATCTCTGTCACACTCTTAGGAACTGGACAATCTCTGACTGCCTTTACCTTACTGGGGTCGACCTCTATGGCAACCTGAGATACAATGTGGCCCCAAGAATGCCACCATGTCAAGCCAGGACTCACATTTGTTGAACTTGGCATACAGTCGTCTGTCTTGAAGAGGCTGCAATACTGTTCTCAGATGCTGACTGTGCTCCTCCCTGCTCTTCGAATAGATCAGAATATCTTCAATGAAAACTATGACAAACTGATCCAAAAATGGCTGAAACACGCGATTCATAAGATCCATGAAAATCTCTGGCACGTTCGTCAAACCGAAGGTCATCAACAAGATCTCATAGTGCTCGTAACGCGTTCGGAAGACTGTCTTATGCACGTCAGACTCCCTCACTTTCAGCTGATGGTATCCGGATCGAAGGTCTATCTTCGAGAACACTGATGCTCCCTAAAGCTGATCAAACAAATCCTCAATCCTCGGCAATGGATATATATTCTTAACTGTGCCCCTGTTCAGGTCTCTGTAATCGATGCACAGTCGCATGCTGCCATCATTATTCTTAACAAATAGCACTGGTGCGCCCCATGGAGAAAAACTAGGTTGAATGAAACCTTTATCCAGCAGATCCCGAATCTGATCCTTGTGCTCTTTCATCTCTGCAGAGCTAATCGGTAGGGTGCCTTAGATATCAACATTGTCCCTGGCATGAGCTCAATCGAAAAGTCCACCTCTCTGTCTGGTGGGATGCCTGCAACATCGTCAGGAAAAACACCGGAGAACTCCCTGACTACATCAATGTCCTCCAGCCTCTGACTGTCTAGCTCTGCCACTGATACGATACTGGTCTGCCACTGATACGATGCTGGCTAAGAATGCCTGGCAGCCTCTCCTCATGAGCTTCCTCGCGCACAGGCAGGAAATGCCGTGCTGCATCTGTTGATGTCTAGTTGCCTCGAAAACAAATGTCTTCCCACTGGGCGGTCTGACAGACACTGACCTCTATCGAAAGTCTATGATTGCACCATGAGAAGATAGTCATTCCATGCTCAAGATGATATCAAACTCTGACAACGGTAGTACTATCAGATGTGCCTGTACTGCCTTCTGTTGCAATCTAAGCTCCAATCCTCTCACTATCCGGGAAGTGAACATCTGATCTCCAGATGGGATTGATACTCTGAACCCAGAATCCAACGCAACTGATATGATTCCTAGTCGCTTCACGAATAATTCAGATATAAACCAATGCGTAGCCCCTGAATCTAGCAATGCATGCGTGGCTACACCTGCAATATATATCCTCCCTGCGACAAAATATACCATCAAATCTAATAATGTTGAACTTAAGGAATTCTTTTTCAGTAATAAACCAAAAATCCTCGAAAAAATCATTGAATTAACCCAAATATCATTCCCCAAAAATTCAAAATTTGCAATTTAGTCCCCCTAAAGCTTGAAAATTGCCCTATGGGTCCTTCAACTTATCAAAATTTACAAATTGACCCATAAAATCGTTGGTCGATAATTTTGTTCTCAATCAAATAATTACATTCTTATTCTCGACTAGGTAGAGAATGCATCCTAATTCCTTCTAAGTTATCAATCCCAAAAATAAATCCTCAAGCAAGCATCAAATCCATGCAATTGTACAGTAAATTAAAATATTAAACAAAAGGGTTACCGGTAATCGGTGTCGAGTCTGGCTCTACTTCAGCCTCCTCTGCAAGCATCACATAGGTCCGACCAGTAGTGGGGCCTGTGCTCTTCGGGAATTCCACTGCTTTGTGGCCCTCCTGTCCACAAACAAAGCACTTGAAGGTTCCCCATAAGCACCTGCCGACATGGAACTTCCTGTACTACAGGCATGGTTGCCTGTCATCTTGCTTAGGCGCCCCTGACGCCTGAGGAGGTCTCTGCTGCTGGGGCCTCCTAACCTGACCCTGGGGCTTCTGCTGCCCCTACTGTCTCAACGGCCCTGAAAACTGCTTCTTCTGCACCTCAAAATCTATGTCTCGGAGCGCCTTTTCCACCTGGAAGGCACAAGAAGTGGCCTCATCGTAGCTCGTCGGCCTCATCAACATCACATCCCGACGAAGGGTAGGTCTCATTCCATCCATAAAGTGCCGCAGCTTCTTCCTGGCATCCCTGGCAATAAGAGACATGAAGTGACAGCCCCGATCAAATTTGCGGATAAACTCCGCCATAGACGAGTCCCCCTGGCGGAGACTCATAAACTCTCTCTTCAGGCAGCCCCTGACGTCGGCTGAAAAGTATTTACCATAGAACAACTCCTTGAACATGGCCCAGGTAAGGGTATCCAAGTCCACAGCATGAGCGGCTCCTTCCCACCAAAAGGACGCATCGTCTCTCAATATATAGATGGCGCACCTAGCCCGGTCGCCATCCCTCATCTAAAGATACTCAAAGTGTAGCTCCAAAGATTGGATCCATCCCTCTGTTAAGAATGGATCAGTAGTGACCCAGAACTCCTTCGGGTTAAGTCACCTGAACTGCTCGAAAATGTCCACCTGAGGCTTAGGAGCCTGCTGTACCTGCTCCAGTAGCTTAGCCATATCCTCCAGAAGTCGGGTAGCTGGGTCCCTTGGCGGCGGTGGTGGAGGTCCCCTGCCATGCACACCTAGGAATCTCATCCTGCCTATCTGCACTGGGAGCACGTCTGGGAGGCATATCTGAATACAGTCTAATTTATAAACGTAACTCATCATGTAATTAATCTAGCTTTTAAAATAATAAACCTTAAATCATAAAAGCAGTTAAACCTATCTCGTAGATCATCATAAAGCGTAAATCATAAGAACATGCAGGTGATAATAGTAAATCATTTTAAAAATTGAAAACATAAAAGCTTACAGACTTGAGGTTTTGAAGACTGAGCTGCAAAAGCTTGTTGCACAACCCTATACAGGACACTTGCTCTGATACCAACTGTAACGTCTACTTTTTTTAAAGTGCGGAAATATTTTTTTTTGAAAACATTTTGAAATACGCATTTAAATAATTTGCATGCATGCAGTCCTACTTAAAAATATCATTTAAAAATAATCTTAAATAATTATCAATAAAAATATAAAGGAGAAAAAATCTTAATGTCAAACAGTAAAATAAAACATCTTATAAAATGCTCATATCCTCTCAATAACATGAAATCATAAATGTGCGGAAAATCATGAGGTCCTCGGGTTTTGTCGCCCACCAGGTCTACCGACTCAGAGTTCAACACCTCCAGTCCCCTCGACATCGAACTCACCTGCATCTCACACACCTAGTGAGTCTAAAGACTCAACACACCTGTACCATAAATAAAAAAGATCTATACATATCACACAACAGTGAAAAATATCATATTCAACATATCTTTCATGAATTTTAAAAGCGTAACATAAACGTGTCGTATAAAATCATGACGTGCCAAAAATGCTCATCATTAATCATCATTCATCATTTACCATTTCCATTGGTGAATTCAGTTTATTAGAGGTGACTATCGTACATCATCATTTATGATGGATCTATCATACGTAGAACCGCGGTACCCGGCGGCTGTCGGACATCAGTGACAGGATCACCCATCCACTGTGCCTAGGCCTCATCATCATCATTTACGTATACATCTTATGCATTTATATATACTTCGATAGCCAACACTAATTCCCATCATTCAAAACATCATCATTTACATCACTTATGAAAATCATGCACAAATGCAATTTTTTTTAAATCCAAGCAGGCAACGTATATTATCATAAAATCTTAAAAATCGTGATCATGATGCATAAATATTTAAAATATAGTAAATTTGTGCTCAGGACGCTGCCAGGACCAAAATCTCATCCCGGGTGCAAAATGGAACCCAAAAATCACCGTTCTACCTTGGACAGCTAATATTGACCCGAAACTTACCAAACTCCTTAGAATGTCCCAAAACATATATAAAAGCAATCTTAGATGTAAACTCGACCCCATAACATAACTTAACTGATTTGTTTTAAAACCAAGACCGGGGTCCCGGTTTTAACCCGAATGGACTCGAAACTCAACAAAAATTTTCCCAACATTTTACCACACCTTATAAACACTTAAAAGGTCCTAAGAACCCCAAAACAAAGCTTTTACAGATTTGAAGCACTCCTGAACAGCTGCTGGAAAAATCCAGAAACTTCTCTTAACCACTAACCCTAGTACCTCACGTCCCATTCTTGCGCCCTAGCCTACGCCCGATTGATCCAGCCCCGACTCAACCCTCCTTAGACCATCCTAGGACGACCCTACACCTACTAAACCCACGCAAATGATCCCATGCACGCTGGAGGTCCCATATTCTAGCTAAACCTCCCAATGTGCTCGACCAAGCCCCTCTCGATACAACTCTCTCGCGCGGCCCTTGAGTCCAGACTAGCAGGGTTCGAGCTATTCCAGATCGCAACTAAAACTCATTAGGGACCAGTCTACGGCCTCGAGATTCCCCACCCAAGCGGCCTCACCTTTGGTCCGAACCTCAACCCCAATCGAGACAATACACGTGCAACTTCTCGCGTCCTGAATCAAATCACACACCACTCCACCCAACAGCGATACAAGCTTAACCACCTCATGACTCTCAACATCCACAGCTCCTTAAGGCCCTAGATCGGCAGCCCCTCGCAATCACAACAAGTAAACCGTGAAAACTGAATGAGAAGTGGAACAAAATGAATGAAAATCACATTGATACATACACATGCATACACCGAGAATTTCACATGCTATCACATGAATATTACACATAATATCAGCGTATATGATGTACAAGAGAAGAACATGCGTGCCTTGGTGATTTCTACGCAAGAACGATGAAGAACAAACGTCGGGAGAGCGCCGGAAGAATTTCTCTTGAAAGGAAACACTATGGCTGAAGCCTTGAAACTGAGGGATGCTGAAAACGAGAGAGAAAGATGGTGGGGGAAGGGGAGTGTCGGCTGATGTGAGGGAGGTAGGGTTAGGGTTTGATTAGTGGGTAAATTAAATAGAAATAATTTAGCTAATGGGAACTAATTTTAAATGAAAAAGAATTAAAAGGATTTTAAGCCCAATAAGCTTAAAAGTAGGCCCATTAAATCCAAACACACTACCAAAAAATATTTTATGTTGGAAAGTTTTTGAAAATACTAGCCAAATTCTCAAAAAATCCCCCGATTCGATAAAATTTACGTATCGGATAAAAATAAAATCATGCGGGTAAAAATACCCAATAAAGTCCCATTTTTGAAAAATACACTTAAAAACACATTGTGAACATGAATGAATTGTGTTTGACATGGGACAATTCTTGGATGACTGACCCCCTGGGAAGTTTCCTAGAGTACGTGTGAGTGAGGACATAAGCATGCTGGAAAGATTCGTGTTGGTACAATGGGGACATTAATCGAATTTGGGGCGATACAGTTGGTATCAGAGCCGACCTCTCATAGTACGTTGTTGTTTGGGGATGAACCAAACGAAAGCTGGTGGTCACGTGAGGCTCGGGGTCGAAGAGGGCGGGGAGTGATCGTCGGTGCCATGAGGTTGCACGGACAACGAGCGGCTCTTGCCAGAATTTTAGTTGAAGGAAATATGAATGAAATTATCTTACACCAGAAGAAGAGGGATTCCAAAACTATTCAGGTATAGGACTGTGCAGTTGATGAGGGCTTAAAAGATTTGGTAGATAATACTTATATAAATAAGGAGCATCTTCTTTTCGATAACTCATCACATAAAAACTCCAAAGTTAAGCGTGCTATACTTGGGACAATTCTAATTTGGGTGACCCGCTGTGAAGTTTTCTAGAGTGCGTGTGAATGAGGACATAAGCACACTGCAAGGATTAGTCTTGATACAGTGTGGACAGTCGTCGAATCTGGGACGTTATAGTTGGTATCAGAGCCTACCTCTCCTAGTATTGTGTCGTTCGGGGACGAACCGAGTGGAAGCAGCGGGCATGTGAGCTCAGGGCCGAAGAGGGTGGGGTGTAATTGTCGGTGTCACGAGGTTGCACGGACAATGAACGGCTCGTAGATGACTTTTAGGCCAAGGGAACATGAATGAATCGATTTTAAACCGGAAGGAGAAAGATTCCAAAACTGTTCAGGTATGAGACTATGCAGTTGAGGAGGGCTTAAAAGATTTGATAGGTACTATTCATATAAAGAAGGTATATTTTCTTTTCGGTAGCTCATCACATAAGAACTCCAAAGTTACGCGTACTTGATTTGGGGCAATTTTGGTATGAGTGAGCCCTGAGAAAATTCCTAGGGTGCGTGTGAGTGAGGACATAAGCATACTGGAAAGTTTCGTCTTGATACAATGGGTTGAGTCATAGAATTTGGGGAGTTACAGCTGGTATTAGAGCCGACCTTTCCTAGTACGATGTGGTTTGGGTACGAACCAAGCGGAGGCTTGTGGGAATGTGAGTCCCGAGGTCGAAGAGGGTGGGGAGCGATCGTTTGTGCCATGAGGTTGCACGGACAATGAGCGGCTCCTGACAGACTTCTAGGCGATGGGAAGATGAATAAACCGATCTTACACTGGAAAGAGAGGGAATCCAAAACTGTTCAGGTATAGGACTGCGCAGTTGAAGAGGACTTAAAAGATTTGATAAGTACTACTCGTATAAAGAAGTTGCATTTTCTTTTCGGTAGCTCATCACATAAGAACTCCAAAGTTAAAAATGCTTGATTTGGGGTAATTCTGAGATGGGTGACCCATTGGGAAGTTTTCTAGAGTGTGTGTGAGTGAAAACATAAGCACGTTGGAAAGATTCGTCTTTGTACAGTGGGGATAGTCTTCGAATTTGGGACGTTACTTTTACAGTAAAAAAGAAAGAAGATTATATTTGCATGTCGAGAAAGAGTTTATACGAGACAATAGTACATGAAGTTTGATGTTTTTATAGAAGCTAATGGATACAGTAACACTACTTCTCACTGATATATTTTTGTTACGAAATCAACTGACTAATTTTTTGTGATTTTCTTGTTATATGTCGATATCATATAAATTATTGGTCGTTATGCTGCTAAGATTGAGAAACTCAAGAGAGAGCTCAATAAGTCCTTTGGCATGAAGGATTTGGGTCCTGCCAAACAAATATTTGGCAAGAAAATTATTCGTGATGGTAAAAAGAACAAGATGTGGTTATCCCAAGAAAAGTACATAGAAAATATTCTTGAGAGATTTAACATGAGTACGTCAATCTAGTTTTCTCTCCACATGCATGACATTTTATGATTAGATAAAAACAAAATCCTACAAGTGAAAGGAGAGAAACAAGAGATGTAGAATGTGGCTTATGCATATGGGGTGGGTAGCTTGATGTGTGTGATGATTTTTATGGGCCAGATATTGCTCATGCAGTTGATGTTGTTAGTCAGTTTCTTTCTGATCCAGGAAAAGAAATTCTACATTTAAATAGATTTTCAAGTATCTCATAGGTACTTCTAGAGTTTTTTAGCGCTTTGGGAATGATAAATATGTGTTGGATATTTTTTATAGATATAGATATGGCTAGTGATTTGGACTAGAGAAAATCTACATCCGGATACTTGATTACTTTTGCAGGAAGATCAGTTTCATTGAAATCTAAAATGCAAATATGTGTTATTTTGTTGACTGTAGATGATGAGTATAATGCAATTAAAGAAGCTTTCTATAGGAGATATTACCCAAAATGCAAGAAAAATATGTGTTATATTACCCAAAATGCAACTCATGCCAACAAGAATCACTTTTCACTCACGATAAAAACATATTGACATGAGATATCATTGGATTTGTGATATGTTGGACTCTAAGATGCTACAGAAGATATGTACTGATGAGAATGTTTCAGATATGATTGTTAGAGTAGATGCCATGTAAGCTAACTATTGGCTAGGGAATTTATTGACTCGGTTGCAATAAACAATATTTATTTTAATATAATGCATTATTTCATGGTTTGTTATTTCTTTATCTGTATAACCATGTGATCAACATAGATAAAGACCTTGATTATACTTTAATACAAATAAATCGTACTTCGATGTTTAAACTCATTTATAAACATGTAAAATCTAAATTCGTTCCTAGTCAATTATGTAAGGTCCAAAATTAAGATGACGTAATCCAACTACATGTAAATTTAAGAAAAATGAAAATAGCTAATTAAATGATTTTAATTGCTTAATTGAATATGATGTGCATGGTTGCATATATAAAATGTACTTTCCACACGAATGCATGAAAACTGCATTTTTTAAGGTTATTCGATATGCGATCAAGGAACGGAGATTGAGGGCTAAAAAAAGAAAAAATATTTTTATTAAATAATTGTTTTTACTTATTTAAGATATGGTTGATGCTAAATGATATATTTAAGAATAAGAAGTTTTGAGGTGATTTTATACGACGAGTCGTAATTTTAACGGTATTCGATTTTCGACGAAAATATGAACTTCTTTAGAAACTCGGCTAATATTTTCACCAACTTTCCTAAACAAAATATTTTAAATATGCACTAATGGGCTTAATGGGTCCAAGCTTGCACACTTGTGTAATTATCAAATAAATAAGCTTAAAACCCCTAAAACTAAACCACAAACTCACACACACCACTGCTCACACACAAGGAGTCCTTCAGCAGCAAACACACGCACACACACGAGATTTGAGAGGAAAAGCCACGGTTTTTCAAAGGGATTTCATCCTAGGTTTCTACGTCACCGTTTTTCGCGCCGCCAAAACGTTTTTGTGCGTAATATACTCAAAGACACGTCATAAATCTCCTTTTTCTCATCTGTCATTCCATATTACTTGTTTGATTATTGTTTGCATGAAAAACATGATTTCCTTATGAATATTTTCGTTATTATGCTTGTGTGTGCATAATACATGTGCGGTTATGCTTCAAAACTTGAAAGATTAATGTATGAAGGGGCTGCCATCATAAGGACACCAAAAAGGTCAAGTGTAGGTGGGTTTAAGGGCCTAGAAAATCAAACACCATGGCTGCACAAGTTAGGAACAAGGCTTCAACGAATTGTTGCTGGTATGGTTCTCAAGGGTTCGGTTGAGGTGGAACCATCGCATGGCTCAGCCAGTGCTTGACCAGGGCTGGGCTTGGACGTGGTTGGGTATGAGAAGGAGTCCTAGCCACGCTAGGACTCAAGCACGGTGTCTAGGGAAGAGTCCTAGCTCGCTTGGACTCTTCCCAATCCACCCGAGGAATAATAGTGGGTCCACAGGGTCTGGGCTTGAGTGGTGGCTCAGGCAAGGAGTCCTAGCGCAATAGGATTCATATGCGCAAAGATGAAGGAACTCGCGCATGCTCTTGTCTTCGTGCAGGAGGTTGCAGCGGGCTAGGGGATGGTTCAAGGGGTCAAGGCTGGTCAGTAGGGTCCATAAGTGATTTGGGAAGAGGTTGGCTCAAGGTGGCTCGGGCATGGATCGATAAAATTGGGAGATGGCTCAAGGGTTAAACCTAGAGTTCGGTTTTGGTGTTTTATTGACTAGGGGTTCAAACCATAGTACACGGGGTTTGAATCTTGGTTCACGAGGGTAATTTAGATATAAAAAGTCTATGTTTAAAATTTGGAAATTTAATAGTAAAGTTTAAATTAATTTGGGATTAAAACGCTCTACGAATTAATAAATATTAAATTAAATAGAAAACCATGAATTTAAGCTAAATAAAAATATAATAAATTTATTTTTAGCTAAAATAATTATTTGGGATGATCTAGAGTCAATGAAAGTAAGAAAAAATCAAAATTCGAGAAATTTTATGTCTAAGGTTAAAACGGTCATTTTACACCTGAAAAATAGTTAACGTCATGGCAATGCCCTGAATGCTGTAAATAATGAATACGATTATTATAAATGTTTATGGAATTTTATGATTAAACGATAATACTAAAAGATATGTTGCATGCTTGGTCTAAAAAAAATGATTATTATTTGTTTGAATTTTTATAAGTGGTAAAATTACGAAAAATTGAAGGAGGAGAAGTAATTGTGACTAATACGATGATACGATGATATGATGATATGTAAGACCTAGGCTCAGTTGACGGGACGTAGATGGATCCATCGACCTTCAGCTGATATGAAAGTCAAAATTAACGATCTGAATTCAACGAAAAGAAAAATGTATACTTATATGATGAAAAGGAAAATGTTTATGAGGAAAGAAAAATATTTAAGTTTATGCATGTTCATGTAATGTTATTTTAAGTAAAAATATTTTCACTGTTGCATGTGATTGTATATGTATTACTTGTTACCAAGATTATGATTTACTGATTCATTAAACTCACTAGGTGTGATCGATGTAGGTGAGCATGATAGTTCTGTGGTTGAGGGACTTGATAGTTGATCTTGCCGGAATGAAGGAGCACATAACCCGAAGATCAGCGCTAGTTTTCCGCATTTATGATTTTAAGTTTACATTAAAGATTTTAAGATTTTTATGATGCCTTTTGAGTTGTTTTTGAGAGGATGTTAGAGTTAGCTTTATTTTGAGATATTGTTAAGATAAGTTTGGTAAACAATTAACGATTTTTGTTTTGAATTATTTCCTTTGAATTTTCAAATGATAGTTGGTTGTTTTATTTTAAAAAAATTGTGCAAGGTTATTTTTAAAGTATATTTATATTTATAGTAGTTAGGCCGATAAATTAGAGGGAAAAAAAATTTCCAGTATTTTAAAGAAAAACGAGTAGTGGACGTTTCAGTTGGTATCAGAGCAATATACCTTTAAAGGGTTGTTCCACCGTCAGTGCTGGGAAGCTCAGTGGCCAAGCCTCAAACCTATAAGTTTAATTTCTTTACATGATTTTTATGATGATGCCTGCATGATTACATGAATTATACGTTTACGTTACATGTTTAATAGTTTTTTCGAGATTATATATTTATATGCTTAAAATTGCTCAAAAATGGATTAATATATGGTGCATGATTAGAAAACTTAGATTTAAATGCATGTTGGTGTGTTTAGAAATTTGGAAAACGTTCAGATATAATGATTCCTAGACGCGCACCTATTATGGATAGGCAAGCTTAGAATGTTGGGGATCCTCAAGGGAATGCACCCCCATCTCCTAATGGGTATGCTGCTATTCGTGCATTAAAGGGCATGACACGCTTCTTTGAAAAGCAGTTTCAGCATGCTCCGAGGCCACAACATGATGTATATGAATCAGTTCTTGAGGCTCGGTCCAAAGGAATTTTCTGGCACCACTGACCCATTTGTTGCTGAGGGTTGGATTCAATCACTTGAGGTGCACTTTCTATATCTGAATATGGGAGATGCTGAACACGTGAGATGTGCTACTTATATGTTTAGAGATGATGCTTCCCTCTGGCGGCGGGAAGGAGTGGAACATGGTATTAATCTTTCCAAACTTACTTGGGTGCAATTCAAGAATATTTTCTATGAGAAATACTTTACTGCAGACATCCGAAGACGCTTGAAGAGGGAATTTATGACTCTCCGTTAGGGAGAAACTACTGTGGCTGAGTTCGTTAGGAGGTTTGATAAGCGTTGTCACTTTGTGTCCCTCATTGCTAGGGATGTTGCTGAGAAAATTAGGCACTTTTTGGATAGTCTACGACCTACTATATGCCGTGATGTGATAATGATGCGACCCTAGGATTATGCAGCTGCCACTGCCTATGATTTCCAAGCCGAGCAAGACTTTACAGATATTGATTTTGAGATGCAGCGCAAAAGACAGAAACACCAGCAGAATTCCCAGCCGAATAAGAAACCATATACGGGATCTCCTAGATCTCAAGGGCAGCAAAAGCCCCAAGGGAAAGTGAAGAAGCCAGGACCACAAAAACCACCACAACCTGGAGCACCAAAATCTGAGGATAGGCCACTATGAAAGGAATGTAATCGTCAAAACCATGGCAAGTGCATGTGGGGGACCTAAAAGTGCTTCATATGCAAGAAAGAAGGACATAAAACTGCTGGTTGCCCGAAGAAGAAAGCGCCAACAGTGGGAAGATTTTATGTTATGCATGCAGAAGAAGCTGAGGAGGAGCCAGACACGACCCTCATCACCAGTAACCTAGTTATTTAACATTTTTATATTGTATTTATTGCATGAAATGTTAAATTGGTTATTAGAATTGATTTGAGATTAAGAATAACCTAGTGGAAAAAAAGGTTGCATGCTCTACCTTAGTTAGAATTAAGACATGACAATGGAAACCATAGAAAGTGGACTCGAATTATGAGCTTTAATTATGTAAGGAAGACAATTATTTCTAAATGAAAGTTTTAGGACTTAAAATTGAGAAAAATCAAGAAAATTATTTCTAAATGAAAGTTTTAGGACTTAAAATTGAGAAAAATCAAAGCTTTGGACATGATGGGATATTTTCAAAAAATTTGAGGACTAAAATGAAATTTCCGAAAATAAAGGGACAAAAAATGATAATTCCGAAATCTAAATGGGCAAAATAGTAATTTTTGAAAAACCTTGTGGGACTAAAATGTAAATTTTGGAAAAAAATGAAGATTTAAAATACAATTATTCGAAAATATAAGGGAGAAATTGTGAATTTTCCTAGAAATAATAGGGTCCAATCACTAATCTTCATAAAATTTTGGGAAAATAATGATAGAATTCCCTTAAGCTTTGACATGAATGGATTTAAAAGCGTTTTCGTTGCAAGAAGGATATTTATTCTAGGTGTAGCTACCTATGCATTGCTGGAATCTGGAGCTACTCACTCTTTCATATCTGAGACTTTTGTCAAGCGACTGAATATTATACCTGAGGATATGAGATTGGATTTCAATGTTTCTATTCCTTCCGGTGACCCAATGGTCACTACGAGCATTGTGAAGAATTTGGAGCTTCGTTTACAAAGATATATGGTTCGGGCAGATCTCATCGTACTCCCTATGCCTAAATTCAACATTATACTTTGCATGGATTGGTTATCAGTGAATGGAGCTTCGATAGATTTTTCTCAGCGGACAGTGTCTATTCGACCGCCTAGAGGGAAATCTTTTGTCTTTGAGGTGGCAAAAAACAAGCAAATGCCGCACATTATCTCTTGTATGTGCACGAGGAAACTTATGAGACGAGGATGCCACGATTTTCTAGTATGTGTCACTACAGCACATGCCCCTATCAATCAGAAGCTAGAGGATGTTGACATCGTTTTAGACTTTCCTAGTGTCTTTCCTGAGCACGTTTCTGACATTCCACCTGATCGTGAGGTGGAATTTTCTATTGAGTTGATTCCGGGCAATGTACCCATTTCTGAAGCCCCTTATCATCTAGAAGCTGCCGAAATTAAAGAACTAAAAGATCAAATTCAAGAACTGCTTAGACAAGGGTTTTATTCGTCCTAGTTGTTCTCCGTGGGGCGCACCGATATTGTTTGTGAAGAAGAAGGATGGTAGTATGCGACTCTGCATTGATTATCGAGTGCTGAATAGAGTCACTATCAAGAGTAAATATCCTCTGCCAAGAATTGAAAACTTATTTGATCAATTACAAGGAGCATCAGTATTCTCAAAGACAGATCTTCGTTCTGGATACCATGATTTGAAAGCGAAAGAGTCTGATGTTCATAAGACTGCTTTTAGGACTCGTAATGAAAAATATGAGTTTATGGTCATGCCATTTGGGCTGACCAATGCGCCAGCGATCTTCATGGATCTCATGAATCGCGTATTTCAGCCGTATCTTGATCAATTTTTTATAGTATTCATATATTTAATCTATTGGAAGAGTAAAGAGGAGCATAATCGGCACTTGAGGACAGCACTGCAAGTATTGCAAGATATGAAATTATACGCAAAGTTCAGTAAGTGTGACTTTTGACTTGGAAGGGTGGCGTTTTTAGGCCACATCATTCTATAGATGGAGTGGAGGTTGATCCAAGCAAAGTTGAAGCAGTGAAAGAATGACCCGTACCGAAGAGCGTAACAGAGATCCGTAGTTTATTGGGACTAGCCGGCTATTATCGAAAGTTTATTCGAGGATTCTCATCTATAGCGGTACCCATGACCTCCTTGATGAAGAAGAATGCAAAGTTTATATGGGGATCCGAGTGCCAAGAGAGTTTTGACAAGTTGAAGCAAGCTTTGATTTCAGCGCCAGTCTTATCAATGTCATCGAGACAAGGAGAGTATGTTCTTTACACCGACGCCTCAAAACTTGATTTGGGTGCAGTTCTGATGCAAAATGACTGAGTTATAGCCTATGCGTCGAGACAGTTGAAGGTTCACGAGAAAAATTACACCACTCATGATCTTCATCTTGCAGCAGTGGTATTTGCATTGAAGATTCGGAGACATTATTTGTATGGGGAGTAGTGCAAGATTTTCACTGAGCATAAAAGTTTGAAATATTATTCACACAAAAGAGATGAATATGTGGTAAAGAAGATACCTAGAGTTGGTAAAAGACTACGAGTGTAACATTAGCTAAAATCCGAGAAAATTTAATGTATTAGCAGACGCATTGAGTAGGAAGACAACAATTATTAATAAATTATCACTTCAGAGACCTCTACAGTCTGAGATACAACAATTTGAGCTTACAATGTATGCTAGAGGCGAAGTCCCTAATCTTGCCACCATGATAGTACAATCGAATTTGAGAGATAGAATTCGCGAGGGACAGTCTTCTGATGAGCAATTGCAGAAGTGGAGAGTGAGAGATGAAGCCAAAGGCCGGAATCTGTATCCTGAGGTGGATGGTATAGTACGATATCGAGATCGACTATGGATTCCTAGTGGCGATTCCTTGAGGTAGGTCTTTATGAAATAAGCCCATGACATGCCATATCCATTCATCCTGGAAGTACGAAGATGTACAAGGATCTTCAATTATTGCATTGGTGGCCGGTCATGAAGCGAGATATCCTACGTTTTGTGTCTGAGTGTTTGACATGTTAACAAGTTAAAGCCGAGTATCAGAGGCCAGCGGGAAAACTTAAGCCACTTCTTATTCTCGAGTAGAAATGGGAAAATATCACCATCTATTTTGTTGTGGGATTACCGAGGACTATCAATGGGTTTAATGCTATATGGGTGATAGTGAATCGTCTTACGAAATCAATGCATTTTCTACCTATCAAGACGACATTCACCATGACGCAGTATGTCAAGTTGTATATTCGAGAGATAGTTCGTCTGCATGGGATTTGTAAGGCCTGAGATTTATTAGTCTTCATTGATGCGATATTCAAAGATATGAGAATGCATGACATGTAATGAGAAGCAATAAATGAGATAGGGGAAGGAGAGACATGAAAAATTAGGATTTTGAATGAAGGGCAGACCGCACCCGCACCATGAAAGATACAGCACCCGCGGTGCATGGACAGAAAATTGGTCATTTTTACAGTAGGGTCACCGTACCCGCGGTCCAAGAAAGAGTGCACCCGCGGTTGATGGACAGAGAGTTGGAAATTATTTACAGAAATGACACCGCACCCGCGTTCTTATATGTAGCGCACCCGCGGTCGTTGATTTTGGAAAATGAATGGACTGCCGAAGCTTGAGCGCACCTGCGGTCTAGAGGGAGCGCACCCGCGGTGCAGCATGCGAGAAAGCCACCTTCGTTTCTCAAGTTGACACATGGCATGGTATATATATAGAAATGTGCTGATTCATTTCTGTCCACTTCCATCAGCTGAGAAACGAGAGAGAGTGGGGAGAAGCTTCAATTCCTTATGCTTCAAGGTTATGATTTTGAAAGAATTACACATCCAAACTTCATTCCAAGTATAGATTCTTGCTTCTTGCATTATAGGCTACAAGAGGATGTAAGTATGGTTCAATTATAGCATGTTTCGAAATCTACATGTTGAAGAAATTGTGATTTTAATTGAGATATGTGTTCTTGAGTAGCTAGGAACCGAAATACCGTGAACATATTTATTATCAGATATTGTATGCGATTTATATGACATTCCAGAATGTATTGGGTGGAATTTATGCAGATTTTCAGAATTTGAAATTGTTATGATATTGATTATGATGTGGAGACATGATTCTTGTAATTGTTATTGTTATGAAATTGACCGGTATCGAGAAATTACGTCGTTTTGCCGCCAAATGGTACCGAGGTCAAGTATTGAATTGGATAAGTGTTGATTGAGATTAGAGATTGATAGAATACGTATCAACATTTCCATTTCAGATTTGATATTGACAGAGTCGTCATCGAGACTTCGACATCGACAGACATTGTGCGACGGAAGGTATAATTCATGTTTTGTTTGGGGAAGACACAACTCAAATGAGATTCAATTTGAGTTTCCCAACAAAATCACATACTAGAATTGTTGTTTATCTTTTTATATGATTTGGATTTGTCTATAGAATTATATTTAAATATCTTGATATGATGATGCCTTGTTTATAGAGTTATATTCAAGCATTTGAGATAGGAGAGTCATTGGCAGACCTGCCAAACTAGACGTTCGGTGGTATCGGCGCTTCGGATTAGATTCAATCCGATTGTAGACATTCGATACAGACAGGGCCGAAGTCTAGGAATAAGACGTACAGTTACCCCGATTGGGATGGTAGGTGACAGATAGTGACGTCTTATTCACACCGGGATCCCTAGAGTAGAGTCGAGTCGAGTCAAGACATGATTTGATTTGAATTGCATGCTCATATAGATTGATTTCATAGACTATGGAACCCATTGTTATTGCTTTCATGCATGATTTATGATTATGTATTAGCATGCATACATGTAAATACTGGGATTTGTTCTCACCGGAGTTTTCGGCTGTTGTTATGTCTGTATGTGTGCATAACAACAGGTGGGGCAGGATCTGGGTCACGACAGAGATGAGTTCGAGATAGCGTGGTGACTTCGGGCGCAGAAGATTACTAGTTGTTTCGTACTAGACTTGTACTACTTGTGGTTGTAGTTTGTATTAAACACTGGTTTATATGAATGTATTAGAATAAGACATGTAATTATGTTTATTGAAATAAAATGAAGAACTATCTTGTGCTGTTTATATACATTTGAATTAAAAAGAAAAATTTTGACCCACATTTTTGAATAAAGATCCGATTAATCCAAAAAAGAATTGAGTTAGAGCCTGGGTCCTCACAACAGGTGGTATCAGAGCGAGGTTCCTTTAGACTTAGATAAGATAGGATGAGCGGGGTAGATCGAGTCTTCTTCCTTGCTTTTGATGTGCTAGCATGATTTAATGCTTTCCCTATAATATGTTGTATTGTATCCGAGTTGATTTACAACACATAATTGTTGAGACTGAATCAGAACCGATTCTGGATCAATGGCATATGATCAGAGGACGACTGAGACAGATTGTATAGACTGTGTACTAATCTGTTTGATAATCAGATTATGCCGCTTAGAAGGATACCACAACCAGCTGCAGGTCAAGTGCTAGAACAAGGTAGTACGTCATGTACTCAGATGGATGTTACTGCGACACCATTGTAGACTTTGTTGAAGAGGTTTCAATCATTCCATCCACCTACCTTGAAGGGCACAGAAAATGCAGTGGATTGTGAGAGCTGGTTAGACGATATAGAGATGTTGTTTGAATCTCTTGCCTATACAGACGAACGAAGAGTGAAACTAATCAGGCATCAGTTGCAAGAAGTTGCGAAAAGCTGGTGGTTGACCACAAAAAGAGCCTTAGAACATCGAGGTATCGATATTACTTGGAAAATATTTAAAGATGAATTTTATCAACGTTTCTTTCCAGTGTCGTATCGAAAAGACAAAGGGGCCGAATTTGCCAATTTGAGACAGGGGCAGTGGAACATAGAAGAGTATGTTGCCAAGTTTTCTTCTTTGCTCCGATTTGCGCCACACGTGGCAGGAAATGACGAAGCGGTCGCAGACCAGTTCATCAATGGTTTGAACCCTGATACTTTTACTTTGGTGAACACGGGAGGACCCAACACCTTTTCTGATGCAATTAACCGAGCAAAGGGAGCAGAGGCTGGCTTGATCAGGCAGCGAGGAGCTTCTTATAGTGCTCAGAGTCAGAGACCGCCACAGCCTGCCGCCCTAGTTTCCACCACCTCCTCCTCGATTTGATAGTGGAAGCAGTAGTAGTGGCAAGAAGGATTCTTTGAAAGTTAAGGGTAAGCAGTTTAAGAGATCAGGGAGCAGTTCGTCGAGCTCCAGTGGGTCAAGACAGAGAGGTCCTGGCCAGAGTACAGATGTGACAGGTGTGTATTGCCCTACTTGTGGAAGCCGACATGCCACAGAGCAGTGTCAGGGAGTGATGGGCAGATGCAATATATGTAGGCAACAGGGATATTTCGCCAGAGTCTGTCCCCAGAGAGGTGCACGAGATTTCAGAGTGCAGGGTCATCTACCTCAGTGACTCAGCCTGAGAGGCAAGCTTCGTCTGTCCATTCCTTCCAGCCCATGCCTACACAGTCCCAGCCTAGAGACAGAGGTGGCCAGACAGTGAGCCAACCTCCCAGACAACAGGCTCAGGTGTTTGCATTGACGGAAGAGCAAGCCCAAGATGCACCGGACGATGTGATTGCAGGTAACTGTTTTCTTTGCGGTTATCCTGTATATGTGTTGATAGACACAGGTGCATCCCATACATTCATATCAGAACGTTTTGCATTGATACATGCATTGTCTGTCGAGTCATTGTCTGCTGTAGTGTCTATTTCTTCTCCATTGGGAAGTGGTTTGATATCTGTGACTTCAGTTAGACAGTGTATACTACAGTTTGAGGGACATGAGATTGATTTAGACTGTGTTGTACTTGGTTTATCTGATTTTGATTGTATTGTCGGGATTGACATGTTAACCAAGTACAGAGCCACCGTAGACTGTTTTCACAAGATTGTCAGATTCAGACCTGAAATGACAAAAGAGTGGAAATACTACGGTAAGGGTTCCAGATCTCGGATTCCCTTAGTGTCTGCTTTGACTATGAGTAGATTGCTGCAGAAAGGAGCAGAGGGGTTCCTTATTTATTCTGTAGACCTACAGAAATCGAGCCCGGCATTGGCAGATTTGCCAGTAGTACGGGAGTTTGCAGATGTATTTCCTGACGAAATCCCAGGGTTACCTCCAGCTCGAGAGGTAGATTTTAGCATTGATCTTATTCCAGGTACCGTTCCTATTTCGAGAACTCTGTATAGAATGGCACCTATAGAGTTGAAAGAATTGAAAGCACAACTAGAAGATCTTCTAGCCAAGGGATATATCAGACCCAGTGTATCTCCTTGGGGCGCTCCAGTACTTTTTGTACGAAAGAAAGACGGTTAAATGAGATTGTGTATCGACTACCAGCAATTGAACAAGGCGACGGTAAAGAACAAATATCCATTGCCTCGTATCGATGATTTATTTGATCAGTTGCAGGGATCCTCTGTTTATTCCAACATCGATTTGAGATCTGGATATCACCATCTGAGAGTTAGAGATATTTATATAGCGAAGACAGCATTCCGAACCAGGTATGGACATTATGAGTTTGTTGTCATGCCTTTTGGTTTAATGAATGCTCCAGCGGTGTTTATGGGGTTGATGAACCGTGTCTTTCAGAGGTATTGGGATGAGTTTGTGATTGTTTTTATTGATGATATCTTGGTTTATTCTAAGAATCTGAATGAACATGCCAATCATTTGAGAATTGTGTTGCAAACATTGAGAAATGAAAGATTATTTGCTAAACTGTCAAAGTGTGAGTTTTGGCTGAGACAGGTTGTCTTCTTGGGTCATATCATATCTGGAGACGGTATTTCTGTTGATCCGAGTAAAGTGGAAGCGGTAATCAGTTGGCCGAGACCGACTTCTGTGCCAGAGATACGCAGTTTCATGGGTCTGGCAGGATACTATAGACGATTCATTAAAGATTTCTCCAGTATTGCGAAATCGATTACCTAGTTGACACAGAAGAATGCACCGTTTGTGTGGTCTGAGGACTGTGAGTCTAGCTTTATAGAGTTGAAGAAGAGGCTGACCAGTGCACCTGTCTTGATGATTCTTTCAGGTACTGGCGATTTCGTTGTATATTGTGATGCATCCCACAGAGGGCTAGGATGTGTTCTTATGCAGCGAGTTCATGTGATTGCTTATGCCTCTAGACAGCTGATGCCACACGAGATTCGATACCCCATTCATGATCTTGAATTGGCGGCTATTGTTTTTGCATTGAAGATCTGGCGTCACTATCTTTATGGCAAGAAATTTGAGATCTACTCTGATCACAAGAGCCTGAAGTATCTGTTTTCTCAATCAGAATTGAATATGAGACAGCGAAGATGGCTCGATTTGTAGAAAGATTTTGATTGCGAGATCAAGTACTATCCAGGGAAGTCAAATGCAGCAGCAGATGCCTTGAGTCGAAAGGTATGTGCCCTATCCTTATCGACGATAGGTGTTTTGAATTTAGTTAAAGATTGCTGTTTGTCTGGTTTAGCATTTGATACAGATAGTAGACCGCTACAACTTGCTACGATTCAAGTTGAGCCAGACTTGATTATGAGAATCAAAGAAGCGCAGAGAACATACCAGAATGTTCAGAAGTTGATTCAGATGGTCAGATCAGGACATCAGTCTGAATATCGGGTACATGATTATGTTCTGTATGTGAATAACCATCTTGTAGTGCCAGATGTTGCAGAGTTGAAGCAACAGATTTTGTCAGAAGCGCACTGTAGTCGGTTTAGCATTCATCCTGGTGGCAGGAAAATGTACAACGATTTGAAGACACAATTCTGGTGGAAACAGATGAAGTCAGATATTGCAGAATTCGTGTCTAAGTGCTTGAATTGCCAAAAGGTAAAGGCCAAAAGAAAGAAGCCCGGAGGTTTACTTCAGAGTTTATCTATTCCTGAGTGGAAATAGGATCACATTTCCATGGATTTCGTGACGAAATTACCTCGATCATCCCGGGGCTGTGATGCGATTTGGGTCATTATTGACAGATTGACCAAATCAGCGTGTTTTATTCCATACAGAATGACATTTCGACACGATCAGATGGCAGAGTTGTATGTCAGAGAGGTAGTCAGATTTCATGGTGTGCCGAAGTCTATCGTATCAGATCGTGATCCACGATTCACTTCACACTTTTGGCACAGTTTGCAGCAGGCTTTAGGTACGACATTGCACCTGAGTACTGCCTATCATCCCCAGACAGATGAACAGTCAGAGCGGACTATCCAGACTTTAGAGGACATGTTGAGAGTTGTAGTGCTAGATTTCGGCACTAGTTGGCAAGATTCACTACCGTTGTGTGAATTCTTGTACAACAACAGCTATCAAACGAGCATAGAGATGGCACCGTTTGAAGCGTTATATGGCAAGAAGTGCAGATCTCCTCTATACTGGGATGATATATCTGAGGTACCAGAACTTGGGCCTGATATGATTCGTGAAATGACTGAGAAAGTAATGATAATTCAGAAGAGGATGAAGACAGCACGGGATAGGCAAGCCAAGTATGCCAATATCAGACGTAGACAGCTAGTATTTGAACAAGGAGACAGAGTGTTTTTGAAGATTTCTCCTTTCAGAGGCGTTGTCAGATTTGGCAAACGCGGGAAGTTGTCTCCTAGATACATCGGTCCGTACGAGATTCTTGAAAATATTGGCGATCGAGCATATCGACTTGCTCTTCCTCCTTTTCTATTTGGAAAACATGACGTATTTCATGTATCGATATTGCGTAGATATATGCCTGATGCTTCTCATGTCATTCAGCTTGACGAAGCTGAGCTTGATCAGACTTTGAGTTATACTGAGCAACCGATACAGATTCTTGATCGGAAAGAAAAACAGCTCAGAACGAAAACTATTCCGCTAGTGAAAGTCCAGTGGAGTCATCATGGCACTGAAGAAGCGACTTGGGAGACAGAGCAGATATGAGACAGAGATATCCCGAGTTGTTTACATGATGTGAGTATTTATTCAGCTTTTGATTATATTGTTTTTCATTTATGATATGATTGATGGCCTGCAATTTCGAGGACGAAATCATTTCTTAGAGGGGGAGAAATGTAATGCCTGAGATTTATTAGTCTACATTGATGCGATATTCAAAGATATGAGAATGCATGACATGTAATGAGAAGCAATAAATGAGATGGAGGAAGGAGAGACATGAAAAATTAGAATTTTGAATGAAGGGCAGACCGCACCCGCACCATGAAAGATACAACACCCGTGGTGCATGGACAGAAAATTGGTCATTTTTACAGTAGGGTCACCGCACCCGCGGTCCAAGAAAGAGTGCACCCGCAGTTGATGGACAGAGAGTTGGAAATTATTTACAGAAATGACACCGCACCCGCGGTTCAAACGTAACCGCACCCGCGATTTTATATGTAGCGCACCCGCGGTCGTCAATTTTGGAAAATGAATTGACTGCCGAAGCTTGAGCGCACCTGCGGTCTAGAGGGAGCGTACCCGCGGTGCTGCATGCGAGAAAGCCACCTTCGTTTCTCAAGTTGACACATGGCATGGTATATATATAGAAATGTGCTGATTCATTTCTCTCCACTTCCATCAGCTGAGAAACGAGAGAGAGTGGGGAGAAGCTTCAATTCCTTATGCTTCAAGGTTATGATTTTGAAAGAATTACACATCCAAACTTCATTCCAAGTATAGATTCTTGCTCCTTGCATCATAGGCTACAAGAGGATGTAAGTATTGTTCAATTATAGTATGTTTCGAAATCTACATGTTGAAGAAATTGTGATTTTAATTGAGATATGTGTTCTTGAGTAGCTAGGAACCGAAATACCGTGAACAGATTTATTATCAGATATTGTATGCGATTTATATGACATTCCAGAATGTATTGGGTGGAACTTATGCAGATTTTCAGAATTTGAAATGGTTATGATATTGATTATGACGTGGAGACATGATTCTTTTAATTGTTATTGTTATGAAATTGACCGGTATCGAGAAATTACGTCGTTATGCCGTCAAATGGTACCGAGGTCAAGTATTGAATTGGATAGGTGTTGATTGAGATTAGAGATTGATAGAATACGTATCAACATTTCCATTTCAGATTTGATATTGACAGAGTCGTCATCGAGACTTCTACATCGACAGACATTGTGCGACGAAAGGTATAATTCATGTTTTGTTTGGGGAAGACACAACTCAAATGAGATTCAATTTGAGTTTCCCAACCAAATCACATACTAGAATTGTTGTTTATCTTTTGATATGATTTAGATTTGTCTATAGAATTATATTTAAATCTCTTGATATGATGATGCCTTGTTTATAGAGTTATATTCAAGCATTTGAGATAGGAGAGTCATTGGCAGACCTGCCAAACTAGACGTTCGGTGGTATCGACGCTTCAGATCAGATTCAATCCGATTGTAGACATTCGATACAGACAGGGCCGAAGTTTAGAAATAAGACGTACAGTTACCCCGATTGGGAGGGTAGGTGACAGACAGTGACGTCTTATTCACACCGGGATCCCTATAGTAGAGTCGAGTCGAGTCAAGACATGATTTGATTTGAATTGCATGCTCATATAGATTGGTTTCATAGACTATGGAATCCATTGTTATTGTTTTCATTCATGATTTATGATTATGTATTAGCATGCATACATGTTTTATACTGGGATTTGTTCTCACCGGAGTTTCCGGCTGTTGTTATGTCTGTATGTGTGCATAACAACAGGTGGGGCAGGATCTGGGTCATGACAGAGATGGGTTCGAGATAGCGTGGTGACTTCGGGCGCAGAAGATTACTAGTTGTTTCGTACTAGACTTGTACTACTTGTGGTTGTAGTTTGTATTAAACAATGGTTTATATGAATGTATTAGAACAAGACATGTAATTATGTTTATTGAAATAAAATGAAGAACTATCTTGTGCTGTTTATATACATTTGAATTAAAAAGCAAAATTTTGACCCACATTTTTGAATAAAGATCCGATTAATCCCAAAAAGAATTGAGTTAGAGCCCGGGTCCCCACAGGATTCCCGTGTCTATTGTTTCTGACAGGGATCCGAGATTTACATCATCTATCTAGAAGATTTTGCATGCAGCGATGGGGATTAATTATTATTCAGTACATCATTCCATCCTCAAACCGATGATCAGTCAGAAAGAGTGATTCAAGTTTTGGAGGATCTACTTCCAGCTTGTGTCATTGATTTTCAAGGAAGTTTGAACTGAAGTTGCCGCTAGTGGAGTTTACCTACAATAATAGCTATCAATCATCAATAGGGATGGCTCCTTATGAGGAACTTTATGGTAGGAAGTCTAGATCACCCATACACTGGGACGAAGTTGGTAAAAGAGGAGAATTTGGTCCAGACTTGATCAAGCAAACAACCGAGCTAGTAGTCAAAAATTGAGATAGAATGAAGACTGCACAAAGCAGACAGAAAAGGTATGCCGACAAGCGACGAAGAGAGCTAGAGTTTCCAGTAGGCGACCACGTTCCTGTGAAAATAGCGTCCATGAAGGGTGTTATGAGATTTGTCAAGAAAGGAAAACTTAGTCCAAGATTCATAGGGCTATTTGAGATTTTGGAGTGGATTGGGACACTAGCCTATAGAGTGGCATCGCCACCCATGCTATCCGGAATACACAATGTGTTTTACACATCTATGATGCGAAAAGTACATGTCAAACCCTTCACATGTACTAAATCATAAACCTCTGCAATTGACTCCAAACTACAAATCTTGGCTAGGCAAGAAATAAGACTCCAAAACAAAGTTATACCAATGATTAAGGTCAAGTGACTAAATCACTCGGGGGAAGAAGCTACTTGGGAAACCAGGAGGGACATGAGGAGTCGCTACCTGGAGTTATTCGCTAATTTCTAATTTCGAAGGCGAAATTTTATTTAAGAGAGGGAGGACTTGTAAGGTCCCAAATTAAAATGACCTAATCCAACTGCATGCAAATTTAAAGAAAATGGAAAATAGCTAATTAAATTATTTTAATTGCTTAATTGAATATGATGTGCATGGTTGTATGTATAAAATGTACTTACCACACGAATGCATGAAAACCGCATTTTTAAAGGTTATTCGAGATGCGATCAAGGAACAGAGATCGAAGGCTGAAAAAAGAAAAAAAATATTTTTATTATTTAATTTTTTTTAATTATTTAAAATAAGGTTGATGCTAAATGATATTTTTAATAATAAGGAATTTTGAGGTGATTTTATATACCGAGGCATAATTTAACGATATTCGATTTTCGACGAAAATATGAACTTTTTGAGAACTCGATTAATATTTTCATGAAATTTCCTAAACGAAATATTTTAAATATGCACTAATATGCTTATCAAATAAATAAGCTTAAAACCCCTAAAACTAAAACACAAACTCACCCACACCACTCTTCACACACAAGGACTCCTTCAGCAGCAAACACATGCACACACATGAGATTTTAGAGGAAAAGCCACGGTTTTTCAAAGGATTTCAGCCTCGATTTCTACGTCTTCGTTCTTCGCACCGACAAAATGTTTTAGTGCGTAATATACGCAAAGGCACACCATAAATCTCTTTTCTCTCTTATGTCACATGCTATTACGTGTTTGATTATCATTTGAATGAAAAAAATGATTTCCTTATGAATATTTTCGTTTTTATGCTTGTGTGTGCCCAATACATGTATGGTTATGCTTTAAAACTTGAAAAATTAATGCATGAATGGGCTGCCATCATAGGGACACCTAAAGGGTCAAGTATAGGAGGGTTTATGGGCTTAGAAAAGCACACACCATCGCTGCACAAGTGAGGAACAAGGCTTGACCGATTGTTGCTGGTATGGTTCTCAAGGGTTTTGTCGAGGGGGGAACCATCGCATGGCTCGGATAGGGCTTGACCAGAGCTGGGGCTGGACGTGGTTGGGTGTGAGGAGGAGTCCTAGCAATGCAAGGACTCAAGCACGATGGCCAGGGAAGAGTCCCAGCATTGGACTCTTCCCCACCAACCAAGGAAGAACAACGGGTCCACGATGGTCTGGGCTCGAGTGGTGGTTCGGGCAAGGAGTCCTAGCGCGATAGGATTCAAGGGCGCAAAGATGAAGGAACTCGCACATGCTCTTGTTTTCGTGTAGGAGGTTGCAGCAGGCTAGGGGCCGGTTCAAGGGGTCAGGGCTGGTCAGTAGGTCCATAGGTGGTCTGGGAAGAGGTTGGAGCAACATGGCTCGGGCATGGTTCGATAAAACCGTGAGATGGCTCAAGGGTTAAACCTAGGGTTCGGTTTTGGTGTTTTATTGGCTAAGGGTTCAAACCATGGTCAACGAGGGTTGAATCATGGTTCACAAGTGTAGTTATGCTATAAAAAGTCTATCTCTAAAATTTGGGTATTTAATAATAAAGTTGAATTAATTCGAGATTAAAACGCTCTACAAACTAATAAATATGAAATTAAATCGAAAACCATGAATATAAGCTAAATAAAAATATAAGAAATTTAATTAAAGCTTAAATAATTATTTGGGATGGTCTAGAGTCGACAAAAGTAAGAAAAAGTTAAAAATCAAGAAATTTTATGTCTAGGGGTAAAACAGTCATTTTACACCTGAAAATAGTAAACGTCGTGGCAGTTTCCTGAATGTTTTAATTAATGATAATATACTTATTATAAATGTTTATGTAATTTTATGATGAACGATAAAGCTAAAAGATATGTTGCATGCTTGGTTTAAAAGAAATATGATTATTGTATGTTAGAATTTTTATAAGTGATGAAAATACGAAAAGTTGAAGGAGGGGAAGTAATTGTGAATAATACAATGATTATGATGATATGTAAGGCCAAAGCTCAATTGACAGGTGAGAGTATTGCTGATGTCCCCGCCGCCAAGTAATGTGGTTACACGTAGATGGATCCGTTGACCTTCAGCTGATACGAATGTCACAATTAACGATTTGAATTCACCGAAAAGGAAAATTTATACGTATATGATGAAAATGAAAATGTTTATGATTAAAGAAAAATGCTTAAGTTTATTCATGTTCATGAAATTTTATTTTAACTAAAAGTATTTTCACTGTTGCATGTGATTGTATATGTATTACGTGTTGCCAAGATTATGGTTTGCTGAGTCATTAGACTCACTAAGTGTGATCGATACAGGTGAACATGATAGTGATGTGGTTGAGAGACTTGATGGTTGATCTTGTTGGACTGAAGGTGCATATAACCCGAAGACCAGAGCTAGTTTTCCGCATTTATGACTTAAAGTTTACGTTAAAGATTTTAAGATTTTTATGATGTCATTTGAGTGGTTTTTGAGAGGATGTTAGAGTTAGCTTTATTTTGAGATATTGCTAAGATAGGTTTGGCAAATGATTGACGATTTTATGTGAATTATTTCTTTTGAATTTTCAAATGATAGTTTGTTTTTTTATTTTAAAAAAATGGTGCAAGGTTATTTTAAAAGTATATTTATATTTATAGTAGTTCGGCCGATTAATTAGAGGAAAATAATTATAACATTTTTAAGAAAAACGAGTAGTGGATGTTTCCGATTCAGCCGTTCAAAACGTGGATAAAAGTTGCTTGAGCTCGATACTAACATCAGTTATATTGTGTATCACGTTTCTTGGTTAGGGTGCAGAGAGTTCCAAACACGCAGATGGGTAGTCATATGATGATTATATCGAACTGCCCTCCCTAGGATATCCAAGTGGTTAACATTAGTTCTTACGACCCGGGACAACACTGAGGCTCTATATGCTAGGGTTGTTCTTTGACACATTTACCGACTCTAGGAGGGTCATCAGGTGGCGAGATTGGGTACAATTACGACACATGTAAGAGCCAGTGCATTGTAGTTGGGAATTCACCGCTCACCTACGGGTGTTGATATCTTGTTTTATCTTATGAAATAATAGTGCATGGAATCTCTGGTCAGGGTATGAAATGTATATTAGGGAAGGAGTTCTCCAATTGTTCATGCGATACCACTATTTATTTATCAAAGATGTGTCACACAGTTATCGAATTCTTAAGCCACCCTCGATGAACCAATGGTTGCAGATTCGATCGGGATATATGAGATGAAGGGACCGTATTGTACGTTAATCATAACCAAATGGTTCTTGCAGACACTGTCAGTGATACCTAGTGAATAATAGAGCGATGCTACTAGACACTCTTACCATGATTCGATGGGTTTAATCAGAGATATAATTTCTAACATTCTAATGATCAATTGCTGATACATAGAATGAGGCAAATTAGGGTAAGCCAGAATAAAGTATTATGTCCTGAATCACAAAGAGTTGTGAACCCATAATTAGCTGTATCTCTAAAACATTGAGGGTCACAAAATACTTGATTATTTTGTCCCCGTTGAGATAATAAATTCAAGGAGTTGAATTTATATAAAACATTGAGATAATAAATTAAAGAGTTGAATTTATAGAAAACATTGAGAAATAAATTCAAGTAGTTGAATTTATAACAATTTATAATTTAAATATTAAATTCAAATGTTGAAATTGTAAAGGATTTAAATTAAAAGTAATGTATGTATTATGGGCTTGTAGGAGTACATGACCAACATACAAATTATTAAGATTCTTTGTGAGAACCCGGGATTTTTCGATCCGAAACAAATCATGTAAGAAATTCGAACTTGAAATTTAACTCAAACTAAGCTTAAAAACTTTCATCCTAACTATAAAACTTGAATGTTAACTTAGATTTTAAGAAAATTTAACTCGAGGAAGTAGCTTCAAAGCTCGGTGACTGACTCAACGGGAGGCCAAACTGCAAGCAACCATATCCATTGAAGAATTATCACTGGAAGAGTAAAACCCCAGCTCAAGGACTCGAACTTTCAGTTCAAAGAAGCTCAACCAGGCTTGTCCTAACAAGACCAAAAAGAGAGCTATAAGTTGAGCCAAGAGTTTGGACAAATTAAATGTGCAAGAAATGACCTTCGCATTAACCCATGAAGGAGCTGCGGGAGGAGCTAAGAGCTAGGACATATTGATGATGCAGGAAATGACACTTTAGAAAATCAAGATGACATTTAAGGAGTGCATGAGATTTTGAGCCACATTCATGACTAATCTAGAACTTGAAGAATGCATGGGATTTTTGGATTTTCATGCATGAAACTTTGTACCTACATTATGAGCATCATTACTCCAATCTTGAGGACCAAGAAATCGGCCATGACAAGAATGAAAGGACCCAAAATCACCTTTAAATAATATATTAAGGTTGATAGAAAAACACACTCAAAAAGCCTTAAAATTCGGCTCCTTCTCCCCCACCATAAAACCTTTCGGCCAATTCAACAAGAAGGAAGTGCTGCTCGTGCGGTTCAAGTGCTAAAGACCGGTGTCGAAGTGCTGCCGAAATAAAGACGTCATCTGTAAAAGTTCCGTCGAAGTGCTGTCAAATTTTCGAGAGACAAGTTCGGGCCAAAAGTTTGCAATTTCGAACCTACCTTCAAAATTACTGTAAGTGGGTTTTTGATATGTATATTCGTTTGTATTTTTAAATCTTGAATATATAAGTTATGACATGCATGAATGTGTGTCCTCATTTTCGAAAACATCATGATGTCCGTCTTTTAAAATTTCGATCGATTATATGCTCTTTCTGTTCTTCGAAATTTGTTGATTCCTCCGTATCCGTCTGAAATTCTGATATCTCTAATTCTGATAAGTTATGTTCGATAAAAATCTGAAATCTTTGTTACACTGTTACGATTCAATTTGAAATGGGACGAGAATTGTGATTCTGTCTGGCCCCCAATTGTGGGTATAAAACCATTTCTGTTTGGCCCCCAATGGTGGGTATAAAACCATTTCTGTCTGGCCCCACCGGTGGGTATAAAACCGAGTTCTGGCCTCACCCCTTAGAGGACTAACATATTGGGGACAATTTAACCATGGAAATGAGATGAGTAACAGTGTTCTGTCTGTTTTGAAATGTTCTGTTCTGAATTGAGTTAATCAGTTTCTGAATTGTTCTGAATCATCTGATGAATTCTGTCATTTATTCGATTTGTCTCTGTCCTGATAAGTTAAGAATATTAAGTTTTGAAAGTCTGTTAAAAGAACGTTTTAAGAAAACTAAGTTCTATATGTATCTTTGGAATCGATCGACCCCCACTTGCTGAGTGTTTCCCAAAACACTCACCCCTTACAAATTTCAGATAAAAATAAGGAGCAAATGAATGAGGAAGAGCAAGATGCTTTCTGGGTTGGTGAACCGGAGATCAAGATCAGAACTCAAGATTTTGCTTTCCTTTCGTTTCCGCTATTTGAAACTCTGATATATTTTATTCCATTGTCATTGTAAGTCAATACTTTATTTATGAAAAAGACTGGTTTGATTTGATACGAGGCTTTATTGTTTTCATTTTAATTGTTAAATAATGCCGGATGTCACCGATGCTTCGGACTCGGGGCGTGACATTTAAGTGGTATCAGAGCCAGGTTCATAATCCCGCTGGGATTTTGACAGACAAAATTTGGCGAAGTCAAATTTTGGCAAAAGCCTAGTGTATCCCAATTTGAGACCAACTTTCACCCGTTCTTGAAGTCTAACTTTCATCTGTTTCCTAAATTTCGAATAGACTTCAAAGATCTATCCCTTCAATCATTCCACAAACTCTGAGTATCGAAAATTTTCCACGACAACTTTGTTTCTACTATTTGTGCCTTTCTATCCTTAATACAATTCTGATGCTTTACTTTCAATTTTTATCCTAGGGAATGGCTGCTCCACGTACTCGCGCTCAGGCTGCCCTTCGCATGCGTCAGCTCACGATTGATAATCAGACTAGGGAAATCGCGACTTTGAAAGCGCAACTAGCCAAGGAAAGATTGGAGAAACAAGAGCTTAGTGAGGTTAGACAAATACTTGAGACTGATGTACAACGATTGACTCATCATCTGGACTTGGCGGAGAGCCAGCTGTTGCAGATACCGACCGATTTCGTTCGCATCACACGCTTAGTTGCACTTAACAGGGATTTACTGGAGAGAGTGGAGATAGAGCGAGAACGTGCTGCTCAAGCCCGTCAGCGCCAGGAGGAGTACAACGCCAGGCAGGATTGGTACATTTTGAAGCTCCACAGCGCTATGGACAGACATCAGGATCAGAATAACTACTTATATTTGGTGATAGAGAACATGGAGGAAGAGGAGGTAGCACCGATGGAGGTGGCCAGAGACGACAGTGCCAGCGATAGCGACGACGGAGAGATGTTCGATTAGATTAGCATTATCTTAAAGTATCTGGAGTGTAATAAACTTGTGACTAAGAAAATAATATGTGTATCAAACTATTTTTAAACTTTCTATTATTGCATATTTAAGAATGGATGAGTAACTTATTTAAATGTTTCTATAGGAAACCAACATGGACTTTCAAGCATTATAAATGAACTTCAGAAAAAACTTCAGGAAAAGGAGTCAGAAATTAAAACACTGAAAGAAAAGAATGATAAACTTGAGAGAGATAACTATCAGTTGGACGAAAATAACATGTGCATGATGGAGGATCTTCGTGAGGCCAGAGTGGAAGAGAAGAAACTACGCGAAGACGTTAGACGTTACGCGGCTTATCATCTGGAGTCAGAGCGTCAGCACGAGATCACCAAGCAAGAGTTGAAGAAAGCGCAAGATAGGATTTTTACACTCGAAATTCGGGAAAATAGTCTTCTCAAAACCCAACATCGTCTTCAGGAGCGGATTAAAGAGCAAGAAATCGATGAAAAAGTGAGCCAATCAACAATACAAGTAACTACAGGATCAAGTAAACAATCTTGATCACCACAACACACAACTGCAGAATTACATTGAGCACCTACAAAATGAGATGGTCAATATGGAAGAACTCATGGAACAACTGGAAGAGAACCCTGTGGAGGAAAAAATTAAGGAAGCAGTAGGGGACGGAGAAGTTATAGACGAATAGGGAGAGAGAGTTCTAGAATAGGCTTCGATTGTATCTAGAAATATTTGATTAATCATTTGTTTTGAAAAATATTTGGCTGTATGAAAATTTTTACAATTTAATGAAATTATTCCTTTGATTAAATATTATGGCAAACAAATTAATAAAATACATGTTTATAGGAAATGGCAGGCAGACCACCCCGAAACAATGCTTAACCCCCGTGGTGCCAACCAAAACGAAAATCCACCACCACCCAGAGTGAATCTCAGTCAGGAAGATATGATGGAAATAGCTACTATCGTAGCTGCAACGTTACAAGGATTCGTGAACCCATTGGCTAACGCCATCCAACCACCACCTGAGCCGCAGCTGCGGCGGATTAAGTACCGTTACGAATATCTCAGAAGGAATTGAGTTCCAACGTTCGATGGGAACCCAGACCCAGAAGTCAGCCACAACTGGGTCAAGAACGTCGAAACACAACTACATTTACTGAAAATACTTGAAGAACTGAGAGTGGAGGTTGTAACACCGTTTTTGGAAGACCGAGCTAGGAAATGGTGGGAAACTATGTCGCCATCTTTGGCAGAAGTGGAAGAGATCACATGACAGATTTTTAAGAGAGAATTTTTGAAACAATACTATCCTGCTGAATTTCGACTACAGAAGTTGGGTGAATTCGAAAACTTCAAACAGGCTCCGGATATGTCAGTGATGGAATACACTTCAAGGTTCAACGATCTGGGAACCTATGTCCCAACGATCATGTCGGATGAAACGTTAAAAATGCATCGATTCAAGAAGGGCCTCAACAGTCGAATTCAGTCGGCATTGGCAGTATTCAAGCCAAACAACTTTGCAGATTTGATGGGCGCTGCAATGAGCGCAGAACTGTTATAAAGCGACGCGAGGAAGAGAACAAGAACAAAAGACCAATGGTCAATCAACCTACTCAGAATGGTCCAAAGTTTAAGAAACCAAATTATTCAGGTAGGCCTTCCCAAAGCAGTTCTGGTAATACTGGCATCAGGGAAGGGAAGTGGTGCGACACCTGTAAACAATATCATAACGGGGAATGTTATCGGAAGTCAGGTGCATGTTTTAAGTGTGTTCAGGTGGGTCATCGAATTAAAGAATTTCCGGAGAACAAAGAAAAAGGGGCGAGACCCAGAAAGCAAAATGAGAACAAGACCAATGCTAGGGTGTATGCAATCACCCAAGAGGAAGCTGATAACACCAACGAGATGGTAGCAGGTACTATACTACTCCATAGGATACCTGCATATACTTTGTTTGATTGTGGTGCCACGCATTCGTTTGTGTCTAGAAGATTTGCTAAGAAGCTTAAACGTGAACATGATATTCTTAGTGAACCGTTAAGAGTAGTAACACCTGCCAGCAAAACAATTGAAACACACAAAGTGTATCGAAACTTGTACAATTTGTATCAGCAATCAAACTTTTGAAGTTGAATTAATTCAACTCAATATGGTTGAGTTTGACATCATCCTTGGAATGGACTGGTTAGCCAAAAACCATGCCATAGTAGACTGTCAAAAGAAAGATATTAGACTTCAGACTTCGACTAAGGAGGAAGTCATATACCACGGGAAGTCCAAAGAAAGGAAATCTCTGTTATCTGCCTCACAAGCCTGGAAGGCCATAAAAGGAGGAGAAGAGATTTATCTGGCAATGATCAATGAAGTCAAGGGAGAAGAAATTCCAAAGATGGAAGACATACCGATTGTATAAGAATTTCTAGATGTTTTTCCCGAAGAGTTACCGGGTGAGATACCCGATAGGGAAATAGAATTTGAAATCAATTTGGTCTCTGGTGCTGAACCAATATCAAAGGCACCATACCGAATGGCTCCAGCTGAATTAAAGGAGCTAAAGAAGCAACTGCAGGAATTATTAGACAAGAAGCAGATTCGGCCCAGTGCATCTCAATGGGGATCCCCAGTGCTTTTTGTAAAGAAAAAGAACGGAAGCATGAGGCTATGTATTGACTACTGGGAGTTGAATAAGATCACCATAAAGAACAAGTACACACTCCCAAGAATAGATGATCTTTTCGATCAGTTAAAGGGAGCCAAGGTGTTCTCAAAACTAGATCTGAGATCTGGTTATCATCAGTTGAAGGTCAAAGCGGAAGACATCCCTAAAACTGCTTTTAGGACAAGATATGGACATTACGAATTCACGGTAATGCCTTTGGGCCTAACGAATGCTCCTGCAACATTCATGGACCTGATGAATCGGGTATTCAAACCATATCTCGACAAGTTTGTGGTTGTCTTCATAGATGATATCCTTGTGTACTGACGAAGTGAAGAAGAACACAAAGAGCACCTGCGTCTCACTTTGCAGACACTTCGAGAAAAAGAACTATACGCCAAATTCAAGAAATGTGAATTTTGGTTAAAAAGTGTGGCGTTCTTAGGACAAATAATTTCTGAATTAGGAGTGTCAGTAAACCCTAAGAAGGTAGAGGCAATCAACGATTGGCCACAACCAAAGACAGTGACTAAAGTCAGGAGTTTTCTGGGTTTAGCAGGCTACTATAGAAAATTTGTGGAATGATTTTCTTCGATAGCCATTCCACTCACCAAACTTACTCAAAAAAATTCGAAATTTATTTGGATTGAGGAATGTGAAAGAAGCTTGGAAACCCTGAAGACAAAACTCGCATCCACACCAGTACTAGTTCTTCCCGAGGATGGTAAGAATTTCACTGTAAACAGTGACGCTTCAAAGGGAGGATTAGGGTGTGTGCTTATGCCAGAGGGTCAGGTAATTGCTTATGCCTCACGGCAACTAAAACCATATGAGCAGAATTACCCCACTCATGATTTGGAGTTAGCCGCAGTGGTATTCGCGCTTAAAATCTGGAGGCACTACCTTTATGGAGTAAAATGCGAAGTTTTCACTGATCACCAGAGCCTCAAGTACATTTTCACTCAAAAAGAATTAAACATGAGGCAAAAAAGGTGGATGGAACTTCTCAAGGACTATGACCTGTCAATTAATTACCATCCGGGTAAGGCAAATAAGGTGGCAGATGCGTTGAGTCGAAGAAACCTTGGGAAGGTGAACTTAAATTCCCTATCAGTGAAACCAAATCTCCGAGAGACAATCAAATTGAAGCAGAGTCAAGACACCTCCATCCTTAAAATTAAAGAACAAATCCAAGAGGGAAAAGCTCCAGAATTTCAAATTGATGAAAATGGAATACTCTGGATGAAAGGACGATTGTATGTGCCAAGAATCGATGGAATTCGAGAAGAAGTGATGGCCGAGGCACATAAATCGAGATTTTCAGTACATCCAGGAAGCACCAAGATGTACCGGAATTTGAAAAATAATTACTGGTGGAACGGTATGAAGAAAGATGTAGCTGTCTTTGTTACTAAGTGTTTAGTCTGTCAACAAGTCAAGGCGGAACATCAAAGGCCTGGAGGACTTTTATAGCCATTGGAGATACCAGAGTGGAAGTGGGATAACATCTCCATGGATTTCGTAGTAGGACTACTACGATCAAGACAGGGTCATGATGGGATCTGGGTGATCATTGACAGATTGACCAAGTCTGCCCATTTCTTGCCAGTACAAATGAATTATAATTTGGATAAATTAGCCACTTTGTATGTGGACAACATAGTGAGGCTACATGGAGTTCCAGCGAGTATTCTGTCTGACAGAGATCCAAGATTTGTATCAAGATTTTGGAAAAGTTTCCAAAAGGCTATGGGAACCAATGTCACTCTCAGCATGGCCTATCATCCCCAGACTGATGGCCAAACCGAAAGGACAATTCAAACCCTCGAAGATATGCTGAGGGCATGTGCACTGGATTTTTCTGGAAATTGGAGTGAACAGTTACCCTTGATCGAATTTGTCTATAACAACAGCTATCACAGTAGCATCTAGATGGCTCCGTATGAGGCATTGTATGGAAGGAAGTGTAGGTCACCTCTATATGGGATGAGGTCGGAGAAAAAGCTGTTACCGGACCAGAACTTATTCAGCTAACCGTTGATAAAGTAGTCATAATCAAGGAGAGACTCAAGGCAGCCCAAGATAGGCAGAAGAGCTGGGCCGATCAGAAGAGAAGACCAATACAGTTGGAAATCGGCGAGAAAGCTTACGTTAAGGTCTCTCCCATGAAAGGAGTAGTTTGGTTCATTAAATCTGGAAAGTTGAATCCGAGATATGTTGGACCGTTCGAAATACTGTAGAAGGTAGGAACCTTAGCTTACCATCTAGCTTTACCGCTTGATATGTCCAGGATACACAATGTCTTCCACATCTCACAGCTGAGGAAGTATGTCCCGACCCGAGTCATGTACTCAAGGTTGTACCACTGATGATTGAGGGAAACCTCAATGTAGAACTCAAATACGAAGAAGTCCCTACCCGAATAGTGGACTCAAAAGACCAAGTGTTGAGAAATCGGACAATACCTTATGTCAAAGTACAGTGGTCAAATCATACCGAAAGAGAGGCAACATGGGAACTTGAGGAGAAAATGCGATCACAATACCCTCATCTGTTCGAAAGATCAAGCTAATGCAAGTTTCGATGACGAAACTTTTAATAAGGAGGGAGGGATGTGAGAACCCGGGATTTTCCGATCCGAAACAAATCATGTAAGAAATTCGAACTTGAAATTTAACTCAAACTAAGCTTAAAAACTTTCATCCTAACTATAAAACTTGAATGTTAACTTAGATTTTCAGAAAATTTAACTCGAGGAAGTAGCTTCAAAGCTCGGTGACTGACTCAACGGGAGGCCAAACTGCAAGCAACCATATCCATTGAAGAATTATCAGTGGAAGAGTAAAACCCCAGCTCAAGGACTCGAACTTTCAGCTCAAAGAAGCTCAACCAGGCTTGTCCTAACAAGACCAAAAAGGGAGCTATAAGTTGAGCCAAGAGTTTGGACAAATTAAATGTTCAAGAAATGACCTTCGCATTAACCCATGAAGGAGCTGCGGGAGAAGCTAAGAGCTAGGACATAATGATGATGCAGGAAATGACCCTTTAGAAAATCAAGATGACATTTAAGGAGTGCATGAAATTTTGAGCCACATTCATGACTAATCTAGATCTTGAAGAATGCATGGGATTTTGAATTTTCATGCATGAAACTTTGTACCTACATTATGAGCACCATTACTCCAATCTTGAGGACCAAGAAATCGGCCATGAGGAGAATGAAAGGACCAAAAATCACCTATAAATAGGACATTAAGGTTGATAGAAAAACACACTCAAAAAGCCTTAAAAAATTCGGCTCCCTCTCCCCCACCATAAAACCTCTCGGCCAATTCAACAAGAAGGAAGTGCTGCTCGTGCGGTTCAAGTGCTAAAGACCGGTGTCGAAGTGCTGCTGAAATAAAGACGTCATCTGTAAAAGTTCCGTCGAAGTGCTGTCAAATTTTCGAGAGACAAGTTCGGGCCAAAAGTTTGCAATTTCGAACCTACCTTCAAAATTGCTGTAAGTGGGTTTTTGATATGTATATTCGTTTGTATTTTTAAATCTTGAATATATAAGTTATGACATGCATGAAAGTGTGTCCTCATTTTCGAAAATAGCATGATGTCCGTCTTTTAAAATTTCGATCGATTATATGCTCTTTCTGTTCTTCGAAATTTGTTGATTCTGCTGTATCCGTCTGAAATTCTGATATCTGTAATTCCGATAAGTTATGTTCGATAAAAATCTGAAATCTTTGTTACACTGTTACGATTCAATTTCAAATGGGACGAGAATTGTGATTCTTCTGGCCCCCAATGGTGGGTATAAAACCTATTTCTGTTTGGCCCCCAATGGTGGGTATAAAACCATTTCTATCTGGCCCCCACCGGTGGGTATAAAACCGAGTTCTGGCCTCACCCCTAAGAGGACTAACATATTGGGGACAATTTGACCATAGAAATGAGATGAGTAACAGTGTTCTGTCTATTCTGAAATGTTCTGTTCTGAATTGAGTTAATCGGTTTCTGAATTGTTCTGAATCATCTGATGAATTCTGTCATTTATTCGATTTGTCTCTGTCCTGATAAGTTAAGAATATTAAGTTTTGAAAGTCTGTTAAAAGAACGTTTTAAGAAAACTAAGTTCTATATGTATCTTTGGAATCGATCGACCCCCACTTGCTGAGTGTTTCCCAAAACACTTACCCCTTACAAATTTCAGATAAAATAAGGAGCAACTGAATGAGGAAGAGCAAGATGCTTTCTGGGGTTGGTGAACCGGAGATGAAGATCAGAACTCAAGATTTTGCTTTCCTTTCGTTTCCGCTATTTGAAACTCTGATATATTTTATTCCATTGTCATTGTAAGGCAATACTTTATTTATGAAAAAGACTGGTTTGATTTGATACGAGGCTTTATTGTTTTCAATTTAATTGTTAAAAACTGCCGGATGTCCCGATGCTTCGGACTCGGGGCATGACATTCTTAATTGGACTTTGAAAGGATTGAATAATTAATTAAACTAATTGGACTAGAATAATTAATTAATTAAGCCAATTAAGTATTTAATTTAATTACTGGGCCCTAAGCTTATATATATGTATTAAAACCATACGAGTGCTCAAAACAATATTTTGAATGTCAAGATTTAAAATTTTTTAAAATTTCCACTAGGTTTGGAAATGAGAAAATACGATTCACAACGATAATGACTAAAATGTTTTGAAATGAAAGCTTGTAGTATGTAGAGATGTTGCTGGTATGTTAGGTGCCCTCCTCCGCTGGATGGGGAGATTGTTGTGGATCCCTCTCACGTCAGTGAATGATGATATGCCTTTATATATATATATATATACACACACACACACACACATCAAAATATAGGTAGGACAAATGACGATTAAGCTTGATACTAATATCTAAAATATAAATGTCTTGTTTCATTGGTAAGGACATGAAGATGTATATTCATACAGATGAGTGATCACATGATGATGCACTGAACAACTTTTTATCGGACTGTCTATGTGGTTATTATTGTAAGGTTTAGGAAATTCGAGATACATAACCTGACTGCATGCATCTAGTCTTTATTGTATGGATATGTGGTTTATGTAACGCTCTGAAAATTTAAAGATCCACGCAAACCACATGCATGTAATTATTAATTTTTTTGTATTTTAATTAAATGTTTTAATTTCATGAATTAATTATGTTGTGCATATTTACATGTTTAAAATATATTTTTCTACATGATTGCATTAAAATATATTTTTAAAGGTTATTCAAGTTGCGATCGAAGAACGGAGACTGAGGGCTGAAAAATAGAAAAAAATGTTTTTATTGGTTAATTGTTTTTAATTATTTAAATTAAGGGTGATTATTTTTATTAATTTTGATTTTGAAAATAAGGGGTTTTGAGGTGGTTTTATACGCCGGGACGTAAATTTTATCGGTGTTGGTTTTTCAACAAAATACAAAAGTTTTGGCAACCCGGCTAATAAATTCACAAACTTTATTACAAAATAATTTGTATTATTTAATCAAAGATAATTGGGCCTAATTTGAGAGCTTATTAGGCCTAAGCCTTGATTAATAATTATATGAGTATTTAAAATAACAAAACCCTTTCCCCCACCCACATACACACGGCCACACACTTTCTATCAATTCAAACTCTCTCCATCACATTGAAGTCACGACACACACACCCACTTTTAATTTCTGAAAACTCTCTCCCAACCACTCTTATATCACGGCACACACACTCACAACTTTAGAAAGGAAAGTCGCAAGGTTCAAGCAAAAACAAAGCCAAGGTTGCGTCCCGTTCTTCGTCGTCAACAGTTTGTCGTCCGTATAAAATGCAAAGGCACGCCATACATCTCCTTTTCTCATCCATCATATCATAGTATTGTTTGAATTATTGTATGCATGAAGTTCATGGAATTATTTCTGAAAATTTCGGTTTATTGCTTGTATACATGAGGAAACTTGAGTCTTTGAATCCAATAACTTGTTTATTGTTTAGTTAAGGGGCTGCCATGATTAGGGTAAGATCAAGTAAGGTTTATAGATGTTTTAGAGTCTCACACACCACCCAACACTCGGCTGGAACAAAGAAAAAAAAAGAGAAACAAGAACAAGCAACAACCGTGAACTGCTGTCATAAGTGTTGGGGCGATCGGGTTCAGGGTTCAGGGGGTTGGTACGACCTTGGATTGGGCTAGTGCTCGACCAGGGGCTGTCATGGGTCAGGGAGTGGGTCCTAGCCAAGCTAGGACTCGAGTTATGGGCTGGGGAAGGAGTCCAATCCATGCTAGGACTCCCACCCGTGAATCGCGCTGCATGTGCGCGCGGGAGGGCAGGCGTCCAGGGGCTTAGGGGCTCGGATCGTGGGTCGCAGGCTGGGCTAGGGTGTCGCACTAGGTTCCTAAAAAGTTGCACTAGAGGTTGGCTCGGGTGCTGGGGCGTCGGCTAGGTCCCTAGGTGTGCAAAGTTAGAACCCATGCAAGGTAGGATTCTCGGCCAGCATAGGGTTACATGGGAGGGCTTTGTTTTTGTGGTTTGGTCTGGGTTCTTGGTGGTCTAAGGGTCTAGTAGGTTAATTTAGGACGTTGGTCAAGTTTTGGACCAACATGGTTCGGGGGTAACTTGTGAAAATCGGAAGTTGGCTTGGGGTCGAAGCTTAGGGGTCAATTAGGGTGTTTAAATAAAGAAAAAATTGGAAAACGGCTCACGGGGGTTGACTCGTGGTCCATAAGGGCTAAAATAATATAAAAAGACTAAATTTAGAATTTAGGAATTTTATATTAAAGTTTGGGATTTTTCGGGATTAAAACACCGTCAAAACAGTTAATTAAAGATAAATGAAAAAGTCTAATATTTAAGCTAAATAAAATTATGAAAAAATTCATGTAAGCTTAAATAAGTATTTGGGACATGTTAGAGTCATGATGTGGGGACCTGGACGCTAATCATGTTCTTAATCATCATTGGGACAATGATGATTAATTATAATAAACAGGGTCTAAATTTTTTTTTTTAAAATATAGTATTAAATGCGGAACGTAATGGAATACATTCTAATATACATGTCAGTATTAAAGTACAAGTCTCGTACTATATACAATCCTGCAAACTAAGGTTTAACAACTAAATATCAAGTGTCCAAACCCTATCTCTAATCAAGATCCGTAGTCTCCACTCTCATCACGATCTCTCTCTTCATCTCCTCGACCCCGATCCTCTCCCACCTGTTGTCATGCACACATACAAACACGACAACAGCCGGATAACTCCGGTGAGAAATACATCCCAGTATAAATCAACGAAACATGCAATCATATAAACAATGTAAAAGCATGTAATAGATATCAGTAACATGTATCAAAATCTGAAACATAACCAATTAAAATCGCTAATCAGACTGGTGACTCCACATCTCAGACTAGACTCAATCCTAGTCTAGGGATCCCGGTTTTCAGACGTTGGTATTCCTGTATCGAACATCAGTAATAGAAGAAACTCCAATTCTATCCCCTTCGATATAACCAAACATCCGGTGTCTTGACCTATCCGTCACAGACTTTGGCACTTTCGCCAAATCACTATTCTATGACAATGTGCAATGTGCCAGTGACGATTCCATCACTATACGGCACTTATGTCACAAGATTACTGGTCTAATACTCGTCTAATACCTGCTTTCTATAAATCCATAGAACAAGTATATCAAATCAAATCAATGTAAATATTAACAATAAGTATGTGATTTAGGGAAACTCAAGTATATCCTACTCGAGTCGTTCTCCCGATACCACATTGACTTATACCTTTCTCTTCTCGGTCTGACGAAGTCGAAGTCTCGAAGTCAAATCTGTCCATATCAAATCTAAAATGACAATATCGAATAGACTATGTCAATGTACAACTCAATTCAAGACTTGTTCTGACCAATACTCAAATCAAGACATAATCTGATCAATGTCAACGATACAATGATACAATCTCAATCAATAACGAATCTGATTAATATCAATATACTGATGTTTCGACGGCTTAAAAACACAATCTCAATAACCCCGTCAATTTCAACATCACATGTATAATAACACGGTTCAAAATCGATATCAGTACAACCCATAATCTTAACAATAACAGATCATAATCTCAAATCTGTACCATCTCGCAATACCGACAATACAATATCAGTATATACGAATCAACAACTTATCTGATCCAATTCTGAATAATATTAATATACCCATCAATACAGTATCAATCAGATATCAATCCCAACATCTCATAATTGGTGACAACACAATTCTAATATCAACTCGGTCTAATCACAATCAAATCAACTTTGAAAATTCATAATAATTTCATACGGTATATGTTCTTCGATCCGGTTTCGATTATACAATGTCTGATATAGCAAGAACAACATATATGGATCATATCTGATTCTGGTAGTATCATAATTTCAAATCATATCAAAACTTAGTAAAACTTACGTCCAGTTGTAGCCTGCGTAGATAGGAACTCAGTACTGCAGTCAGATTCAAAATCTAACAGGCGGATTTCTCGCAACGTGAATTTTTGTATTAAGAATTAAAGCTTTCCCCTGACCTTCGTTTTTCTTTTTGTTCTGAGGAAATGAAGCAATTACATATATATCATCATCTTGCATGTGATAGCAACGTGTCACGTTCTTCTTCAATTTTGATTGGCGCTCGGGCGGTCATGAATTTCCGCCCGGGCGCGACGTGCTCGGCCATCTCATTTTAAACAAGGGCGCTCAGGCGGATAAAAACTTCTGCCCGGGCCCGAGATGTTCGGGTTTCTGGCCTTATTCATTAGCGCTCGGGCGAACAAAAACTTCCGCCCGGGCGCAGCACCTTCGATCCAAACTTGTATAATTCCATATGCTTTGCCCAAATCTGATCTCGGAATGGCCCGGCTATAATCACATAAATTCATAATCAATAAACTCAGATTAACAGAATCAAAATCTTGGGCATTACACATGAAATCAAGAAAAAGGTCGAGATCGAAAAATGTCGAGTTCAGGGGTAAAACGGTCTTTTTACACATAAAAATTAGTAAACGTCATGGCAGTGCCCTAAATGCTATTATATGATATTATGACTATTTTTGAATGTTTATGAGATGTTCATGATTAATTATGATTTATTTAAATGTCCATGAATTTTAATGATTTAAGGAAGACATTTAAAAGACATGTTGCATGCTTGGTTTCAAAAACAAAATGTTATGTTATGCATGATTTTTATAAAGTGATGAGAACGTAAATGTTGAAGGAAGTGAAGTGATTGTGACTAATTCGTTAATGTTGGCGACGTGAGGGTTATGGTCCAAGTGGGAGCCCGACGATCGTGTTTCCATCATTACGAATATGTGGTAACTGTTATGTGGTAACGGTTTTGTGGTAACGGTAAGAATGGGGATATCGTGAGGGGAAAGGCCCCAGAGGGAGCCCCGACGATCGTATTTCTATTCGAAAAATGATAGGCCAGGGCCCAGTTGACCGGTGAGAGTGTTGCTGGTGTCCCCTGCCGCCCAGTACTGTGGTTACATGTAGATGGATCCATCGATTTATGATCATGTTCAGGAAAGTCAAAATTAACGATCTGAATTCAACAAAGGAAAAAGAAAAGGAAAAGGAAAAATGTTTATGATCATGAAAAATGTTTTATGTCATGTCATGTTGAGGAAAAAGGAAAAACGTTAAGGTTTATGAAATGCATGTCATGAAAATGTTTATGCTTAAGTTTATGCATCTTCATGAAAACGATATTTTAAGTACAAGTATTTTTCACTGTTATATGTTGACTGTATTACGTATTATTTGTTATTAAGATTATAGTGTGTTGAGTCTTTAGACTCACTAGGTGTGATGGATGCAGGTGAGATTGATGGAGGTCTTGACAGATGATTTGACTGGACTAATGGCGCACACAACTCGAGGACCAGCTCTTCTATTTTTCAGCATTTACGTTTATGATTCATGATTTAAGCTAAATATTTTTAGACTAAGTATTTATGCTTTTGAGAGATTTTTGAGAGGTTTAGTATGAGCTATTCTTTTTAAACTATTGCTTTTTAGGTTTGGTACAACAGTTGACGATTTCATTTTATGGCTATTGCACTTGATTTTTTAAAATGCTAGATGGTTGGTATTTTATTTTAAAAGGGTAAAATATTTTATGAAAATATTTTATATGTGGAAAATGTATATGGCCGAAAATTGAGTGTTAAAAAAAAATTTTCTATTACTTTTAAAGCAATAAAAAGGGCAAGACGTTTCAGTTTAGTTCACGGTTTATTTAAATTTTAATGCATTAGAGCTTTAAGTTGTATTTCGCCCTCGAATGAGGAACGGAAACCGGAGATAATTAGGAAATTTTTGTTTAAAATAATTATTTCTAATTATTTAATTTTTGTTGTAATTAGAGGAAAATTTTGAAAATGGGTCTTGATTGAGTATTTTTACTCGTCGGGTCATATTTTAAATCGGTATGCAAATTTTAGCGAGTCGTAAGACTTTTTGAGGGTTTAGGTAATATTTTCAAAAATTTACCTAAATGAAATATTTTTTCGGGAGTATTATTGGGCTTGATCTAGGTTTATTTTATTGCTTAATGGGTCAAAACCCCCTTTAATCCCTTTATTTTTAATTAAGGGCTCATTAACACCTTTTATTATGATTTAAACACCACATTAGCAAACCCTAAATCTATTCTAACATCTCGGCCGCCCCATCCTCCCATCAGCATCAGCCTTTATTCAAAAAATGCAGCAGCCACTCGAAAATTCTCCTAGGTTTTCAAGAAAACTCATTTCCCGCCTCTCCGGTGCTAGTTTTACAAGTATATCTCAAGGTTTTTGTAAGGCCCGAGAATTTAATTATCGTAATCTGAAATGAATTGTGGATAAATAGATGTGATTATGGACGGAACGGGTCAGAGTGGGAAAGATGGAAGAAAACATGAAATATGTGCGAGGATAGAACACCTCGCGCATATGCGCAACAAGGAGCCGTGCATATGCGCGACAGTGGAAGAAGACCTCGCGCATATGCGCGAGAAGTGTGCGCGCATATGCGTTGGCTGTGCAGAAGCTAAATGCCATGTCCAGAGAACCTCGCGCATATGCGCGGAAGTGGTGCGCGCATATGCGCGAGCTGCCGAGAAGCTTATCGCGGAGACCAGTAGGTCTCGCCCATATGCGCCGGTTGATGTCGCGCATATGCGCGAGACGTGTTGCTTCAAGGAGTGAGCCACGTTTCTTAGGCATGCATGGATATATATAACTTTCATTCCTTAATCTGAGAAACAAGAGGAAAAGAAACGGAGGGCCAGGGAATTTCCAAATTCCTTCGAAGAGTTTAATTCGATTTATGAGAAATCCGATCGTCTGATTTTGAATCCGACTTCAGTACTGTGTTTCTATCGACGCAGGCTTCAACTGGACGTAAGTTTTGTTACGTTTTGTTATGATTTGAAATTATGATACTTCCAGAATCGGATATGATTGATATATGTTGTTCTTGACATATTAGACATCGTATAATCGAAACCGGATCGAAGAACAGATACCGTATGAAATTTTTATGATTTTCAGAACTGATATGATTGAGATTGTACAGAATTTAGATTATGATCTGTAATTGTTGAGATTATGGGTTGTACTGATATTGATTATGAGCCGTGTTATTATATCTGTGATGTTGAGATTAACGGGGTTATTGAGATTGTACTGTTATGCCGTTGAAACATCAGTAGATTGATATTAATCAGATTCGCTATTGATTGAGTTTGTATCGTTGTATAGTTGACATTGATCAGATTATGTCTAGATTTGAGTATTGATCAGAACAGGTCTTGAATTGAGTTGTAAATTGACACAGCATATTCGATATTGTCATTACCAGATTGAATATGGACAGAGTTGAATTCGAGACTTTGACTTCGTCAGACCGAGAAGAGAAATGTATAAATTAATGTTGATTCGGGATTGCACAACTCGAGTTTGATTTAACTTGAGTTTCCCAAAATCACATACTGAGTTGTCATTGCCTCGATATGTTGCAATGTTTGAGATTGTTATACTTATTCTATTGATTTATAGTTAATCATATGTGATATGTAGAGTTATAGGCTGATGTGCCTAGTCCTTGGGCTAATGTGCCTAGTCATTGGCTGATGTGCCAAGTCTTTGGCTGAGTAGCCAAGACACCGGACGTTTGGTCATATCGATGTTGCTTAGGAGAAGAGCAGCTCCTATCGCCGAGATTCGATAAAGAGAGGACCAGAGTCCGTGAAATAGAACGTACCACCACCACGATCGGGAGAGTAGGTGGGTGTTATGTTCTTATTCAGATCGGGATTTCTAGATTAAGAAAGAGTCGAGTCAGAGATTGTGAGTCAGAGTTTGATTGATAGTTTTATATTGATTCATGTCTTTCAAATTTGATACATTTTATTGATATTTATTTCATGCTTTTATATCTGTTTATATGATTGCATGTATACATGATTTATACTGGGAATGTAATTCTCACCGAAGTTATCCGGCTGTTGTCTTGTTTGTATGTGCGCATGAAAATAGGTGGGACAAGATCAAGGTCAAGACGAAGATAAGAGATGACTAGTTTAGCGTGGAGATTTGGACCCAGAAGTAAATCTGTTTCATCACCGGAAATGTAGTGAATGAACAGCAGTTATTATGATTCACTTTTGTACAGGACTTGCACTTAGATCTGGATATTGATCTTGTAAATGAAATAAGAGTTATTTCATATGTTGCGTACTCTTGTATTTTTTTAAAAAAAATTTAGACTCTGTTTATTTAATTGATCTATTTATTCCCAAAGATGATTAAGAAATGAATTAGAGTCCGGGTCCCCACAGCAGGTGGTATCAGAGCAGTAGGTTCCTTTGACTGAGATAGGGGCTAGTGAGCGGGGTAGATTGAGTTTTCTTTCCTAGCTTTTGATTGCTAGCATGATTTACTGCGTTAAAACAACATGTTTACTTGATTATCTTATTTGATTAATCACATGTATTATTTGAGAATGAATCAGAACCGATTCTTGATCAGCAGTAAGATGATCAGAGGAGGACTGAAACAGGTTTGTTGTATTTGGTTACTAATTCTTTTGGTAATCAGATATACCTCCTCGAAGAATTCCAGAACCAGGAAGTACTTCGAGTTATCAGATGGATGTGTCAAAAACTCTGATGGAAATAATGTGGAAGAGGTTTCAGTCATTTCAACCGTCGATTCTGAAGGGTACTGAGACATTTGATGACTGTGAGAGTTGGCTGAATGATATTGAAGTGCTGTTTGATTCACTTGATTACCCAGATGAAAGACGAGTTAGATTGATTGGGCACCAGTTACATGAGGTCGCAAAGAGTTGGTGGATCGCAACAAAAGAAGCATTAGAACAACATGGTACCGTGATTACATGGAAAATCTTTAAAGCTGAGTTTCATAAAAGATTTCTCCCAGTATCATACCGACAAGATAAGAGTACATAATTTGCCAACTTGAGACAGGGCCAACTGAATATTGAAGAATATGTAGCAAAATTCTTTACTTTATTGCGCTTTGTGCCTCATATGGTTGGGAACGATGAAGCTGTAACTGATCAGTTCATCAATGGATTGAATCCTGAGATATCTGCATTGGTAAATGTGGAGCGACCCATAGTTTTGTTGACGCTTTGAATAGAGCAAAAGGAGCTGAGGCAAGTTTGATGCAACATCGAGGAATGTCGTATGTTGATCACCCACAGAAACACCAACCTACAGCTCAATTCTTGCAATCCCCGTTTAGATTTGATAGTGGAAGTAGTAGTAGGGGAAGGAAAGATTTCCTGAAAGCTCGCAAGTAACCGTTTAAGAAGTTAGGGAGTGGTTCCTCTAGCTCCAGTGGTTCTAACCCAAGTTATACGGGAGTGTATTGTAGAACTTGTGGAAGAAGACAATCCACAGAGCAATGCAGATGTGTGTTTGTTAGTTGCAACGTCTGTCGTCAGCCAGGACATTTTGCTAGAGTATGTCCACTGAGAGGTTCCCGAAGATCTCAGGGAGCAAAACCATCTGGATCAGTGGCACCGCCTGATAGACAATCACCAGTTGTTCACTCCTTCCAGGCACCACCGACGACTCCTCAGTCACACCCAAGGCCAGGACACACCTGACGATGTAGTGGCAGGTAATTGTTTTCTGTATGGTTATTTTGTATTGATAGATACTAATGCATTCCATACGATTATTGTTGTATAAATTTCATTGAAATATGCGTTGTCTATTGAGTTATTATCTGCTGTAGTATTGATTTTTCCGTTAGGGGAGAGGTTTTGTATCAGTGACATCTGTTAGACCTTGTATGCTACAGTATGACCGATATGAGATTGAGTTAGATTATATTGTACTTGGGTTGTCCGATTTCGATTTTTTTTATCGGTACTGATATGTTGACCAAGTACAAAGTTACCGTTGATTTTCCAGAAGATTGAAAGATTTAGATAGATATGATTGATGAACGGAAATTACGGTAAGGATTCTAGATTTAGAATTCCTTGGATATGAACGATGTTGAGGACTCAATTATTACGGAAAAGAACGGAGGGATTCCTTATGTTTTCAGTTGATTTACCGAAATTGAGCCTATCATTGGCTGATTTGCCAGTGGTATATGAAATTGCTGATGTTTTCTCAGATAGGATTTCAGAATTGCGTCCAGTCAGAGAGATTGACTTAGTCATTGAATACGTACCAGGTACAGTTCTTATTTTTGAAATACTGGACAAATAGTATTGATTGAATTGAAAGACCAGTTAGAAGATTTCTAGCCGAGAGTTACATCTGATTGAGTGTTTCTATTTGGAATGCTCCAGCTATGTTTGTGAATTGATGAACCCTGTGTTAAGAAGTATTCTGATGATTTTATGCTTGTTTTTTTCTATGATTATTTCATCTATGATATCCTGAGATATTTGAAGCATATGACTGATCAGATCGAACATTTGAAAATTGTATTGAATATTCGGAGAATTGAAATGTAGTATACAGAAAAGGTTGAGATGTGAATCTTGGCCGAGACAGATTGTATTCGGAACATGTTAGATCCGAAGATAGTATATCGGTTGATCTTAGCACAGTTGAAGTCGTGATCAGTTGGCTGAGACCGATAGCATTGTCAGAAATTACAGTTTTATGAGTTTAGCGGATCAGTATCGATGAGTAATGTTTCGAATCTGATTGAATATTGCTGTTGTTCTGAATCTGTGTTTGAAACATATAATAGACAGTGGAGAATTTATATTGTACAGTCCGAACCAGAGCAGATTTTGAGAATTAAAGCAGTTCAGAAAGTTGATCAGAATGTTCAGAATTCGATATCGACAGTCAGAGCAAGGCATCGATCAGAATAACAGGTTTGTGACAGTGTGTTATATGTTAATAATCATTTTGTGTGCCGAATATTTCAGATTTGAAACGAAAAATGTTGTTAGAAGCACATAGCAATCGATTCAGTATTCATCCTGGTGGCAGAAAATGTACAATGATATGAAAAGACAGTTTTTGAGAAAAACAGATGAAATCAGATATTGCAGAGTTTGTATCGAAATGTCTCAATTGCCAGCAGATAAATACAGAAAGACAGAAACCAAGGAGATTAGTACAGAGTTTGCCTATTCCTGAATGGAAATGGGATCACATTTCCATGGATTTTGTAACGAAGTTATCTAGATCCTCCCGAGGTTGTGATGCGATTTGGGTCGTGATTGATAGATTGACTGAATTCGCATGTGTTATTTCGTACAAAATGACGTACAGATATGATCCAATGGCAGAGATCCGTGTCCAGGAGGTGGTCAGACTGCATAGAGTACCGAAGTGGATTGTTGCAGACCGTGATTTTCGGTTACTTCGCAACTTTGACAGAGTTGTAGTAGGCTCTAGGTACGAAATTATGTTTGAATACCGCATATCATCCACCGACCGACAGACAATCAGAGTGGATTATCCGGATATTGGAGGATATGCATAGAGCTATAGTGCTTGATTTTAGCACTAATTGGCAGGATTCATTGCCACGATGTGAGTGGTCGTACATCAATAGCTATCAGACGAGTATAGAGATCGCATCGTTTGAGGCGTTGTATGGCAAGAAGTGCAGATTCCCTCTTTATTGGGATAATACCTCTGAGATTCCTGAGATTAGACCTGATATGATCAGAGATATGACAGAAACAGTGAAGCCGATTCAGAAGAAAATGAAGGCAACTTAAGATAGACAGGCCAAATATGCCAAGGTTTAACATAAACCGTTGGTATTTGAGGTAGGAGACTGAATATTCTTGAAGATTTCACTTTTCTGAGGAGTTATCAGATTTGGCAAGAAAGAGAAGTTGTCTCCACGATATATTGGACCGTATGAGATTTTCGAGAAGATAGGAGATCGTATCTATCGACTCGTATTACCACCTTCTTTATCGGAGATACCAGATATTTTTATGTATTTTTATTGAGGAGATATCTGTCTGATACTTCACATGTTATTCAGCAAGACGAGGCCGAACTGGATGATACTCTGAGTTATTTTGCAAAACCGATCCAGATTCTCGATCGTAAATAAAAGCAACTTAGAACGAAGACTATTCCTGTTGTAAAAGTTCAGTGAATCCGTCATGGCAATGAAGAAGCTACAGGGAAAACTGAATCAGATATGAGACATAGATTCCCAGAATTTTTTTATTGATGTGAGTATTCTTATTTCGCTTCTGTTCTCCATTTTTTATTGTATCTGGTGGATATTTAATTTGATATCTGATTAGATTGCCTGTGATTTCGGGGACGAAATCAGATCTTAGGGGGGGAGAAATGTAAGGCCCAAGAATTTGATTATCATAATCTGAAATGAATTGTGGATAAATATATGTGATTATAGACGGAACGGGTCAGACTGGGAAAGACGGAAGAAAACATGAAATATGTGCGAGGATAGAACACCTCGCGTATATGCACGACAAGGAGCCGCGCATATACGCGATAGTGGCAGAAGACCTCGCGCATATGCGCGAGAAGTGTGCGCGTATATGCGCGGGCTGTGCAGAAGCTAAACGCCATGTCCAGAGAACCTCCCGCATATGCGCGGAAGTGGTTCGCGCATATGCACGAGCTGCCGAGAAGCTTATCGCGGAGACCAGTAGGTCTCGCGCAAATGCGCCGGTTGATGTCGCGCATATGCGCGAGACGTGTTGCTTCAAGGAGTGAGCCACGTTTCTTAGGCATGCATGGATATATATAACTTTCATTCCTTAAGCTGAGAAACAAGAGGAAAAGAAACGGAGGGCCAGGGAATTTCCAAATTCCTTCGAAGAGTTTAATTCGATTTATGAGAAATCCGATCGTCTGATTTTGAATCCGACTTCAGTACTGTGTTTCTATCGACGCAGGCTTCAACTGGACGTAAGTTTTGTTACAGTTTTGTTATGATTTGAAATTATGATACTTCCAGAATCGGATATGATTGATATATGATGTTCTTGACATAGTAGACATCGTATAATCGAAACCGGATCGAAGAACAGATACCATATGAAATTGTTATGATTTTCAAAATTGATATGATCGAGATTGTACAGAATTTAGATTATGATCTGTTATTGTTGAGATTATGGGTTGTACTGATATTGATTATGAGTCGTGTTATTATATCTGTGATGTTGAGATTAACGGGGTTATTAAGATTGTATTGTTATGCCGTCGAAATATCAGTAGATTGAATATTAATCAGATTCGCTATTAATTGAGATTGTATCGTTGTATAGTTGACATTGATCAGATTATGTCTAGATTTGAGTATTGATCATAACAGGTCTTGAATTGAGTTGTACATTGACACAGTATATTCGATATTGTCCTTACCAGATTAAATATGGACAGAGTTGAATTCGAGACTTCGACTTCGTCAGACCGAGAAGAGAAATGTATAAATTAATGTTGATTCGGGATTGCACAACTCGAGTTTGATTTAACTTGAGTTTCCCAAAATCACATACTGAGTTGTCATTGCCTCGATATGTTACAATGTTTGAGATTGTTATGCTTATTCTATTGATTTATAGTTAAGCATATGTGATATGTAGAGTTATGGGCTGATGTGCCTAGTCCTTGGGCTGATGTGCCTAGTTATTGGCTGATGTGCCAAGTCTTCGGCTGAGTCGCCAAGACACCGGACGTTTGGTCGTATCGATGTTGCTTAGGAGAAGAGCAGCTCCTATCGCCGAGATTCGATACAGATAGGACTAGAGTCCGTGAATGAGAACGTACCACCACCAGGATCGGGAGAGTAGGTGGGTGTTATGTTCTTATTCAGATTGGGATCCCTAGATTAGGAAAGAGTCGAGTCAGAGATTGTGAGTCAGAGTTTGATTGATAATTTTATATTGATTCATGTCTTTCAGATTTGATACATTTTATTGATATTGATTTCATGCTTTTATATCTGTTTATATGATTGCATGTATACATGATTTATACTAGGAATGTAATTCTCACCGGGGTTATCCAGCTGTTGTCTTGTTTGTATGTGTGCATGAAAACAGGTGGGACAAGATCAGGGTCAAGATGAGGACAAGAGAGGACTAGTTTAGCGTGGAGATTCCGACCCAAAAGTAGATCTATTTCATCACCAGAAATGTAGTGAATGAACAGTAGTTATTATGATTCACTTTTGTACAGGACTTGTACTTAGATCTGGATATTGATCTTGTAAATGAAATAAGAGTTATTTCATTTGTTGCGTACTCTTGTATTTTTTTTAAAAAAAATTAGACCCTGTTTATTTAATTGATCTAATTATTCCCAAAGATGATTAAGAAATGAATTAGCATCCGGGTCCTCACAGTTTTCGAGCGTAATAAATCAAAGGCACACCATAAATCCCCTTTTCCTCATAATTCACGCTATGTTATGCTGGTGTGTGTGTTTGCATGAGGAATTCATGAATCTTTTACGTTGAATCGTTTTGTCACGAAATATGCATTTGTTGTCATGTAACTCACTTTTTTTTGTCGTGTAAGCGGATGCCGATTTGTTAATCTATGGGGCTTAACACGTCGAGGGTTAATGTATATCAGTGCTGGAATCGAGGGTCGGTTGAACCATGGTGAGGTCCGATCGAACCAAGGCTATGTTTGTGAGGTCTGCGGCTAGATCGAGATTGGGGATGAGAACCGACTGTAGGGGAGCCTATCCAAGCCATGGTTCAGTCCCTAAGTGGGTTGAGATGTGTTCTAGGAGGGCTCAATCGGGGCTGATCTTTTTGTTGTTGTAGGTCGATGCGCTTGTACCGAGAAGGATTAAGTTTGGGCTTGTTTCGGGTGAATCTTGTGGGACGGTTTGCATGGGCAGTGTGCTTGATAGGGTTGGTCCAGTAGGCCATCCTTGCCGTGATCTTAATCCTAGGTGACGTTGGCTCAAGGCTGGTTCAATTTGGTTAGCTCTAGGATCGAAATATTAGGGGCTTGACGCATTAGGGTTTGTAGGAAATCAAAGTGCCAAAATTCCAGCTACTTTCAGGGGCTATTCGAGGGTCTTAAGTGGTTTAGTCCAGGTGTTTTAGGGGCTGGTAGGGTGCAGTTAAGGCGTGGTCTAAGTTTGGAAAGAATTTGTTTAGTTTCGGGTTGATTCAGATTAAAATATGGACCCCAGACCAAATTTTTAAATGAATCATATAGGTTATGACATGGGCTTGAGTTTACGTCTAAAAAATATTTATGCTATTAGAAACATGACTTTTTATCGAAATTTTGAGGTCCAGGGGTAAAACGGTAAATTAGGGTTTTTAAGGGCAAAATGGTCATTTTTCTCCCGCTCAAGTTAGCAGTCCTGGCAGCGACTTAATTACAAAATTTTCATGTTTTAAATGTTTATGATATTTGAAACACGACTTCTTATGGAAATTTGAAAAATGAAGCTGCATGCTTGATTTTTATGAAATTTGCGTATATGCATGATTTTTATAAGTGATGAATACAACAACATGTTTTTGAAGGAAGGGAGTTGGTTATGACTAATATGATGATACGATAATACGATGACATGTAAGGCCAAGGCTCAGTGGATAGGTAATATTGTCGTAGATATCTCCACCGCTGGGTACCTCAGGTTATACATAGATGGATCCATCGACTATTACGATGATACGAAAGTCAAAACTAATGAACGGAATTCAAATAAAGAAAAAGAATACGTATATGCTGATATGTTGATACATGTTTTGGACACATTATGCTTTGATACGATATGTTTACGTTCATGCTTTTAAGATCATGAAATGTATTTTGATTACTGTACTTTTCACTGTTGCATGTTATGTATATGTACTTGTTATAACGATTAAGGTGTGTTGAGTTTTTAGACTCACTAGGTGTGAATGATGTAGGTGAGCATATTGATGAGGATACTGGAGGCGCCGAAGACTGAGTAGGCAGGGCTGGATATGCGCACTGCTAACCTGAAAACTATATTTTTCCGCACATTACGTTTATGAGTTAGGAGGAACCTTGGATATTTTATACACTTTTCTTTTTACATGTTGTTGGTTCGACAGGATTTTTGACATATTTTTAACTGCAGCATTTTTACCTGTCTTGGAATCCTTTTATTTTAAAATGTGTGATATACAGCGGCTATTGCATGCATGAATTTAAATATATTTTCGAGATTTAGCTTAAAAAAATAATTTCTAGCAGTATTTTAAGTAGTTGACGTTTCAGTTGGTATCATAGCAAGGGTCCTGTATAGGGCTGTGCCACCGCCAGCTTCTGCAGCTCAGTCTTCAAGCCTCAAGTCTGTAATTTTTTATGTTTTTAAATGTTTTAAATGCTATCACCTGCATTTTTACATGATATATGATTTACAGAGTTTAGCTGTTCCATGATTTAAGGATTAAATTTTTTGAAAACTAGATTAAAATGCATGATAGGTTACGTTTAGAATTTGGACTATATTTAGATACTATGCCTCCCAGACACGCCCCCAGAACTGACAGACATGATGTTATTTTTGGAGGCGATAGAGGCCTTCCACCACCGCCGCCGCCAAGAGATGCAGCTACCAAAGTCCTTAAGGGTATAGCTAGGTTGATGGAGCAGGCACAATAGGCTCCCAGATCCTAGAAATACATCTATGAGCAGATTAGACGGCTCAACTCGAAGGAGTTCGGAGGTACTACTGACCATTTGGCAGCGGAGGGTTGGATACGGTCATTAGAGCTATACTTTCAGTATTTGGAGATGAGGAATGGCGACTGGGTCAGGTGCGCCACTTACATACTGAGAGATGACGCATCCTGAAACGACCCTTACTTTTTACTTTAAATTCTACTAATTTTTTTTATACCAATTAATTTGAAAACCACAATTAAAATAAATTAACATTTTCATAAATCAAAATCATTTAAGAATTTAAACCTCAAGTGCATAAAATCCCTAAAATCGTCAATTACAAAAATTCGACTTCTACCATTAACATGATCAAAATTAAATTCAAAACGAAGCATAAAATCTCTAATAAAATCCTTAACAAAATCTTTTAAACTCTGCCTATCGATCTAAGTGCGGAAATAAATGTCCATCAGGAGTGTACTGCTGTACTCGATAAACCCAAGCGTCAACGCCAATATCATTATCAACTGCAGCATTCAAACCTAGTGAGTCAAATGACTCAGCACGTTGTGGAGACCCGAACTTAATTCAATTCTTAATCACTTTCTGGGAATAATTAATCAACTTAAATAAACAGGGTCTAAATTTTTTTTTTAAAATACGGGAGTACGCAGCATATGAAATAAGTCTTATCTCATTTACAAGATCACTATTCAGATCTAAGTACAAGTCATGTAGAACTATAAATCATAATAACTACTGTTTCTTCACTACGTCTCAGGTGATATAACAGATATACTCCTAAGTCCGGATCTCCACGCTAACTGTCTTCTCTCATCCTCTTCTTGATCTTGATCCAGCCCCACCTGTTGTCATGGACACATACAAAACAAGACAACAGCCGGATAACTCCGGTGAGAATAAATCTCAGTATAAACAATGTAAACATGCAATCATATAAAAACATATATAAAAGCATAAATAAGATATCATTAACATGTAGCAACTCAACAAACATGAATGATATAAACATTGTAAATCAACATGTCGTATCAGATTCAACTCAACCGACGCGTCGTCTCAGACTCGACTCAACTGACGTGTCGTCTCAGACTCGACTCCATTCTAATCTAGGGATCCCAGTGTCTGAATAATGATAAATATATCGAATCTCAGTCGATAGGAATGAATCAATCCCTAAACGGCATCGATATAATTCATATATCCAGTGTCTAGGCAAATCAGCCGCAGAATTGACGAATCAGTCAGAGAATAGGCGAATCAGCCAATGACTAGACGAATCAGCCATTAACTAGGCGAATCAGCCGATAACTAGACGAATCAGCCGGTAACTAGGCGAATCAGCCAATGACTAAACGAATCAGTAGTCAATACATGCAGTGGCTATAAATCAATAGACTACAAACATCAATCTCATCAATTACAAATATCAATGTAATAAACTAAGTATGTGATTTAGGGAGACTCGAGTCAAACCTCACTCGAGTTGTGCAATCCCAACTCAACATTAATTTATACCTTTCTTTTCGTTCTGTCGATCTGGTTCTGTCGAAGTCTCAAACTCACTGCCTGTCCAAAACAATCTGGCAATAACAATATCGAATACACTGTATCAATGTATAGCTTAATTCAAACTCTGTTCTGATTAATATCCAATCTACTGTATCAATATTCAATTCAATTTAAGATCTCTCAGTCTTATCAAATTTTGACGGCACAATGGTCCAATTTCCAAGTACCAGTAGTACAGATCAGTGTATATCAATCTCCATAACTCATAATCAATCGATTAACATAGTCTGATACTAAATCGTCATCATTTCAATCCTATCAAATCTGATAAATTATAACAATTGTTATAAACAGTCTGTTCTTCGATCTGACTTCAAATATATACTGATCAGTTTATCTAGCACACATAATAACACTCAACTCTCAATTCATAATCAGTAACAATACAAATCTGATATCGATTCCTACTCAATATCTTCCGAAATTCATAATAATTCCATACCATATCTATTCTCAATCCGGTTTCGATTCTACGATGTCTACTATGTCTAGAACACCATATATGAATCCTATTCGATTCCATCAACCTCATATTTTTAAATCATATCAAAACGTAGTAAAACTTACGTCCAGTTGTAGCTCGTAGCGAGAGGAGCACGATACTGCGTTCGGATTCAAATTCTGATACACGGATATTTCAAAATCACGATTTAAAGGTATGGGAAGCTTTGAGGAATTTGCTGAGGGAAAATCACGATTTCTTATGCTGAAATCGTGAGGAATCAAGATCTATATATATATCTCAATTGCATGTAAAACATGTGGCTAAATCTTCATACTGCACGCCGCACCGCGGGTGCGCTATACCTTGGACCGCGGGTGCGCTCGGTGTACTGATATACATCAATTTTTCCAGCAGCAAGAACCACGGGTGCGCTATGCTTTATACCGCGGGTGCGGTGACCCTACTGTAGCTGTACCGCGAGTGCGTTCTTTCTGGCACCGCGGGTGCGGTGTGGCTACTGTAAAAAATGTCCCAACTCTCTGTCCATCAACCGCGGGTGCAGTTGCTTCCTTAGCGCGGGTGCGGTCTTCATTTCTTGCCACATTTCATAATCTCATCTCACTTAATGCCTCTCATTACATGTCATGCATACTCATATATTCGAATATCACAACAATGAAGACTAATAAATCTCAAGCCTTACATTTCTCCCCCTCTATGAAATGATTTCGTCCTCGAAATCACAGACAATCATCTCCTAAGCAATAAGATCCAATGCAATAAACAGGAAGAAATAATAGAAGCTGAATTAAATTGTAACGCCCCGAAAATTTAAGAGTCCACGCGAACCACATGCAATTCAGTTATTAAATTCTTTGTATATTTTAATTAATTGTTTTAATTGTTTGAATTAATTATGTTGTGCATATTAGCATGTTTAAAATATATTTGTTTACATAATTGCATTAAAACGTATTTTTAAAGGTTATTCGAGTTGCGATCGAGGAACGGAGACCGAGGGCTGGAAAAAAAATAGAAAATGTTTTTATTAAGCAATTGTTTTTAATTATTTAAAATAAGGGTGATGCTTTTTCTTATTTTTGAAAATATGGGGTTTTGAGGTGATTTAATACGCCGGGATATAAATTTTATCGGTGTTGGTTTCTCAACAAAAATATGAACTTTTTAGCAACCTGGCTATTTACTCTACAAACTATTTTACCAAAAAACTATTTCAATATTTTATTTAAATCCTAATTAGACTCATGGGCTTAATTTAATGGCTTAATAGGCCTAAAGCCATTGTTAGTAATTAATTAGTATATAATATATGTTAAGTCTCCTAAACCCTACACTCCTCACACAATCAATCGGCCACCCTCTTTTAAAATTCTGAAATTTCTCTCCTCCCAAAACACCACACACACGGCACTATACACACAAGTTTTGAAGAAAATTCGAAGGGCAAAGGAGAAACAAGCCAAGGTTGCTATCCGTTCTTCGACGTCAACGGTTATTCGTGCGTATATAACGCAAAGGCACGCCTATTCTTTTCTTCAAACCATCAGGACATCATATTAATTGTTTTATGCATGAAAAGTTTGCAAAATAAGAGACACTTTATGTAATTTTCGTTTGTGCATGTAACATGAAATTTTCAAGTAGGTTCTTTGATCCAAAGTATGTTGTTTATGTGCAAAAAGGGGCTGCCATGTCTAGGAAGGGTTAAGGTATGGTTTTACATGAATTTCAGACTCTTAAAACATCACCTAAACCACACACACCAATCAGGACACAACCTACAAGCACTTGGCTGTCATGGGGAACAAGGGGGTTCGGTTTTATTGTTGTAGGGGCTAGGGCTCGGTTGGTTGGTTCCAGAGGCTAGCCAAGGTCGAGGGTGAGTCAGTGGGAGAGTCCTAGCCACGCTAGGACTCGATAACATGGGCTGGGGAGGAGTCCTAGCAAGCTAGGACTCCACCCGAGAGGGAGAAAACATAGGGGCTGTGCAGGTTGCAGCAAATGTGCAAGGTTTGTGGCTCGGTCAGGGGCATTGGGGCTGGGCTAGGGTAAGTCCTTAGGGTCTTAAGAAGGTGCACCATGGGCTGGTTCAAGGTCTGGCTCGATGCTTAGGGGCTTAGCATCAGAAAACGTGAGGAAGGGTCATGGCAACAAGGGTGGCGTGAGGGTGCTGTCCAACTTCAGGAGTTTGCTGCTCGCGTCCAGGTGCTTGGGTTGGTCTGGGTATGGTCTGAGCGTGGTCTAGGGTCAGTTAGGGTCAGGTTGGCTCGATGGTTAAGGGTTGGGAAGAGTCCTAGCCTAGGTAGGAGTTCAATGGCTCAAGGTAACACATGCACACACACCTGCAGAAGGTTGGGTCAAATTCCAGCAAGCTTTTGGTCGGGCCAGGGCCTGGATTTCGGGCTGGGCTTGGTCAGTAGGGTCCCTAGGTGGGTTGACTAGGTTTTGGCTCAAGGTGGCTCGGGCGTGGCTCGAGTAAATTAGGAGATGGCTCGGGTTGATCGGTTAAGGGTCAATTTCGAAAATTAAACAACTAAAATTGAATCCATTGGTCCACGGGGGTGGCCCATGACTTCGAAGGGTATGATAAATAATGAAAATTCTATGTTAAAAATTTGGGATCAAATTAACGAGTTTTGGATTTAACCGGGATTTAATCGCCGCACGAAATGCTAATTAACGAGTTAACTGAAACGCCTAGTTTTAAGCCTTATAAAATTATGAAAAATTAGGGTTAAGCTTAAATAATTATTATAAGTCTAAGTTTTTAATTTGGGAATTTTATAATAAGGTTTGGTTTAATTCGTGTTTAAAACGCATTAATACGTCACATTTAAAGATTAATTTAAAAGTAATCGAATTAAGCTAAATAAAAATATGAGAAAATTCATGTAAGCTTAAATAATTATTTGGGACATGTTAGAGTCAATGAAATTAGGAAAATGTCAAAAACGGGAAATTTTACATCCAGGGGTAAAACGGTCTTTTTACACCTAGAAATTAGTAAACGTCATGGCAGTGTCCTAAATGCTATCGATATCAATTTCTGAACATTCTGATCAACTTTCTGAGTCACTTTAATTCTCAAAATCAGTTCTGATTCAACTGGCACAATATCAAATTTCTACAGTCTACCACCTGTTTCAAATATTCATTCTGAACAACCGAAATATCAAATCAAATTCAGAACATTAGTGATAGATAATAGCCTGCTAATACTCCTAGAACTGCCAATATCTAACACTGACGTCAATTTTGACCAATTAATCCCGATCTCACTCCGCTAAGATCAACAGATATATCATCTTTGAATATAACAAGCCCTGAATATAACTTGTCTCAATCAAGATTCACATTTTAACAGTTTCTGTATACCATATCTCAGTTTTCGAAATATTCACTACCGTCTTCAAATATTCAACAACTGAATATATAAAGGGTCCCTCTGCTCCTTTCGGTAATACTCAAATCATAAATAACGCGGATATCAAAGGATTTCTAAATCTAGAATCCTTACCGTACTATATTCATTCTTCGGCCATTTCAGGTCCGAATCTTACCATCTTCTAAAATCCGTTTATGGTACTCTGTACTTGATCAGCATAGCCATATCAGTAATGCAGTCATACTCAGACACACAAGTACAATACAAGTTACCACACGATCTAAGTCGATCTCATTCTCATCCTACTGTAGCATACGATATTTTACAGAATTCACTGCTATAAAAAATCTCCCCAACCAGTAAAGAGATATACTACAGTAGATAAAAACTCAACAGGTAATGCATGACTCAATGCAAATCGTTCAAAAATAAACGTATGGGAAGCATCCGTATTCATCAATACAAAAGCAGGATAACTACATCAAGAACAGTTACCTGCAACATCATCATCTGGTGCTTTCTGAGCCTGCTCCTCAGTCAAAGCAAATACTCTGGCCTGCTGTCTAGGAGGCTGGCCAACTGTCTGACTTCCTCCTGGCCTCTGCTGTGACTGAGATGGTGCTGGCTGAAATGAATGAACAGCAGCTGATCGTCTACTCCACTGTGCCGCTGATCCAGATGATTCGGCTCCCTGGGATCTTTGAGAACCCTTCTGTGGACACACTCTGGCAAAATGTCCCTGTTGTTTGCAGAAGTGGCAACTACCAAGTACTCCTTGGCATTGCTCAGTGGAATTCTCCCTCCACAATTTCCGCAATAAGCTCCGGTGTAACTCTGTTTGGAACCACTGGAGCTAGAAGAACTGCCGCCAGACTTCTTAAACTGCTTTCCTCTAGCCTTCATAAAATCTTTCTTTCCACTACTGCTACTATCATTCTCAAATCGGGGAGGTGGTTGCTGTGGTCTCGGTGCGGGAGGAATATCTGCAGCTCCTCTCTGCCTTATCAGGCCCGCTTCAGCGCCTTTTGCTCTATTCATGACATCAGCAAAGTTATTCGGTCGCCCTATGTTCACAAATGTAAATATATCGGGATTCAAGCCATTGATGAATTGATCAGCAACGGCATCGTCATTTCCAGCCACATGTGGAGCAAACTTCAACAAGGTAGAGAACTTGGTCACATATTCTTCAATGTTCAGCTGAACCTGTCTCAAATTGGCAAACTCTGCCCCCTTGTCTTTCCTGTACGACACTGGGAAAAATCTTTGATAAAACTCAGTTTTAAATACATCCCAAGTAATAGTCGTACCTCGATGCTCCAAGGCCCTCTTCATCGTAATCCACAAGTTCTTTGCAACATCAAGCAACTGGTGCCCAATCAATTTAATTCGGCGCTCATCACTGTAATCCAGTGAATCAAACAGCATCTCAATGTTATCTAACCAACTCTCACATTCAACTGATGTCTCCGTATCCTTCAGAATCGGTGGTTTGAATGACTGAAACCTTTTCAATAACGTTTCCATCGGAGTTGCTGTCACATCCATTTGAGGATTCGATGTGCTACCCTGTTCAAGTATTCTTCGATGAGGCATATCTGATAATCAAATGGATTAGTAACCCAATCCAATAAACCTGTTTCACTTCAGTTCCCTCTCCGATCATCTTACTGCTGATCATGAATAATATCTGATTCATACTCAATAATACATAATACCAACTCAAATCGGATAATCAGGTAAAAATGTATTTCAAAGCAGTAAATCATAGTATCATGCTAGCATATATAATGTAAATCAACATTAAAATAAATCTCATGCTAGCAATCACGTGCAAGGAAAGAAAACTCAATCTACCCTGCTTACTAGCTTCTATCTCAGTCTAAAGGATCTATCGCTCTGATACCACCTGTTGTGGGGACCCGAACTTAATTCAATTCTTAATCACTTTCTGGGAATAATTAATCAATTAAAATAAACAGGGTCTAAATTTTTTTTTTTTTAAAATACGGGAGTACACAGCATATGAAATAAGTCTTATCTCATTTACAAGATCACTATTCAGATCTAAGTACAAGTCATGTAGAACTATAAATCATAATAACTACTATTTCTTCACTACGTCTCAGGTGATATAACAGATATACTCCTAAGTCCGGATCTCCACGCTAATTGTCTTCTCTCATCCTCTTTTTGACCCTGATCCAGCCCCACCTGTTGTCATGGACACATACAAAACAAGACAACAGCCGGATAACTCCGGTGAGAATAAATCCCAGTATAAACAATGTTAACATGCAATCATATAAAAACATATATAAAAGCATAAATAAGATATCATTAACATGTAGCAACTCAACAAACATGAATGATATAAACACTGTAAATCAACATGTCGTATCAGATTCAACTCAACCGACGCGTCGTCTCAGACTCGACTCAACTGACGCGTCGTCTCAGACTCGACTCCATTCTAATTTAGGGATCCCGGTGTCTGAATAATGATAAATATATCGAATCTCAGTCGATAGGAATGAATCAATCCCTAAACGGCATCGATATAATTCATATATCCAGTGTCTGGGCGAATCAGCCGCAGAATTGACGAATCAGTCAGAGAATAGACGAATCAGCCAATGACTAGATGAATCAGCCAGTAACTAGGCAAATCAGCCGATAACCAGACGAATCAGCCGGTAACTAGGCGAATCAGCCAATGACTAAACGAATCAGTAGTCAATACATGCAGTGGCTATAAATCAATAGACTACAAACATCAATCTCATCAATTACAAATATCAATGTAATAAACTAAGTATGTCATTTAGGGAGACTCGAGTCAAACCTCACTCGAGTTGTGCAATCCCAACTCAACATTAATTTATACCTTTCTTTTCGTTCTGTCGATCTGGTTCTGTCGAAGTCTCAAACTCACTGCCTGTCCAAAACAATCTGGCAATAACAATATCGAATACACTGTATCAATGTATAGCTTAATTCAAACTCTGTTCTGATTAATATCCAATCTACTGCATCAATATTCAATTCAATTTAAGATCTCTCAGTCTTATAAAATTTTGACGGCACAATGGTCCAATTTCCAAGTACCAGTAGTACAGATCAGTGTATATCAATCTCCATAACTCATAATCAATCGATTAACATAGTCTGATACTAAATCGTCATCATTTCAATCCTATCAAATCTGATAAATTATAACAATTGTATAAACAGTCTGTTCTTCGATCTGACTTCAAATATATACTGATCAGTATATCTAGCACATATAATAATACTCAACTCTCAATTCATAATCAGTAACAATACAAATCTGATATCGATTCCTACACAATATCTTCCGAAATTCATAATAATTCCATACTATATCTGTTCTTCAATCCGGTTTCGATTCTACGATGTCTACTATGTCTAGAACACCATATATGAATCCTATTCGATTCCATCAACCTCATATTTTTAAATCATATCAAAACGTAGTAAAACTTACGTCCAGTTGTAGCTCGTAGCGAGAGGAGCACGATACTGAGTTCGGATTCAAATTCTGATACACGGATATTTCAAAAACACGATTTAAAGGTATGGGAAGCTTGAAGGAATTTGCTGAGGGAAAATCACGATTTCTTCTGCTGAAATCGTGAGGAATCAAGATCTATATATATATCTCAATTGCATGTAAAACATGTGGCTAAATCTTCATACTGCACGTCGCACCGTGGGTGCGCTATACCTTCGACCGTGGGTGCGCTCGGTGTACTGATATACATCAATTTTTCCAGCAGCAAGAACCGCGGGTGCGCTATGCTTTATACCGCGGGTGCGGTGACCCTACTGTAGCTGCACCGTGAGTGCGTTCTTTCTGGCACCGTGAGAGCGGTGTGGCTACTGTAAAAAAATTTCCCAACTCTCTGTCCATCAACCGCGGGTGCGGTAGCTTCCTTAGCGCGGGTGCGGTCTTCATTTCTTGCCACATTTCATAATCTCAACATCACTTAATGCCTCTCATTACATGTCATGCATACTCATATCTTCGAATATCACATCAATGAAGACTAATAAATCTCAAGCCTTACACCCGTTCTAAACATGAATAGCAAATAAGAACATGCATTAAAATCATACTTTTATTAAAAATAACTTTTAAGCATAAATAAACCATATTGTAAAGTCATAAAAACGTAAAGCTTTCATCATTTATCATTTTGGCTGAAGTTTGATCCTTGAAAGTGACTAACCTTTTATCATTTGGTTTACTTATCAGTCTTACCTCCCATTGCGCAAGGGGACAGGAACTAGGCACCGCAATGGAAATACGATCATCGGGCTCTCCCTGGAGCCTTGTCCCGTAAAATGGCTACCTCCGTGGCCCTTTCCCTCATGACATTCCCATAAAATTGTAAGTTCATTGTTCCATCTTGAAACATATCCCCCACATATCCTCTATCCTTTTGTCACAGTCAATTCACACACCTCAAAACATTTTTCCTTTTTAAAGCATAAAATATCATGAATTTCCAAAAATAGCATTTTAACAGTAAAAATTGCACAACTTTACCATAAATCATAAAATATCATAGTTCATCAAAATCATCATTTTATATCGTTTATCATTCGTTATGATCATTCGGGACACTGCCAACCCTTTTCGTACTACCTAGGTGTAAAATGACCGTTTTGCCCTTTGACTCTAAAATTTTCGATTTTAACATTTTCTTCCTTTTATTGACTCTGGATCACACCAAATAATTATTTAATCTTAACTTAGATTTTTAATAATTTTATTTAGCTTCAATTGGTTGCTTTCGATTTAATTCCTTAATTACTAATTCGTGAAGCATTTAATTTTTGATTTAATTCAAACTTTAGTATTTTCTTCCCAAATATTAAACATAGAATTTTTATTACCTAAGCTAACCTCGGGAGCCATGAGCCAACCCCGTGGACCCCTGGTTCTAACCTTTACCATTAAATTTGAAATTTTGACCCTTGTATGAACCCTACCGAGGCCAAGCCTCCCTGACCCTCACTAAACCTCCCTGAGACACCTTCTAGACCACCTAGCAAGCCCTTAGCCCCTCAGTTGCAGCAGCCCTCGGCCGCACCTTAAACACGCATTGGAAGAGTCCATGCCATCATGGACTCTTACCTATCACGAGCCACGGGTCCTAGCCCTACTAGGGACCCTACCAGACCATAGAACACGACCCTGACCGAGCCCCAACAGGCCCTAGACGAGAGCCAAAGCACCACACATCAGCCGCCCCCAAGAAGTTGCATGCGATCAAGTCCCTCCTAAAAACCCTAGGTGATTTTTTCCCTTGCTATGCTTGATTCATCCCTCGACTCCACCTTATATCTTTCGTATTCTACCCATAAATAAACCCAAGTTGGCAGCCTAGCCCTTAAAATTCATAACATTAAATAAACAAGCGTAAAATCGTCAAAACTTTGAAAATAATCGTTCTATCATATAGATAATCGAACACACGTATTTCCATGAAAATAATAATAAAAAAGCGTATTATGTCACGAATGATGCATCCAAAAGGTTTAGTAGCGTGCCTTTGCGTTTAAAATGCTTGAATGTTCAATCGTTGGCGAGAGGCGCGAAGAAGAATGAACGGGCTACGAAGAACCCTAGCTTTTTCCTCCTTTATATTTTCAAATTTTAGTGTGTAGTGTGTGAAAATCGGCTGGTATGATGTTTAGAAGCATAGGTTTCTATTTTATAGTTTTTAATTTGCATGATAATGAGCTTTGGTTTTGGGCCTTTAAGTTTAGGAGTAATAGAGCCAACTCAATATATTTAAATTGGGCTCAATAACACTTATTTATTGAAAAAAAAGTTTATAAAAATTAGTTCTAAGAAATAATGCATTTGATATTTTAAAACTCTATCGTTTGCCCAAAACCGGCTTCTCGAATAAAATCGAGTTCGTCTAGTAAAAGAATTTGAATTCTATCATTTTTAGAAATATTTAATCACTTTTAAACGTATTAAGAAGCCTTGAAAATATTTAATGAAAAATATTTATTTTATCTTCGTCGTCATCGGTCTCTTTTCCCTAGCCTATTATCGAATATTCGGATAAAATCTACAATTTAATGAAATCATGTCATAAAATCATTTAGTCATGCAATCACACCTTTAATCATATAATATGCATCAAGTAAGCATATAAAATCAATTAAAAAACAATTAAGTAATTTAAATAATTTGCATGTATGTGGTTTAGGTAGGTTGATTTTTCCGGGCGTTACACATCCCTATGGTGGGAGGGAGATGCTCACAGGGTAGACTTAGCTACCCTTACTTGGAGTCTGTTCAAGGATATCTTCTACAACTAATATTTTCTAGCAGATATCAGAGGACCCCTGACGAGGGAGTTCATGAGACTCCGACATGAGGACTCGTCTGTGGCAGAGTTTATTAGGAAATTCGACAGGGGCTGTCACTTTGTGCCCCTTAATGCGAGGGATGTCACTCAGAAGCTGAGGCATTTCATGGATGGCCCGAGACCCACATTGCGCCTGGATGTTATGCTGATGAGACCGGCGAGATATGATGAGGACACCGCTTGTCCTTTTTAGGCCGATCAGGCCCCAAGGGATATTGATATGGAGATGCAGCGGAAGAGGCATCAAGCCCATCAAAGCTCGAAGCCACAGAAGAAGCAGTTCATAGGGTAACCGAGGCATCAAGGGAAGCAGAGGCCCCAGGGTCAGTTCAAGAAGTCCGGACAACAGCGGCCACCACAGGCACCAGGGGCTCCTAAGCTAGAAGAAGGACATCCGTGCAAGCAGTGTAACAAATTACACTTCAACAGGTGATGTGGGGGACCTTCAAGTGCTTTACAGGTAAGGAGAAGGGCCATAAAGCAGTTGACGGACCTTGGAACAAGGGCCTCATGACTAGCAGGGCCTATGTGATGCACGCAGAGGAGGCGGAGGCTGAGCCAGACTTTACACTTATCACTGATAACCTTTACGTTAAAATTTTTATTTACCACCTCGATTGCATTGATTATTATTGTTTGTTGTGGTAATTATTTTGGGATTTAAGAACCTAGAATAAATTAGGTTGCATGTTCTAATAGTTAGACTTAAGAATTGAATTGAATCGAATTGATAAAGGGTATTAAGGGCCTAATTGCAATAACCAAAATTACAGGGACTTAAATGCAAAATTCAAACGTAGAGGGACTGTTTTGCTAATTTCAAAAATTTTGGGTCCAAGTTAATAATTTTAGAGAATTTTAAGGTTTGAATTGAGTAGATTCGAAATTTCATTAGGACTAATATGAAATTTTTTAAATTTCGAGGGGCCAAATTTTTAAGAAGTAGAAACTTTAGAAGTCAATTTGCAATTTCCAAAAATTTTGGGGGTAAAATTCGAAATTTTGATGGGACACTAGAAGTAAATAAATGCAAGGAAGTTCATGAGGAGAGGCTGCCAGGCATTTTGACGAGTATTTTTGAAATGCCCGAGAATTTAATCCTAGTAATCTGTAATTATTGATTTATAATTTGATATGATTATGAGGGGATTAATCGAGACACGATTTGATTCAGCATGAAAAGATGTATGTGCGAGGACAGTCCCTTTCACGCACATGCGCGACATGAGACGCGCACATGCGCGAAACGGGCAGAGGGTCTCGCGCATATGCGCAGTGGGTGTGCGCGCATATGCGCGAGCTGCCGAGGAAGTCACATGTTGCAACAGTAGGTCTCGCGCATATGCGCGAGGCTAAGACGCGCATATGCACGAGGCATGCAAAAGGGAATATCGACATGTGGTGTATCATGCACCGTTGATGTGTATATATATATATATATATACAATTCATTCCTTGAGAATTTCAGAGGAAGAAAGAAGAACTCCCGAGAAAAGCTTCAAACTTGATTCCAAAAGTTTGGTTTTGGTAAATCCGTCCGTTAGATTTTGAATCCGACTTCGGTATTGTATTCCTATCGACGCAGGCTACAACTGGACATTTACAGAGACAGTCTTGAGTTCAGAACTGATATTGCTTCAGACCAAGACTACAGACGAAAGGTATAAGTCAATGTGGTATTGGGAGATCGACTCAAGTAGGATATACTTGAATTTCCCTAAATCACATACTTATTATTATGATTGTGTTTCTTGATTTGATTTGATATGCTTGTTCTATTGATTTATAGGAAGCATGTATTAGACGAGTATTAGACGAGTGATCTTGTGACAGAAGTGCCTAATAGTGGTAGGATCGCCACAGGCACATTGCCTGATGTCACAAGATAGGAAATTGGTCACAACGCCAAAGTCTGTGACGATTAGGTCAAGACACTGAATGTTTGGTTATATCGATGTGGATAGAATTGGAGTTTCTTCTATTACTGGGGATCGATACCATATCGATGTTGATAGAATTGGAGTTTCTTCTATTACTGGTGATCGATATGGAATTCCAACGTCTGGAAACCGGGACCCCTAGACTAGGATTGAGTCTAGTCTGAAACGTGGAGTCACGAGTCTGATAGGCGATTTTATATTGATTATGTTTCTGATTTTGTTACATGTTACTGATATTTGTTACATGTTTTACATGCTTTTACATTGTTGATATAACTGCATGTTTCGTTGATTTATACTGGGATTTATTTCTCACAGAAGTTATCCGGCTGTTGTCGTGTTTGTATGTGTGCATGACAACAGGTGGGACAGGTTCAGGGTCGAGGAGATGAAGAGAGATCGTGATTAGAGTGGAGACTACGGACTTTGATCTGAGATAGGGTTATGAATACTTGATATGTAGTTATTAAACCTTAGCTCGAATGATTGTATATAGTACCAAACTTGTACTTTTAATATACCGATTTGTATATTTGCATGTATTCCATTACGTTCCGCAATTTTAAAAAAAAAATTTAGACCCTGTTTATTGTAATTGATTAAATTGTCCTAATGATGATTAAGAACATGATTAGCGTCCGGGTCCCCACAACAGGTGGTATCAGAGCGATAGATCCTTTAGATTGAGATAGAAGCTAGGGAGCGCGGTAGAATGTGTGTTCTTTCCTGCTTTTGATTGCTAGCATGATTTACTGCTTTATAATGCATGTTTATCTGACTTGATTTGAAAACATGTGTTATTGAGAATGAATCAGCACCTATTCCGGATCCGCAGTAAGATGATCGGAGGAGGACTGAAACATATTTATGTATTGGTTGCTAACCCTTTTGATTATCAGATATGCCTCCGAGAAGAATACCAGAACATGGTAGTACTTCGAATCCTCCAATGGACGTTACAGCCACTCCTATGGAGACATTATTGAAAAGGTTTCAGTCGTTCCATCCACCAACTCTGAAGGGTACTGAGAATTCAGTGGATTGCGAGAGTTGGCTAGATGATATAGAGATGCCGTTTGAGTCCTTGGACTATACTGATGAGAGGAGAGTGAAACTGATAGGGCACCAGTTGTATGATGTGGCAAAGAACTGGTGGATTACCACAAAGCGGGCCTTGGAACATCGAGGTACGACTATCGCCTGGAATATCTTTAGAACTGAATTCTATCAAAGATTCTTTCCAGTGTCGTACATGAAGGATAAGGGAGCGGAGTTTGCAAACTTGAGACAGGGCCAGCTAAACATTGAGGAATATGTGACTAAATTTTCTACTCTATTGCGATTTGCTCCACATGTGGTCGAGAATGAATAAGCTATTGCTGATCAGTTTATCAATGGTTTGAATCCCGAGATTTTTACATTGGTGAACACAGGGCGACCGAATAATTTTACTGATGCCTTGAACCGAGCCAAGGGAGCCGAAGACTGGTCTGATACGACAGAGTGGAGCTTCGTTTGTGCTACAAGCACCGAGACCACAGCAACCACCTCCTCGGTTTGAAAGTGGCAGCAGTAGTGGCGGAAAGGAGGATTTCTTGAAAACTAGAGGGAAGCAATACAAGAAGTCAGGAAGTAGTTCTTCTAGCTCTGGGAGTCCTCGACAGAGCCAGAGTTATACAGGACCCTATTGCAGCACCTGTGGAGGGAAGCATTCCACTGAGCAGTGCCGAGGAGTGTTCGGAAGTTGCCGTATTTGTAGGCAACGGGGACATTTTGCCAGAGTGTGCCCACAGAGAGACTCTCAGAGAACACTGGGTGCCGAATCATCTGGATCAGCGGCACAGACTGACCGATGATCAGCCGCTGTTCATTCTTTCCAGTCAGCACCGTCTACTCAGTCACAACAGAGGCCAGGAGGAAGCCAGACAGTGAGCCAGCCCTCCGAGACAGCATGCCAGAGTGTTCGTTTTGACTGAGGAGCAGGCACAGAAGGCACCTGACGATGTTGTTGCAGGTAACTGTTTTATTTCTGGTTATCCTGCATATGTATTGATAGATACTGGTGCATCACATACATTTATATCTGAGCGATTTTCTTTGATGCATTCTTTGCCTATTGAGTCATTGTCTGCTGTAGTGTCTGTCTCTTCTCCGTTGGGGACAGGTTTGATATCAGTGAAGTCTGTTAAACATTGTATACTGCAGTATGATGGGCATGAAATTGAGTTAGACTCTATTGTACTTGGTTTGTCTGATTTTGACTGTATTATCGGTATCGATATATTGACCAAGTACAGGGCTACAGTCGATTGTTTCCACAAGATTGTGAGATTCAGACCTGAGATGGTTGATGAGTGGAAATTCTAGGGTAAGGGTTCTCGATCTAGAATTCCTTTGATATCCGTATTGTCTATGACTCGATTGTTACAGAAAGGAGCGGAAGGATTCCTTGTTTATTCAGTTGATTTACTGAAATCGAGTCCATCATTGGCGGATTTGCCAGTGGTGTGTGAGTTTGCTAATGTCTTTCCAGATGAGATTCCTGGTTTGCCTCCAATTCGAGAGATAGACTTCAGCATTGAGTTGATGCCAGGTACAGTTATGATTTCGAGGGCTCCGTACAGAATGGCACCAATTGAGTTGAAAGAACAGTTGGAGGATTTACTGGCCAAGCGATATATCAGACCGAGTATGTCTCCTTGGGGTGCTCCTGTACTGTTTGTTCGAAAGAAAGACGGTTCAATGAGACTCTGTATCGATTACCGGCAACTGAACAAGACAACGGTAAAGAATAAATATCCCTTGCCTCGCATTGATGATTTGTTTGATCAGTTGCAGGGTTCATCTGTATATTCCAAGATCGATCTGAGATCTGGATACCATCAGCTGAGAGTCAGGGATTCTGATATCTCGAAGACTGCATTTAGAACCAGGTATGGACACTATGAATTTATTGTCATGCCATTTGGTTTGACGAATGCACCGGCTGTATTTATGGGGTTGATGAACCGTATCTTTCAGAGATATCTGGATGATTTGTGATCATTTTTATTGATGATATCTTGATTTATTCAAAGAATATGATTGAGCATGCTAATCATCTGAGAACTGTGTTGAAAATTTTGAGGGCTGAGAAGTTATATGCTAAACTGTCGAAATGTGAGTTCTGGTTGAGACAGGTAGTATTTCTGGGGAATATTATATCCGGAGACGGTATATCAGTTGATCCCAGTAAGGTTGAGGCAGTGATTTCTTGGCCGAGACCGACATCAGTGCCCGAGATTCGCAGTTTTATGGGTTTGGCAGGATATTATCGTCGATTCATCAAAGATTTTTCCAGTATTGCCAAACCGATTACACAGTTGACTCAGAAGAATGCTCCATTCGTTTGGTCTGAGGAATGTGAGACCAGTTTTCTTGAATTAAAGAAAAGACTGACCAGTGCACCGATATTGACTATTCCCTCAGGTACTGGTGATTTTGTGGTTTATTGTGATGCATCTTATCGAGGATTGGGTTGTATTCTGATGCAACGAGGGCATGTTATTGCTTATGCCTCGAGACAGATGAAACCACATGAGACTCGTTACCCAATTCATGATCTGGAATTGGCAGCCATTGTTTTTGCTTTGAAGATATGGCGACATTATCTGTACGGTGAAAAATTTGAGATATATTCTGATCACAAAAGCTTGAAATATCTTTTTCACAGTCTGAATTGAATATGAGGCAGCGAAGATGGCTGGATTTACTGAAAGATTTTGATTGTGAAATCAAGTATTATCCGGGGAAATCTAATGCAGCAGTAGATGCACCGAGTCGAAAGGTATGTTCCTTATCCTTATCGACGATATGTGTCTCGAATTTGATAGAAGACTGCTGTTTGTCTGGATTAGCTTTCGAAACAGATTGTCAGCCTCTGAGATTATGTACGATTCGAGCTGAACCAGAATTGATAGTAAGAATAAAAGAGGCACATAAAGTTGATCAGAACGTACAGAATTCGATTGTTATGGTCAGAGCTGGACATCAGTCAGAGTATCAGATTCGTGACGGTACTTTGTATGTGAATAATCGTATTATTGTGCCAAATGTTTCAGAATTGAGACATCGAATACTGAAAGAAGCGCACAACAGTCGTTTTAGCATTCATCTTGGTGGCAGGAAAATGCATAATGATTTGAAGACACAGTATTGGTGGAAACAGATGAAATTTGATGTTACTGAATTTGTAGCCAAGTGTCTGCAATTACCAATAGGTGAAAGCTGAGAAGAAGAAACCAGGAGGATTGTTACAGAGTTTGTCCATTCCTGAATGGAAATGGGATTACATTTCCATGGATTTTGTGACGCAGTTACCGAGATCCTCCAGAGGTTGTGATGCCATTGGGTGGTGATTGATCGATTGACAGAATCTGCATCTTTTATTCCATACAAAATGACACACAGATATGACCAGATGGCCGATATTTATGTCCGAGAAGTGGTTAGATTGCACGGAGTGCCGAAGTCGATTGTTTTAGACCAGTGATCCTCGGTTTACTTCGCACTTCTGGCAGAGTTTGCAGCAGGCTCTAGGTACGAAGTTACATCTGAGTACCGCATATCATCCACAGACTGACGGATAGTCAGAGCGGACGATTCAGACATTGGAAGATATGCTGAGAGCTGTAGTGCTTGATTTTAGCACTAATTGGCAAGATGCATTGCTTCTTTGTGAGTTTTCATACAACAATAGCTATCAGACGAGTATTGAAATGGATCCATTCGAGGCGTTGTACGGAAAGAAATGCAGATCCCCTCTTTATTGGGATGATATCTCTGAAGTTCCGGAGATTGGACCTGATATGATCAGAGATATGACGGGAAAAGTGAAACTGATTCAGAAGAAAATGAAGGCAGCTCAGGACCGACAAGCCAAATATGCCAACATCAGACGATGACCGTTGGTATTTGAGACTGGAGATCGAGTATTTTTGAAGATTTCACCTTTCTGAGGACGTTGTCAGATTTGGCAAGAAAGGAAAGTTGTCTCCACGATACGTTGGTCCATATGAAATTCTCGGAAAGATAGGAGATCGTGCCTATCGACTCGCATTACCAGCCTTCATTATCAGGAATACATGATGTCTTCCATGTATCTATGCTGCGGAAGTATCTTCCCGATGAATCTCATATTATGCCGCTAGACGAGACCAAGCTGGATGAGACATTGAGTTATGTCGAGAAACCGATTCGGATTATCGATCGTAAAGGAAAACAGCTCAGAACAAAGACAATTCCGCTTGTGAAAGTTCAATGGACTCATCATGGCATTGAAGAAGCCACCTGGGAGATTGAATCAGACATGAGACAGGAATTCCCAGCATTGTTTCACTGATGTAAGTTTCTATTCCGTTTCTATTACATTCCTTCTTATTGATATGATTGATTGCCGGTGATTTCGGGGACGAAATCATATCTTAGGAGGGGAGAAATGTAATGCCCGAGAATTTAATCCTAGTAATCTGCAATTATTGATTTATAATTTGATATGATTATGAGAGGATTAATCGGGACACGATTTAATTCAGCATGAAAAGATGTATGTGCGAGGACAGTGCCTTTCGCGCACAATGCGCGACATGAGACACGCACATGCGCGAAACGGGCAGAGGGTCTCGCTCATATGCGCGGTGGGTGTGCGCGCATATGCGCGAGCTGCCGAGGAAGTCACATGTTGCAACAGTAGGTCTCGCGCATATGCGCGAGGCTAAGACGCGCATATGCGCGTGGCATGCAAAAGGGAATATCGACATGTGGTGTATCATGCACCGTTGATGTATATATATATATACAATTCATTCCTTGAGAATTTCAGAGGAAGAGAGAAGAACTCCCGAGAAAAGCTTCAAACTTGATTACAAAAGTTTGGTTTTGGTAAATCCGTCCGTTAGATTTTGAATCCGACCTTCGGTATTGTATTTCTATCGACGCAAGCTACAACTGGACATTTACAGAGACAGTCTTGAGTTCAGAACTGATATTGCTTCAGACCAAGACTATAGACGAAAGGTATAAGTCAATGTGGTATTGGGAGATCGACTCAAGTAGGATATACTTGAGTTTCCCTAAATCACATACTTATTATTATGATTGTGTTTATTGATTTGATTTGATATGCTTGTTCTATTGATTTATAGGAAGCATGTATTAGACGAGTATTAGACGAGTGATCTTGTGACAGAAGTGCCTAGTAGTGGTGGGATCGCCACGGGCACGATGTCACAAGATAGGAAATTGGTGAAAACGCCAAAGTCTGTGACGGTTAGGTCAAGACACTGGATGTTTGGTTATATCGATGTGGATAGAATTGGAGTTTTTTCTATTAATGGTGATCGATACCATATCGATGTGGATAGAATTGGAGTTTCTTCTATTACTGGTGATCGATATGGAATGCTAACGTGTGGAAACCGGGATCCCTATACTAGGATTGAGTCTAGTTTGAAACGTGGAGTCACGAGTCTGATTGGCAATTTTATATTGATTATGTTTTTTTGATTTTGTTACATGTTACTGATATTTGTTACATGTTTTACATGCTTTTACATTGTTGATATAACTGCATGTTTCGTTGATTTATACTGGGATTTATTTCTCACCGAAGTTATTCAGCTGTTGTCGTGTTTGTATGTGTGCATGACAACAGGTGGGACAGGTTCAGGGTCGAGGTGATGAAGAGAGATCGTGATTAGAGTGGAGACTATGGACTTTGATCTGAGATAGGGTTTGGAATACTTAATATGTAGTTATTAAACCTTAGCTCGAATGATTGTATATAGTACCAGACTTGTAATTTTAATCCGTACTATGAGTTATGGGTACTATGAGTTTATGGTGATGCTTTTCAGTTTGACGAAAGCGCCAGTGATCTTCATGGATCTCATGAATCGCGATTTTCATCCGTACTTAGATCAGTTCATCATAGCTTTCATAGACGACATCCTGATCTATTCGAAAAGCAGAGTGGTGCACAGTTAGCATCTGAGGACCGTACTGCAGACCCTACAAGATAGATGGTTGTATGTCATGTTCAGTAAATGTGAGTTCTGGCTAGACATAGTGGCATTCTTGGGCCACATCATGTCCCGCGATGGTGTAGAGGTTGATCCCAATAGGTTGAGGCAGTCAGAGATTGGCCAGTGCCTAAGAGCGTGACAGAGATCCGCAACATTTTGGGATTGGATAGGTACTACCAGAAGTTTATTCAAGCTTTTCTTCTATTGCGGTGCCTATGATCGCCTTGACGAAGAAGAATGCCAAATTCATTTGGGGATTCAGAGTTCCAGGAAAGTTTTGACTTCAGCGCCAGTTCTAGCTACGCTATCATGGCAAGGAGAGTTTGAAAAGGGATCGATTAAGGTGCCTGCTTGAGGAACGGAAGTTTCAAAATTATTTTTCATACAAGAAATTCAAGTACCCTAAACTATAGTGTGTAGCAAATACAATAAAACACAAATTGACATTCATAGGGCGTTTTAAGATTTTACATATCAATCTTAAAAGATTGATGATGGCTTCAACTAAGTTGTTTAAACAACTTAGCTCTTCATTGTCAAGAAAAATCTTCAAGCTTCCAATGAGCACTCCTTGCTCAAAAATTAAGCCCACCACCAACAAGGAAGATCCCCTCTAATTTTGCACTAGAAAAATTAGAGGATTTTTTCTTTGAGAAGTGTGTGGAATCTTCAACAATTGAAGAAGCAAAATGAATGAGAGAAAAGGAGCAAAATTTCGGCCCTTGTGTGTGGAGTGAAGTGGAGGACAAATTTTCTTAGTGTATGCAAAAGTAAAAAGTAGCATGTGCATGCCATGCTTTGTTTAATGAAAAAGTTGTCTCTAACTCTTCACCTCCCAAGTATGCAATTCTATTTGGGCTTGTAACAATAACAAAGCACATTGACTTTTATTTAAATGTTTCAAATATATTTGATAGCATTTAAACTTTACTTGATTTTTACTCAAGCTCACTAGTTAAATAATTATTTTCTATTGGGCTCTACAAGGCCCAATGTTTTTAAATTATTTCAACATTTGAATTAATCTAATTATTTAGACTCTACTAGGTCCACTAGTGTTTAATTAATTCAACACTTGAATTAATTTAATTTAGTCCATAATAATGTTTATTAAAATCATAATTTTTAAATACATTATTTATTTGAGCCATCTTTTAATTTAGGAACACTTCAAAAAATTAAAAGTTACATTCCCCATAATTCTCTTATAGAAGTAATACTTCTATTTTTCCTTGCGCTTATAAACTCTTTTATAAGTCGTTCAACACATTGAACTATTTTTACTTTTCAACGGGATCTTGAAAATTAGTATTTGTGTGGCTCTCAATGGTTCATTGATACAGCTAGCCGGGGTTCACATCTTAATGTGATTCGGGACTAAACATGTCCTTATATGAGCATATCCCAATTGCTCCATTTTTAATTATCAACTCTTTGATAATAAGAACGTCAGAACCCAAATCTGATAGTACCCAACCAATCATATTAAACGCCTAACAGCATCGCTTACATGATTCCCTAGGTATCAAATGATAGTGCCTGCAAGAACCATTCAATTATGGTTAGCGTGCAGTACGGTCCCTTCATCTCATATATCCCAGTCCGATTCGACAACTATTGGTATATCGAGAGCTGTCAAAGAATCAATACTATGTGTCATGTCGTAGTTGCATCGATGGTGTAATCTAAGAAACCCCTTTCTAAATTATCACCATACTCATGATCAGAGATTTCAAACTACATACACATAGGATATACATACCCGAAGGTAAACGGTGAATCCCCGACTACAATACATCGACTCATATATGTTTCGACAAAACACCTAACCTTGCCAAACCTGATGACCCCATATGAGTCGGTAAACAAGTCAAAGTGCAATGCTAGCATGTAGAGTCTCAATGTTGTCCCGGGTCATAAGGACTATTGGTGTACAACCATAAACTAGGACTTTTCCACTAGATAAGCGAAAACCACTTGGAAAGTCCTTTATGGAGAGTTGTTCAGTGCACTCTATAAGGAGCATCTATCTGCATGTTCAGGACATCACAATGTCTCCTACCAATGAAACATGGTACTCACATCGAAGATACTAGTCTCGAACTCGAGCGGCCTATATCCTTCTTAGCGGCGGCTGAATCGACTAGGAACTGTTTAGAATATACAGTATTGAAAATATGAATTTCATGATACTCATCATATGAGCATCTCATATTTTTTCTACTATTTGTATATTCAAGGATTTTATATATGCAACTAGCATGTGTATACATATAAAGATGTGCCAAAACAATAATTTCAAATATTATTAAAATAAAGATTGTTTATACATAGAATTTCAACGTGAACCCTCGACCAACACTTGGCTCGACGGGCACCTACTCTAACAATCTCCCACTTGCACTAGAGCCAACTACCCATATGCTTCAAACCCATCGATTCGCGATGTTTCTCGAATAATGGTCCAGATAAAGGCTTAGTTAGCGGATCAGCAACATTATCTCTGGAGCCGACTTTGTCAATCGACACTTCTCCTCTTTCTACAATCTCTAGGAGGATGTGGTACTTTTTCAATACGTGTTTGGATTTCTGATGAGACCTTGGCTCCTTTGCACGAGCTATAGCTCTCATGTTGTCACAAAACACCGGGACAGGAGAAACTCCATTAGGAATGACGCCCAACTCTTGAACAAAATTCCTTATCCAAAAAGCCTCCTTTGCTGCAGCTGATGCAGCAATGTATTCTTCCTCATTGGTGGAATCCGCAATACTGTCTTGCTTGGAACTCTTCCAAGAGACAGCAGCACCATTGAGCATGAATACGAACCCAGAGGTTGACTTCGAGTCATCGATATCGCTTTGGAAGCTAGAGTCGGTATAGCCTTTCAATTTCATTTCTCCACCCCCATAGACCAAGAAAAACTTATTGGTCCTTCTCAAATACTTGAGGATGTCTTTCACAGGTTTCCAGTAAGGAAATCCAGGGTTCGATTGATAACTACTCACTACACTTAGTGCAAAAGCCACGTCAGGACGTGTAGATATCATCCCATACATGATGCTACAAATCGCAGATGCATGAGGAATGCTTGTCATCACCGCTATCTCTGCATCAGTTTTGGGAGACATAGACTTGGATAGGGACACGCCATGACTAGGGCTGTAAACGAATCGAATCGAATCGAATCGAATTTTAAGAAATTTTCAGTATTCGAGCTCGAGCTCGAATCCAAATAAACTTATTCGAAGCTCGATTCGAAACTCACACTTTTATTATTTTCGATTAGAACTCGATTCGAACTGAGGCTCGAGTTCGAATTCGATTCGAACTTTTCAAATACTAAATCAAATAATTCGAATCACTGCTAGAAATGGTGGACCACAATACATGAATATAATATATAAATATATGTACTTAATAATATTTTATTTATTTTTTAAATATAATGCTAAGCAAAAATATATTGTTCGCGAAAAATCGAACAATATAATTTTAGCTCGAATTCGATTAGAAAAAAATTCGAACATGTTCGAGTTCGGCTCGAATTCGAATAATTTTGAATTCGAACCAAATATTATTCAAACCTGCTCGAAAAGTTCGTGAACATGTTCGGTTCATTTACACCCCTAGCCATGACACATTGGTAGATGTCCTCTCTTGGACTCATCCATCGAGAACCACTTCACGATGGTATCAATGTATGTGGACTGGGTGAGACCAAGCAATCTTCTTGATCTATCTCTATAGATCAATATTCACAATACAAAAGATGTTTCACCCAAGTCCTGCATCGAAAACTTACTCGCTAACCATATTTTAGTTGATTGCAACATCCCTACATCATTCCCAAAGAGTAGAATGTCATCAACATAAAGCACAAGGAATGTCACAGCACTCCCACTAACCTTTTTATACACACCGGGTTCCTCAGGATTCTTAGTAAAACCAAACTCTTTGATTGTACTATTGAATCTGAGGTTCCAACTCCTAGATGCTTGCTTTAGACCATAAATAGATCTTTGAAATTTGCATCTGATAGATGTAAACCCTTCATGTTGTGACATTGAAATCTCTTCCTTAAAATCACCATTAAGAAAGGCTATCTTGACATCCATATGCCATATCTCATAGTCACACCACGCAGCTATGGCTAGCAATATCCTTATGGACTTAAACATTTCAACTGGAGAAAAGGTTTCCTCAAAGTCAACTCTTTGTCTTTTAGTTTACCCTTTTGCCACCAATCGCGCCTTGAAGGTCAATACCTTCCCATCCGCCCCAAGTTTTCTCTTGTAAATCCATTTACACCCTATGGGAACAATTCCCTCAGGTGGATCCACAAGATTTCATACTTGGTTCGAATGCATGGAATTCACCTCAGATTTCCATAGCTTCAAGCCATTTGGATGAATCGGCATCAGATAACGCTTCCTTGAAGGTCCTTGGATCACATCCATGGTTAGGCTCATCATGGCCCTCTTCAAGAAGCAGACCATACATGGTCTCGAGACTCTCTCGGATCTTCTAGGAGCTTGTATCTCCTCTCTTGGCTCTTCGGGTGTGGGTTCTTCAATTGTGGGTGTCTCTCGAACCTCTTCGAGTTCTATCATCTCCCCTTTTCAATCCAATATAAATTTCTTTTCCAAAAAGGTTGCATTTCTAGAAACAAACACCTTTGTTTATTGAGGATGATAGAAATAATATCCAACTGAAAATAGATCGACTATTAAATTTATCTCCCACTACATGCTTCACATTAGCAGGGCATCCTCATATTCTAAGGTAAGAATATTTGGGAGGCTTACCTATCCATATCTCATATGGTGTCTTATCAACTGCCTTTGAATGGACATTGTTCAACAACAGTGCCGCTGTCTCAAGCGCATATCCCCAAAAGGATGACGGCAACTCTGTGAACCCCATCATAGACCGAACCATGTCCATCAAAGTCCGGTTATGATGCTCCAAAACACCATTCAACTATGGTATAGCAGGCGGAGTCCACTGCGAGAGAATTCCATTCTCCCTAAGATACTCTTGGAACTCGGAACTCAAATACTCACCACCACGATCCGATCAAAGTGTCTTTGTAATGCCCTAGATTGTATGTGGATATAATGCAAAGATGAAATGTTGCTTGAAGGGAGACCGCCCCCGCGCTTAGAAAAGCACCGCACCCGCGGTGCATGGACAGAAAGTTGTCCAATATTACAGTAGCATGAGCGCACCCGCGCTACGAACAAGGCCGCACCCGCGGTTGATGGACAGAGAGTTGGAGATTATTTACAGAAGTGACACCGCACCCGCGGTGAAGAAGTACCGCACCCGCGGTGCATGGCCAGTAGTGTGAAGGGCCTAAAACTCCTTTCTTGAAAATTTGCGGAAAATCAAAAATTTTCTTTTTAAAAGAACTTAAATGGCCTCATTCATAAAATCACTGGTGAATCAAGTTCAATATTTCAAAATATTGCAGCGGAAGAAAATTAAAGTTTTGCCAACAACAACGATTTAAAAATATCCAACGACGGATAAAATTGTTTGCGGAAAAAAAATTAACAACTGCTGCTCTGAGGTCCTCGGGTGCCACTACTGCAGACCTAAGTTGGCTCACTGGTCCCCGCCCTCGGCCCTGGCCTCATCAGTACCTACAACAATAAAGTCTAGTGAGCCTAAAGACTCAGCATGCATAATAACACAGGTAACGAGTAAAAATCTGAATTTAAAATATGCATGAGTTAACATATCCTGTCCTGAGGCATACTGAAAAAATAATCTGTACTGAGCAATTATAATACGTGCATAACTGAACTGGAAATCACTGTAAAAATATTTGCTCCTTGGAGCCTGTACTGAAATATCTGGTAAAATTTTCTGTTGAGATTATGTTTTACGCCTGTGGCCACTGCACTAAGCTGAACTGATCGGTAACTGGCTACCGGGGAGGCTGAAACTGAACTGAGCTGGCCGGTCACTGGCGACCGGGTGGTACCATACTGAACTGATCGATCACTGGCGACCGTATAAAATAACACTCCCACATAGTGAATGAACCACAAGCCATATCGCATAAATCTCAAAAATAATCATTTTCTATTTAATGCACGTAAAATAATTAACTGGCGTAATGAAAATTCCTGTAATTTTACCAACTGGATTGGGATTGGATCGTTCCCAGGCTCGCTGCAACCTAACTGTGCCATGAAAAATATGCAATAGCTTAAACTTGACCAACTATGCAATTTACGTTCAAAAGATGCGACTATGACGCCTAATGACTTCGCATTTAATCATGACTCCGAGCCAGCCTGAACCGACACTGAACCGACGTATGGTCAAGATTAAAATACGCTGAAAATTCATAAAATAATGCTCCTAAAATGATAGGGTCGAAATCTAGGTGAAATGGAGGCCAAAACACGAAACGTTCTTTCGAGAGTCAATTTGGCACATTGCACCGTAAATTCTCGTACGACCTCAAAAATGATCCAAATGACAAACGGTCGAAAACATGACCTTCCCAACTCAATGAGGCACTGTCCAGTCCAAGGCCATGGGCTAAAAGCCAACCAAGAACTCGAACGAGCCTCTGAACCGACACAGCAACTTGCTGTAATTTCCAGCAGCTGCGCAACTACAAGACTTGCGTTGGTTTCGAGACTATAGGCCATTAGGGGCGTGAACCACCGACCAGAGACTCTTACCAACATCCCAAGGAATGATTTGAACCATGGCTTAAGGGCCCTAGGCCAGCCACAATCCGCATCATACCAAAACTCAACCGAAGGGTCTAACCGAGAGCCAACGTGCATGCGTGTGTAGTGTTTATGCTATGATCGATGTCTCGTGTCATTCCAATGGCCATTTGATTGACCATGGCACGATCTAGACATCTAGGAGCATGATATGAACCGTGGCTAAGGGCCATAGGCCAACCAAGATCCACACCAAGCAAACACAAACCGAAACCAAAAGCTGTCCAACCGAAGTAGCCGAAGGGGTATAGGGGCTGTTGTGATGTTTTGATTAGAAACCGATGAACCATGGACCAAGCCACCAAAAGGGCAACTTAGTCACGTCTTAGACATGCTATGGAAGTGATCCAACCATGGCTATAGGCCCTTGGGGCAGCCAAGATCAGATCCTTCCTCCATGACCAGAAACTGAATTTTTCGAACAACATTTCTGCACCTATGGGGAGGTTGCTGTCATTCTGAATTTCCAGCAAGCATGGGGCTGGTTTGAATGGACCAACATGGTCCTAATGCATCCTACTACATGTATATAAGCCTCCTTGGGAGCCTGGAGTCGATCCAATACCTGAAACTCACAAACCAAAAGAAACCGTGAAGCTTGCCAAGGAATTCGAAAATTCTGCATGTGTGGTTTCAAAATGTTTTGACATGGATCTCGATTTTTGCTTGAATAAACATGATCATATACTGAAAAATAAATGATAATATGACTTGATTGAGGTTTGAAAGAAATCTAGACATGCCTGGTTTCGTTTCGAAAGAAAACGAACGAAACAACGACGACGCGGCACGGAGGAGGTGGAGCGCTTCTCTTGTTCTTTCTAGTTCTCGATTTTTCTCCCTTTCTCCCTAGCTGTTATCCAAGTTTTTTTCTACTGAAAATGGGTCTGATTTCGGTGGGGAGGGAGTGTGATGGAGTGGTTATGAGGGTTGAGGAGGATGGTGCAAGATATAAGGATCATATCAAGACCAAGTCTTCATGCATTTGAATTTTGAATTTTGAATTGCTATCAAATGATCTCTTGGGTGATTCTAGACTATAGTGGCCAATTTTATCATGCCAAACAAGGGTTAGGATAGTGGTCTAGTATTAATTAATTAAGGTGGAAAAATAGCTAAAAGAATTAGCATGCTAATCAACCAAGAATGGGTCAAAGGTGAGTTGGCAAGTCCTAGTTTGTTCTTCTAGGGGTGTGGCCGAAAATGCATGATAAACGGTAGGGGGAAAATTGATTATCTAGTAATTTAATAACTCATAAAAGCCTTACTAATCCTTTAATTAATTTAGTGAACTAACCCCTTAATTAAGTAACTTAAATGAGCTCATTTCTTAATCACCTCCAATAATTAAATTAAAATCCTCAACTAACTTAAATAATTCCTTAAACTTCTTTTTAACTTAAATGAACTTACTTGCTAGCTAAATTAACTTCTGGAAATATTTCTCGAATCTTAAATTCTATCTCAAAACTCCAACTCCGGTCCGGCCTCACTGAAATAACTGAAATGCTAAAAATCAAACTACTGAACTGAAATACTGAATAATTAACTTCAAATAAATGCATTTAAAAGAATTATGCAATGAAGTCAATTAAATTTAATAATCTAGAATTATGCATGGCTTATACGTCTACTGATTTACGGGTTCTACAATCCTTCCCCCCTTAAATAAATTTCGTCCTCGAAATTAGAACTCACCGAATAACTCAGGGTATCGACTTCTCATCTCCGGCTCAGACTCCCACGTAGCTTCCTCCTCTGAATGGTTGAGCCATTTGACTTTGACTCGCTTAACCAACTTGTTCCGAAGTTTCTTCTCCTGTCTGTCTAAGATCTGCACGGGTCTCTCCTCATAAGATAAGTTCGGAGTAAGCTGCAACGGCTCGAAATTCAGCACATGCGAAGGATTTGCCATATACTTTCTCAGCATGGAGACGTGAAAGACATTGTGTACTCCGGCCAGATTCGGCGGAAGAGCCACACGATACGCTAGCGTCCCAACTCTGTCGAGGATCTCAAACGGTCCAATGAATCTCGGACTGAGCTTCCCTTTCTTGCCAAATCTCATGACACCCTTCATAGGTGCCACTTTCACGAAGACATGATCGCCCACTGCAAACTCTAACTCTCTCCTCCGCTGATCGGCATAACTCTTCTGTCAGCTCTGAGCAGTCCTCATTCTATCACGGATCTTGACTACTACATCTGCTGCCTGCTGAACAATCTCTGGACCCAACTCTGCTCTCTCTCCTACTTCATCCCAATGAACAGGAGATCTACACTTGCGGCCATACAGCGCTTCATACGGAGCCATACCTATAGACGATTGGAAACTGTTGTTATAGGTGAACTCTACCAATGGTAAGTTCGACTCCCAACTCCCAGAGAAATCAAAGACGCAAGCACGGAGAAGATCCTCTAAGATCTGAATAACTCGCTCCGACTGTCCATCTGTCTGCGGATGGAAAGCTGTGCTAAACAGCAACTTCATACCCAAAGTCGAATGCAAACTCTTCCAAAACGAGGAAGTGAATCTGGGATCTCTGTCGGATACGATAGAAACTGGAATACCGTGGAGTCGGACTATCTCTCGGACATACAGCTCTGCATACTGAACCATGGTGAAAGTCGTCTTAATAGGCAAGAAGTGCGCTGATTTGGTAAGACGATCTACAATCACCCAGATAGCATTCGATCCTCTGGCTGACCTCGGCAATCCGGTCACAAAGTCCATGGTAACATTCTCCCACTTCCACTCGGGAATAGGAAGAGGCTTGAGCAAATCTGCTGGTCTCTGATGCTCGGCCTTCACTAACTGGCAAGTCAGGCACTCGGATACAAAACGCCTGATGTCCTTTTTCATCCCTGGCCACCAATACAATAGCTGCAGATCTTTGTACATCTTCGTACTCCCAGGGTGAATGGAGTACGGGGACGTATGGGCATCTGATAAGATGTCTGCTCGGATAGAATCACTGCTAGGAACCCATATCCTATCTCGGTATCTCACAATACCGTCGCTGACTGAATACAAAACACTGCCCTTGGCTTCATCTCTCTTCTTCCACTGTGCCAATTAATCATCTGTGGCCTGACCACTGCGAATACGGTCAATAAGAGAGGACTGGATAGTCAAGGTAGATAAACGAGGAACTCTACCTCGAGGATAAGTCTCAAGATCAAACCTCTGCATCTCAATCTGAAGAGGTTTCTGCATCGTCAAATGAGCCATCACTGCGACTTTCCTGCTCAAAGCATCCGCAACTACATTAGCTTTACCCGGGTGGTAGCTAATGTCACAATCGTAGTCTTTCACAAGCTCCAACCAACGCCTCTGACGCATGTTCAGCTCCTTCTGCGTAAAGAAATACTTGAGGCTCTTATGGTCGGTAAAGATCTGACACTTCTCTCCATACAGATAGTGACTCCAAATCTTCAAAGCAAAAACTACGGCCGCTAACTCCAGATCATGGGTAGGGTAATTCTTCTCGTGGATTTTCAGCTGTCGAGAAGCATACGCTATCACTCTCCCATGCTGCATCAAAACTGCACCTAAACCAAGCTTCGAAGCATCGGTATAAAGGACAAACTCACCAGATCCTGACGGTACAGCCAAAACGGGTGCTGAGATAAGAGCTTGCTTCAAAGTATCGAAGCTCTTCTAACACTCCTCGCTCCACACAAATTTCACATTTTTCTTTGTCAGTGCTGTGAGTGGAACGGCGATAGAGGAGAATCCCTGGATGAATTTTCTGTAATATCCTGCTAGCCCAAGGAAACTGCGGATCTCGGATGCATTCTGAGGCACAACCCAATCTCTGACTGCTACAACTTTGGCGGGGTCTACCTCAATACCACTGCTAGAAACAATGTGGCCCAAGAACGCCACCTTCTCTAACCAGAATTCGCACTTACTGAACTTTGCGAATAATTTATGTTTCTGCAATGTCTGCAACACTGTGGTCAGATGCCTGCTGTGCTCTTCCCGACTCTTGGAGTAGACGAGAATGTCATCTATGAACACTATCACAAACTGGTCGAGGTACGGCTGAAATACGCGATTCATGAGATCCATGAAGATCGCTGGCGCATTCGTCAGACCGAACGGCATCACAAGGAACTCGTAGTGACCATAACGAGTCCTGAAAGCTGTCTTCGAAACATCAGCACCTCTCACCCTCAACTGGTGATAACCCGAACGCAGATCTATCTTGGAGAAAATCGAAGCTCCCTGCAACTGGTCAAACAGATCCTCAATCCTCGGCAGTGGGTATTTATTCTTCACTGTAACCCTGTTCAACTCCCGGTAGTCAATGCAAAGCCTCATCGTGCCATCCTTCTTTTTCACAAATAAGACCGGCGCGCCCCATGGAGAAAAGCTCGGGCGAATGAACTCCTTGTCGAGAAGTTCCTGGATCTGCTTCTTAAGCTCTGCCATCTCTGTCGGTGCTAGACGGTACGGCGCTTTGGATATCGGAGCCGTACCTGGCATAAGCTCAATGGAAAACTCCACCTCTCTCTCAGGTGGCATACCAGAGACGTCTTCGGGAAAAACGTCTAAGAAATCTCTGACAATCGGAACATCTGAGGCTTACTGGCTGGGTTCCTCGGGGACAGATAAAAAGGTTGCTAGAAATGCCCGACACCCTCTATGCATGAGCTTCCTAGCCTGAACATAAGGAATAATGCGCGGTAAAGAAAAGTACCTGTCCGGCTCAAATACGAACTGCTCCATGCCAGGCGGTCGGACAAGAACGGATCTCCGCTGGAAGTCTATCAACACTCTGTTCCTCAATAGCCAGTCCATCCCTAGGATGATGTCAAATTCCGGCATCGGTAGCACAATCAGATCCGCATAAACAAGATTACCGTAAAGCTCAAGGTCTATATCTCGGATAACATTGGTAGCTGCCATCTCCTCGCCTGACGGCAACACTACTGAAAAGGCTGTATCTAGCCCAATGGTCTGGATCTTGAGGAAGTTAGCAAAGATCTCCGAAATAAACGAGTGAGTGGCCCCTGAATCTATCAAGGCCTTGGTAGCGGAACCAGATATAAAAATTCTCCCTGAAAGAGCGGAGCTCTAAGTTGAATCCCACTACAAGATCTAAACTTATAGACATGCAAAGGTCTAGGTTCCTCTAGCTTAATTTCCCCGAAATAAATCTGAGTAGAGCATGCAATCCTATAACAGTTCTAAGTTCAAAATCTAAATCCCGATTCCCAAAACGCGGAAATTCAAATAATAACTTAAAGTTTAGAGGTACCTGTCAACAACATAGTCTCCGGGTTGGTTTCCGCGGCATGGAGAGCAAAAACTCTGCCTTGGGTAGGCAGATTCCTCTGAGGACACTGCAGCAACATGTGGTCTGGACTGCCACACTTAAAACACTTTCCTGAGCCAGCCATACATGCTCCAGGATGGCGACGTGAGCACCTGGGACAGACTGGGTGCTCCTGAGTCCTCGGGGCTGGGCGTCCCCGCTGCTGCTGCTGCTGCTGCTGCTGGCCTCGGTTCCTGGGAGGTCCATGAAAAGGCCTCTTATTCTGCTGCTGATGCTGATGAGGAGGAGGGCGGTGCGGTGCCTGGACTGGGCGCTTGCCCTGGCGATCCCTCTCGATATCCCGCAGATCCTGCTCTGCGGCTAAGGCCTTGGAGACGGCAACCTCATAAGTAGCAGGGTCAGATACCCTAACATCCCGGCGCAAGATCGGCCGTAAACCCACCAGGAAGTGCATCAGCTTGGCTCTGGCATCATTCGCTATCAGGGGCACAAAGTGACAGCCCCTCTCGAACTTACGGATAAACTCCGTAACCGACATATCCCCCTGTCTTAGACTCATGAACTCGGTGGTCAGCCTGGTGCGAACCTCCTCAGCAAAATACTTGGAGTAGAAAACCTCCGTAAAGCGGGTCCAAGAAAGTGTAGCCAATGTCAGGGCTACCGAAGCTCCTTCCCACCATAAGCGGGCGTCTCCAGTGAACAAGTAGGTGGCACATCGGACTCGGTCTGCGTCCCCCAGCTCCATAAAATCGAAGATAACCTCGAGGGATTTGATCCATCCCTCGGCAACCATGGGGTCAAATGCCCCAGAGAATTCCTTCGGGCGCATCTTCATGAATCGCTCATACACAGCCTCGGGCCCTGTCGGCCTGGCTGCGGCTGCGGCTACGGCTGCGGCATTGCCCCCCGCAAACTGTGCGAAGAACTGTGCCATCCCAGCTAACATCTGGGCACTCATGTCCAGTGGGGGCGGTGGAGGAGGTGGTAGGTCTCCCTCTGGTCTACGCTCATCCCTGTCTTCTCGGCGAGGCTCCTCCTCTCTGTTGCGCTCTAAAATGCGTCTAGGGGGCATACTGTTCCAACATAACCCATACGTAACTAACATGCATAATTCCATAATTTATTTTAAATGAACTCTGAAATACTGAAAATCTGGAAGCATGCTGACAAAATAATTCATGCTTTAACTGAAATGCTGAACTGAAAAACTTACAGACCAAAGGCGTGGCTTCGTGAGCTTCTCGCGGTCAGTAGTAGTGAAACCCTATACAGAACCACCGCTCTGATACTAACTGTGAAGGGCCTAAAACTCCTTTCTTGAAAATTTGTGGAAAATCAAAAATTTTCTTTTTAAAAGAACTTAAATGGCCTCATTCATAAAATCACTGGTGAATCAAGTTCAATATTTCAAAATATTGCAGCGGAAGAAAATTAAAGTTTTGCCAACAACAACGATTTAAAAATATCCAACGACGGATAAAATTGTTTGCGGAAAAAAAATTAACAACTGCTGCTCTGAGGTCCTCGGGTGCCACTACTGCCGACCTAAGCTGGCTCACTGGTCCCCGCCCTCGGCCCTGGCCTCATCAGTACCTACAACAATCAAGTCTAGTGAGCCTAAAGACTCAGCATGCATAATAACACAGGTAACGAGTAAAAATCTGAATTTAAAATATGCATGAGTTAACATATCCTGTCCTGAGGCATACTGAAAAAATAATCTGTACTGAGCAATTATAATACGTGCATAACTGAACTGGAAATCACTGTAAAAATATTTGCTCCTTGGAGCCTGTACTGAAATATCTGGTATAATTTTCTGTTGAGATTATGTTTTACGCCTGTGGCCACTGCACTAAGCTGAACTGATCGGTAACTGGCTACCGGGGAGGCTGAAACTGAACTGAGCTGGCCGGTCACTGGCGACCGGGTGGTACCATACTGAACTGATCGATCACTGGCGACCGTATAAAATAACACTCCCACATAGTGAATGAACCACAAGCCATATCGCATAAATCTCAAAAATAATCATTTTCTATTTAATGCACGTAAAATAATTAACTTGCGTAATGAAAATTCCTGTAATTTTACCAACTGGATTGGGATTGGATCGTTCCCAGGCTCGCTGCAACCTAACTGTGCCATGAAAAATATGCAATAGCTTAAACTTGACCAACTATGCAATTTACGTTCAAAAGATGCGACTATGACGCCTAATGACTTCGCATTTAATCATGACTCCGAGTCAACCTGAACCGACACTGAACCGACGTATGGTCATGATTAAAATACGCTGAAAAATCATAAAATAATGCTCCTAAAATGATAGGGTCGAAATCTAGGTGAAATGGAGGCCAAAACACGAAACGCTCTTTCGAGAGTCAATTTGGCACATTGCACCGTAAATTCTCGTACGACCTCAAAAATGATCCAAATGACGAACAGTCAAAAACATGACCTTCCCAACTCAATGAGGCACTGTCCAGTCCAAGGCCATGGGCTAAAAGCCAACCAAGAACTCGAACGAGCCTCTGAACCGACACAGCAACTTGCTGTAATTTCCAGCAGCTGCGCAACTACAAGACTTGCGTTGGTTTCGAGACTATAGGCCATTAGGGGCGTGAACCACCAACCAGAGACTCTTACCAACATCCCAAGGAATGATTTGAACCATGGCTAAGGGCCCTAGGCCAGCCACAATCCGCATCATACCAAAACTCAACCGAAGGGTCTAACCGAGAGCCAACGTGCATGCGTGTGTAGTGTTTACGCTATGATCGATGTCTCGTGTCATTCCAATGGCCATTTGATTGACCATGGCATGATCTAGACATCTAGGAGCATGATATGAACCGTGGCTAAGGGCCATAGGCCAACCAAGATCCACAACAAGCAAACACAAACCGAAACCAAAAGCTGTCCAACCGAAGTAGCCGAAGGGGTATAGGGGCTGTTGTGATGTTTTGATTAAAAACCGATGAACCATGGACCAAGCCACCAAAAGGGCAACTTAGTCACGTCTTAGACATGCTAGGGAAGTTATCCAACCATGGCTATAGGCCCTTGGGGCAGCCAAGATCAGATCCTTCCTCCATGACCAGAAACTGAATTTTTCAAACAACATTTCTGCACCTATGGGGAGGTTGCTGTCATTCTGAATTTCCAGCAAGCATGGGGCTGGTTTGAATGGACCAACATGGTCCTAATGCATCCTACTACATGTATATAAGCCGCCTTGGGAGCCTGGAGTCGATCCAATACCTGAAACTCACAAACCAAAAGAAACCGTGAAGCTTGCCAAGGAATTCGAAAATTCTGCATGTGTGGTTTCAAAATGTATTGACATGGATCTCGATTTTTGCTTGAATAAACATGATCATATACTGAAAAATAAATGATAATATGACTTGATTGAGGTTTGAAAGAAATCTAGACATGCCTGGTTTCGTTTCGAAAGAAAACGAACGAAACAACGACGACGCGGCACGGAGGAGGTGGAGCGCTTCTCTTGTTCTTTCTAGTTCTCGATTTTTCTCCCTTTCTCCCTAGCTGTTATCCACGTTTTTTTCTACTTAAAATGGGTCTGATTTCGGTGGGGAGGGAGTGTGATGGAGTGGTTATGAGGGGTGAGGAGGATGGTGCAAGATATAAGGATCATATCAAGACCAAGTCTTCATGCATTTGAATTTTGAATTTTGAATTGCTATCAAATGATCTCTTGGGTGATTCTAGACTATAGTGGCCGATTTTATCATGCCAAACAAGGGTTAGGATAGTGGTCTAGTATTAATTAATTAAGGTGGAAAAATAGCTAAAAGAATTAGCATGCTAATCAACCAAGAATGGGTCAAAGGTGAGTTGGCAAGTCCTAGTTTGTTCTTCTAGGGGTGTGGCCGAAAATGCATGATGAATGGTAGGGGAAAATTGATTATCTAGTAATTTAATAACCCTTAAAAGCCTTACTAATCCTTTAATTAATTTAGTGAACTAACCCCTTAATTAAGTAACTTAAATGAGCTCATTTCTTAATCACCTCCAATAATTAAATTAAAATCCTCAACTAACTTAAATAATTCCTTAAACTTCTTTTTAACTTAAATGAACTTACTTGCTAGCTAAATTAACTTCTGGAAATATTTCTCGAATCTTAAATTCTATCTCAAAACTCCAACTCCGGTCCGGCCTCACTGAAATAACTGAAATGCTAAAAATCAAACTACTGAACTGAAATACTGAATAATTAACTTCAAATAAATGCATTTAAAAGAATTATGCAATGAAGTCAATTAAATTTAAAAATCTAGAATTATGCATGGCTTATACGTCTACTGATTTACGGGTTCTACAAGTAGGGTAGGAAATTTGGTACGAAGCAAGACCACACCCGCGGTCAAGGAAGGACCGCACCCGCGGTCGTCGAATTTCAGAAAATGAAAGGCATGCCGTGGGCACAGCGCACCCGCGGTGAAGAGTGACTGCACCCGCGGTGTTGCATGCGAGAAAGCCACCTTTGTTCCATGTTGTGACACATGGCATATAAATATATATATATATTGGACTGATTTAGTCTCTTATTTTCAGAACTTAGAATCGAGAGTTATTCCAAAGAGGTGAAAGGCTTCCTTCATTTTAGAATTGAGCTTGTGCAAGAATTAGCCATCCAAATTTTAATCCAAGTTGAGATTCTTGTTCCTCTTGACAAGGGCTTCAAAAGTGTATACTTTCTATATCTTTTCAGCATGTTTTGAAATATACATGTTGGATCAATGCTGATATACTTGTGATTATATGTTCTTGAGATTATAGATGTCGTAGAATCGTAAACGGATCGATTATCGGATGTCGTATGCGAGTTGTATGAAATTCCAGCTTATATGTGTATGAGATTGTGCAGATTCTGAAACTATGATGGAGATGTGTTGAGGATTATGTGGATTATTATTGAGTAATGATAATTGAGTTGATTTGTATCAAGAACTACACTGTTATGCCGTCCAGATTATATAGTGATTGAATAATGAGTTGTATCAGACTTGCTTTGAATTGTATCTTGATAGAGTACATCTATACATTTCCATTTCAGATTGAAGTGACAGACTTTATAATCGACTTCGAGATCTCTATTGATTCCAACGACAAGAAGGTATAATTCATGTTTTGTTTGGGGAAGACACAACTCAAATAAGATTCAATTTGAGTTTCCCAACAAAATCATATACTAGATTAGTTGCTTGTCTTTTGATATGATTATGGTTTGTTTATAGATTATATACGAATATTTTGATATGATTATGCATTTATAGATTTATATTCATGCATTTGAGATAGAAGAGTCATTGGCAGATTTGCCAAACTTCTAGACGTTCGGTGTATCGATGCATAGGAGCAGACATCCTCCGATTGTAGACATTCGATACAGACATGACCGAAGTCTAGGAATAAGACGTAGAGTTACCCCGGTTGGGAGGGTAGGTGACAGACAGTGACGTCTTATTCACACCGGGATCCCTAGAGTAGAGTCGAGTCGAGTCAAGACATGATTTGAGTTGAATTGCAAGTTTATATAGATTGGTTTCATAGACTATGAAGCCCATTATTGCTTTGATTCATGATTTATGATTATGTATCAGCATGCATACATGTTTTATACTGGGATTTGTTCTTACCGGAGTTTTCGGATGTTGTTATGTCTGTATGTGTGCATAACAACAGGTGGGGCAGGATCAGGGTCGCGACAGAGATGAGAGATGGACATAGCGTGGTGATCACGGGCGTAGCAGACGAACTAGTATCTGTACTTTTGATATGTACTGTATTTAATTACTTGTTTGTAGAATATGAATAAAACGAGGCATGTATATTATGTTTGTTGTAGTGAAATGAATATAGAATTATCTTGTGCCTGAGTTATAAACATTTGATTTAATGTTAAAAGCAAAATTTATACCCGTATTTTTGAACAATGATCCGACTAATCCCGAAAAGAATTGAGTTAGAGCCCGGGTCCCCACAACAGGTGGTATCAGAGCCGTAGGTTCTGTAGACTGAGATAGAATAGAATGAGCGGGGTAGATCGAGTCTTCTTCCTTGCTTTTGATGTGCTAGCATGATTTAATGCTTTTCCTATTATATGTTGTATTGTATCTGAGTTGATTTAAAGCATATACTTGTAAAGACTGAATCAGAACCGATTCTGGATCAGAGGTATATGATCAGAGGAGGGCTGAGACAGATTGTATAGATTGTATCCTAATCTGTTTGATAATCAGATATGCCGCCTAGAAGAATACCACAACCAGCTGCAGGTCAAGTGCTAGAACAAGGTAGTACGTTCGGTACTCAGATGGACGTGACTGCGACACCGATGGAGACTTTGTTGAAGAGATTTCAATCATTCCATCCACCTACCTTGAAGGGCACAGAAAATGCAGTGGATTGTGAAAGCTGGTTGGATGATATAGAGATGTTATTTGAATCACTTGCCTATACAGATGAACGTAGGGTGAAGCTGGTTGGGCATCAATTACAGGAATGGCAAAAAGTTGGTGGCTTACAGCGAAACGAGCCCTGGAGCATAGAGGTATCGATATTACTTGGAAAGTATTTAAAGATGAATTTTATCAACGTTTCTTTCCAGTGTCGTATTGAAAGGACAAAGGGGCCGAATTTGCCAATTTGAGACAGGGGCAGTGGAACATAGAAGAGTATGTTGCCAAGTTTTCTTCTTCGCTCTGATTTGCGCAACACGTGGCAGGAAATGACGAGGCAGTCGCCGATCAATTCATAAATGGTTTGAACCCGGATATTTTTACTTTGGTGAACACGGGACGACCTAATACCTTTTCTGATGCGCTGAATCGAGCGAAGGGAGCAGAGGCTGGATTGATTAGGCAGTGAGGAGCTTCCTATAGTGTTCAGGGTCAGAGACCGCCACAGCCTGCCGCACAGTTTCCACCACCTCCTCCTCGATTTGATAGTGGAAGCAGTAGTAGTGGCAAGAAGGATTTTTTGAAAGTTAAGGGTAAGCAGTTTAAGAGATCAGGGAGCAGTTCGTCGAGCTCCAGTGGGTCAAGACAGAGAGGTCCTGGCCAGAGTACAGATGTGACAGGTGTGTATTTCACTACTTGTGGAGGCCGACATGCCACAAAGCAGTGTCAGGGAGTGATGGGCAGATGTAACATATGTAAGCAACAGGGACATTTCGCCAGAGTCTGTCCCCAGAGAGGTGCACAGAGATTTCAGAGTGCGGGGTCATCAGCATCAGTGACTCAGCCTGAGAGGCAAGCTTCGTCTGTCCATTCCTTCCAGCCCACGCCTACACAGTCCCAGCCTAGAGCCAGAGGTGGCCAGACAGTGAGCCAACCTCCTAGATAGCAGGCTAGGGTGTTTGCATTGACCGATGAGCAAGCCAAGGATGCGCCAGAGGATGTGATTGCAGGTAACTGTTTTCTTTGCGGGTATCCGGCATATGTATTGATAGATACAGGTGCATCACATACATTCATATCAGAACGTTTTGCATTGACACATGCATTGCCTGTAGAGTCATTGTCTACTGTAGTGTCTATTTCTTCTCCGTTGGGAAGTGGTTTGATATCTGTGACTTCAGTTAGACATTGCTTACTACAGTTTGAAGGTCATGAGATCGATTTAGAATGTGTTGTACTTGGTTTATCTGATTTTGATTGTATTTTCGGGATTGACATGTTGAATAAGTACAGAGCTACCGTAGATTGTTTTCACAAGATTGTCAGATTCAGACCTGAAATGATAGAGGAGTGGAATTTCTACGGTAAGGGTTCCAGATCTCGGATTCCCTTAGTATCTGCACTGACTATGAGTAGATTGTTGCAACAAGGAGCAGAAGGGTTCCTTATTTATTCAGTAGATTTACTGAAATCGAGCCCGGCATTGGCAGATTTTCCAGTAGTACGGGAGTTTGCAGATATATTTCCTGACGAGATTCCAGGGTTACCTCCAGCTTGAGAGGTAGGTTTTAACATTGAGCTCATTCCACGTACCGTTCCTATTTCGAGAGCTCCGTATAGGATGGCGCCAATAGAACTGAAAGAATTGAAAGCACAACTAGAAGATCTTCTAGCCAAGGGATATATCAGACCCAGTGTATCTCCTTGGGGCGCACCAGTGCTATTTGTGCGAAAGAAAGACGGTTCTATGAGATTGTGTATAGATTACAGGCAACTGAACAAGGCAACGATAAAGAACAAATATCCTTTGCCTCGTATCGACGACTTATTTGATCAGTTGCAGGGATCATCTATTTATTTCAAGATCGATCTGAGATCTGGATATCACCAGCTGCGAGTACGAGATATTGATATACCAAAGACAGCATTCCGAACCAGGTATGGACATAACGAATATATTGTCATGCCTTTTGGTTTAACGAATGCTCCAGCGGTGTTCATGGGACTAATGAACCGTGTCTTTCAGAGGTATTTAGATGAGTTTGTGATTGTTTTTATTGATGATATTTTGGTGTACTCTAAGAATCTGAATGAACATGCCAATCATTTAAGAATTGTGTTGCAAACACTAAGAAATAAAAGATTATTTGCTAAACTGTCAAAGTGTGAGTTTTGTCTTAGACAGGTTGTCTTCTTGGGTCATATCATATCTGGAGATGGTATTTCCGTGGATCCGAGTAAAGTGGAAGCTGTGATCAGTTGGCCGAGACCGACTTCGGTGCCTGAGATACGCAGTTTCATGGGTCTAGCTGGGTACTATAGACGATTCATCAAAGATTTCTCCAGTATTGCGAAGCCGATTACCCAGTTGACACAGAAAAATGCACCATTTGTGTGGTCTGAGGATTGTGAGTCTAGCTTCTTAGAATTGAAGAAGAGGCTGACCAGTGCACCTGTTTTGATGATTCCTTCAGGTACTGGCGATTTCGTTGTATATTGTGATGCATCCCACAGAGGGCTAGGATGTGTTCTTATGCAGCGGGGTCACGTGATCGCATATGCCTCTAGACAGCTGAAGCCACACGAGTTTCGATACCCCATTCATGATCTTGAATTGGCGGCTATCGTATTTGCCTTGAAAATCTGGCGTCACTATCTTCATGGTGAGAAATTTGAGATTTACTCTGACCATAAAAGCCTGAAGTATCTGTTTTCTCAGTCAGAGTTGAACATGAGACAGCGTAGATGGCTTGATCTACTAAAAGGTTTTGATTGCGAGATCAAGTACTATCCAGGGAAATCAAATGCAGCAGCAGATGCCTTGAGTCGAAAGGTTTGTGCCCTATCCTTATCGACGATAGGTGTTTCGAATTTAGTTGAAAATTGTTGTTTGTCTGGTTTAGCATTTGACACAGATAGTAGAACATTGAGACTTGCCACGATTCAAGTGGAGCCAGATTTGATCATTAAAATCAAAGAAGCTCAAAGAACAGATCATAATATACAGCAGTCAATTCAGATGGTCAGATCAGGACATCAGTCTGAATATCAGGTACATGATTTTGTCCTGTATGTGAATAACCGTATTGTAGTGCCAGATGTTTCAGAGTTGAAACAACAAATATTGTCAGCAGCGCACTGTAGTCGGTTCAGCATTCATCCTGGTGGCAGGAAGATGTATAACGATCTAAAGACACAGTTCTGGTGGAAACAGATGAAGTCAGACATTGCCGAATTTGTGTCTAAGTGTTTAAATTGCCAACAGGTGAAGGCTGAGAGAAAGAAGCCCGGAGGTTTACTTCAGAGTTTGTCTATTCCAGAATGGAAATGGGATCACATTTCCATGGATTTCGTGACGAAGTTACCTCGATCATCCCGAGGCTGTGACGCGATTTGGGTCATTATTGACAGATGAACCAAATCAGCGTGTTTTATCCCGTACAGAATGACGTACAGACATGATCAGATGGCTGAGATATATGTCCGAGAGGTAGTCAGATTACATGGTGCGCCGAAGTCTATCGTATCAGATCGTGATCCACGATTCACTTCTCACTTTTGGCACAGTCTGCAGCAGGCTTTAGGTACGACATTGCACCTAAGTACTGCTTATCATCCACAGACAGATGGACAGTCAGAGCGGACTATCCAGACTTTAGAGGATATGCTAAGAGCTGTAGTGCTAGACTTTGGCACTAGTTGGCAAGATTCACTACCGTTGTGTGAATTCTCGTACAACAACAGCTATCAAACGAGCATAGAGATGGCACCGTTTGAAGCATTGTATGGCAAGAAGTGCAGATCTCCATTGTACTGGGATGATATATCTGAGGTACCAGAACTTGGGCCTGATATGATTCGAGAGATGACTGAGAAGGTGAAGATAATCCAGAAGAAAATGAAGACGACACAGGATAGGCAAGCCAAATATGCCAATATCAGACGTAGACCGCTTGTATTTGAAAAAAGGGACAGAGTATTCTTGAAGTTTTCTCCCTTCAGAGGCATTGTCAGATTTGGCAAGCGTGGGAAATTGTCTCCTAGATACATCGGTCCATACGAGATTCTTGAGAAGATTGGCGATCGAGCATATCGACTGGCTCTTCCTCCTTCTTTATCTGGGATACATGACGTATTTCATGTATCGATGCTGCGTAGATACATACCAGATTATTCTCATGTCATTCGGCCTGACGAAGCTGAGCTGGATCAGACATTGAGTTATGTTGAACAACCGATACAGATTCTTGATCGGAAAGAGAAATAACTCAGAACGAAGACTATTCCACTAGTGAAAGTCCAGTGGAGTCGTCATGGCACCGAGGAAGCGACTTGGGAGACAGAAGAAGATATGAGACAGAAACATCCCGAGTTATTCTCATGATGTGAGTATTTATTCAGCTTTTGATTGTACTACTGTTCGTACATACTGTGATTAATTGATTTCACGTTCGAGGATGAACTAATATCTAAGAGGGGGAGAAATGTAATGCCCTAGATTGTATGTGGATAAAATGCAAAGATGAAATATTGCTTGAAGGGAGACCGCCCCCGTGCCTAGAGAAGCACCGCACCCGCGGTGCATGGACAGAAAGTTGGCCAATATTACAGTAGCATGAGCGCACCCGCGCTACGAACAAGGCCGCACCCGCGGTTGATGGACAGAGAGTTGGAGATTATTTATAGAAGTGACACCACACCCACGGTGAAGAAGTACCGCACCAGCGGTGCATGGCCAGTAGGGTAGGAAATTTGGTACGAAGTAAGACCGCACCCGCGGTCAACGAGGGACCGCACCTTGGTCGTCGAATTTCAGAAAATGAAAGGCATGTCGTGGGCACAGCGCACCCGCGGTGAAGAGTGACTGCACCCGCGGTGTTGCATGCGAGAAAGCCACCTTTGTTCCATGTTGTGACACATGGCATATATATATATATAGATATTGGACTGATTTAGTCTCTCATTTTCAGAACTTAGAATCGAGAGTTATTCCAAAGAGGTGAAAGGCTTCCTTCATTTTAGAATTGAGCTTGTGCAAGAATTAGCCATCCAAATTTTAATCCAAGTTGAGATTCTTGTTCCTCTTGACAAGGGCTTCAAAAGGGTATACTTTCTATATCATTTCAGCATGTTTTGAAATATACAATTGGAGCAATGCTGATATACTTGTGATTATATGTTCTTGAGATTATAGATGTCGTAGAATCGTAAACTGATCGATTATCGGATGTCGTATGCGAGTTGTATGAAATTCCAGCTTATATGTGTATGAGATTGTGCAGATTGTGAAACTATGATGGAGATGTGTTGAGGATTATGTGGATTATTATTGAGTAATGATAATTGAGTTGATTTGTATCAAGAACTACACTGTTATGCCGTCGAGATTATATAGTGATTGAATAATGAGTTGTATCAGACTTGCTTTGAATTGTATCTTGATAGAGTACATCTATACATTACCATTTCAGATTGAAGTGACAGACTTTATAATCGACTTCGAGATCTCGATTGATTCCAACGACAAGAAGGTATAATGCATGTTTTGTTTGGGGAAGACACAGCTCAAATAAGATTCAATTTGAGTTTCCCAACAAAATCACCTACTAGATTAGTTGCTTGTCTTTTGATATGATTATGATTTGTTTATAGATTATATTCGAATCTTTTGATATGATTATGCATTTATAGATTTATATTCATGCATTTGAGATAGGAGAGTCATTGGCAGATTTGCCAAACTTCTAGACGTTCGGTGTATCGACGCATAGGAGCAGACATCCTCCGATTGTAGACATTCGATACAGACATGACCGAATTCTAGGAATAAGACGTACAGTTACCCCGATTGAGAGGGTAGGTGACAGACAGTGACGTCTTATTCACACCGGGATCCCTAGAGTAGAGTCGAGTCGAGTCAAGACATGATTTGAGTTGAATTGCATGTTTACATAGATTGGTTTCATTGACTATGAAGCCCATTATTGCTTTGATTCATGATTTATGATTATGTATCAGCATGCATACATGTTTTATACTGGGATTTGTTCTTACCGGAGTTTCCGGCTGTTGTTATGTCTGTATGTGTGCATAACAACAGGTGGGGCAGGATCAGGGTCGCGACAGAGATGAGAGATGGACATAGCGTGGTGATCACGGGCGTAGCAGACGAACTAGTAGTTGTACTTTTGATATGTACTGTATTTAATTACTGGTTTGTAGAATATGAATAAAACGAGGCATGTATATTATGTTTGTTGTAGTGAAATGAATATAGAATTATCTTGTGCCTGAGTTATAAACATTTGATTTAATGTTAAAAGCAAAATTTAGACCCGTATTTTTTAACAATGATCCAACTAATCCCGAAAGGAATTGAATTAGAGCCCGGGTCCCCACAGTCTTGATGCTTCGTCCCAACTGTTTATCTACTTCATTTCTGAATTCTTTGAATCTTCAAAGGCCTCAGATTTGTATTTCATCAAATACACATACCCATAACTCGAAAAGTCATCGGTAAAAGTGATGAAGTAAGCATGTCAATGCTTAGTGGTGATGCTAAGCGGACCGCACACATCGGTATGGATCAAATCCAATAACCCTTTGGCTCGCTCCACATGGCCCTTAAAGCGAATTTTGGTCATCTTTCCTTTCAGAAAGGATTCACAAGTTGTGAGAGAATTAATATCACATATCAAAAATGCCTACTCCAACTAGCTTGTTCATCCTTCTTAGGAAAATATGTCCTAATCGAGCATGCCATAATTGTGCTGAATTTAGAGTATCTTGTTTTCGTTTGTTTGTTGTTGTTATTTCTTGGGCATTGTTTAGTGGAATATCTTTCAATTTTAAGTTATGAAGATCATTTTCAAATTCTCCAATACTAATTAAATATTCATTCTTGTAAATGTTGCAAACATCTTTGCTAAATAAACAAGAATATCCATCTTTATCAAGAATAGAAATGGAAACAATGTTTTTAACCAAATCTGATAAAAAAAAACATCTCTTAAAATCAAGTTAAAATCATTGTTCAAAAGCAAGTAAACATCTCTCATAGCCTTTGCAGCAACTCTTGCCCCATTGCCCATCCTCAAGAAGGTCTCTGTAACGACTCTTTACAGGCCCAGTGGACGGCCCATACAGCCCACTGCCCCGATCGACCCAAGGCTATCCCGATCTTGGGCTCCCTCAAAGGGGCCTTTTCCCTCACGGGCTTTCCATAGGCGTCGTACGGGTTACTCATAGGATCTCCCCCTCCCTACCAAGGGGTTTCTTTCGCCTCCCCAGGACTCGATCCCATGACCTATAGGATAAGTACATTGATATCAAGAGTCTTGGTACAAGTTGAGCTACTAGCCCAACTGGTACCAGGACTCTTGATATCAATGTACTTATCCTATAGGTCATGGGATCGAGTCCTGGGGAGGCGAAAGAAACCCCTTGGTAGGGAGGGGGAGATCCTATGAGTAACTCGTACGACGCCTATGGAAAGCCCTTAAGGGAAAAGGCCCCTTTGAGCCCAAGTTCGGGATAGCCTCTGGTCGATCAAGGCAGTGGGTCGTATGGGCGGTCCACTGGGCCTGTAATGGATCATTACAATAAAATGCGCCTTTTATTGTAATGACCATGGGCTATCCCGATTTTGGGCGCCCTCGGGGGCCTTGTCCCGTCTTGGGTTTCCTCTGAGGCCTTTTCCCTCACGGGCTTTCCACGTGCGCCATTACTCATAGGACTCTCTATACCAGGTTGGTGGAGTGATGCCTCCTCAAGTCTCGAAACCATGACCTCCTGGCATAAGTACATAGTTGAAAGAGACTTGGCACCAGTTGAGCTAGCCCAACTAGTACAAAGTCCCTTTGAACTATGTACTTATGCTAGGAGTTCATGGGTTCGAGACTTGGGGAGGTATCACTCCACCAACCTGGTGTGGAGAGTCCTATGAGTAACCCGTACGACGCCTATGGAAAGCCCGTGAGGAAAAAGGCCCCTTTGAGGGAGCCCAAGATCGGGATAGCTTTGGGTCGATTGGGGCAGTGGGCCGTATGGGCGGTCCACTGGGCCTGTAATGGGTCGTTACAATAAAAGGTATTGTAATGACTCGACACCACTCACCCGCGTTCATTACTCATAGGACTTTTCCAGCCCACGCACTGGAGCTTTTATTGCTGCCAAGATCTATATGTCCAGGAGGTCTTGGCTTCTAATCCTGGGAAGGTAAAAGCTCCAGTGCCTGGGCTGGAGAAGTCCTATGAGTAATGATCGCGGGTGAGTGGTGTCGGGTCATTACAGTCTCACCTTCCCTTAGTCTCCTACTTCTTCCCATCACCTGCAAATCATTACAGAGATGTGAGCCACATCCGGTATCCAGTACCCAAGAAGTAGAGTTATTTGAAATGTTTACTTCAATATAGAACATACCGTTTCCAGAACTCTTCTGGGCAAGATATTCTCTGCAGTTACGCCTCCAATGTCCAGGCTTCTTGCAGTGATGACAAATATCAGCAGTCTTGTCAGTCTTCATTGGTATGGCTGCCACAGCAGGACTCGGAGATTGCCTCTTCAAGGGCACGTTCTTCTTGGGACGTTGGAAAGAACGCTTCTTTTCCTTCCCAGGTGGACCAGTCTTCGTGCCAGATGAAGAGCTCACATAAAGAACATACTTCTCTTTTTCGATGGTGGCTTCAAACGTAACAAGCATATTCACCAACTCCTCAAGGGTAGGCTCTAGCTTGTTCATGTTGAAATTCACCACAAAAGGATCAAATGAGCTAGGCAGCGACAAGAGCAACACGTCGGTGGCCAACTCCGAAGGCAACGTAAGATCCATGCCAACGAGCTTGTCCACAAGCCCAATCAACTTTAGGCCATGCTCATGGACCGAGGCCCCATCTCGCATGCGTAAATTGATCATCTCCTTGACGGTAGCATGCCTAAGAGGCCGTGTTTGCTCACCAAAAAGCTCCTTGAGATACAAATGAATGTCAGCAGCACTCTTTGCATCCTCAAAACGCCTCTGCAGCTCATCATTCATAGAAGCCTGCATATAACACTTAGCTCGCAAGTCATGGTCACACCAATCCTTCTAAGTCTGCAATTCCTCAGGAGTGCAGCTAGTCGGAGCCTCAACAAGGGGCGACTCAGTAAGTGTATACGCTATCCTTTCCGAAACAAGATGATTTTCAGATTTCTTAACAATTGAGGTAATTAGTTCCGATTAATACCTGTTTGTCGAATATTGCAGATAGCGGACTACGAATCGAAGACATTGTCAAAAATTGTACTGAAAAGTAAAACAGATAAATGTTAATGACTATTTTAAAATATTTAGTAAGATATAAAGTATGGACTTTTACTTCATAAATTTTCGCCCCCACTGTTTTGACATTTTTCACTACCCTCTAGTGAAAACGGGAAACTCCTTTCCTCAGTAGGTACGTAAGGTCCAATTGGCAAATTATGATCCCGAACAATATCAGCCAATCATAATTCCTAAAAGTTAGTTTCCAATTGCATCACCATGCAACTCACTACGTAAAATTTTGTCTCACGTTTGATTAGGACCCAATAATATGACGTCGTTCATCTTTGCGTGTTAAGCCTTACCCATCGATGTTGAACCTTAATGGATGGTCGCCATGAGTTCCCTCAATAATATGAGCCGAAATCATGGAAGTTTCACGTAGTTCACATCATCATGTCAATGGATGTTACAGCTTTCCGGTGTCCAGGGCCCCCCCAATAATATGAGCCGAGCCCCGAACACGGGTAGCGTTCATCATGCACCCATTGTCGATGGAAAACGTGGAAATTATAAACACCTTTATAATTCTTCTTTTCGGGCTTGATATTAACTTTGAATCTTATTCAAAATGAGGGTTTCTAATTTTGAAAGGTTTCATCATTAATTTTATTTAAAAGATCGCCATGTTTGATTGTATGTTTGCCGGATTCATGCAACTTTGTTATTATCATAGTAATAACACAGATACTCATTATTTATAACATATCATGCATATATTATAAACAGTAAACTAAACAAGGATGATCAATCACCCCAAAACTAATGGCTCGTGTGAGCTAAGCACGGGTCTAGGTCTAATCCTAGGAAAATGCATGGGATGCAAATGTATCTTTTACATAAGATTCCTATATTTACATATGTCTTCGATCTTCATAATCATCAAGGCCACCATCTTCCAATCTTGATTTTTTTTCTATACTAATATTTATAAATAAATATCCATGGAAAATATGGATAATCTCATGGGGTGGGAACGGGCCATAAACCAAGCCCACTTATAAATTGATAATTATTACAATCATTCAACACAAAATATCCTAGCATACACCTAGCAAATTGAGCTTGGACTTTTGATCATCCTTCATGCATAATATCACATATCATACACCATCAATTAATTATCATAATAATCAATTGATCCAATATTATATCTCTTGCTCCAATCACTAACCGCCACGATTATAAACTAAATCAACAAAGTAAACAAACTTTTTTGTTTACTTTTTAATTAATTTATTTATAATCGAATTTCTTATAAATAACAATTTATTATAAATAATTAAAGTCCAACTTCAATTATTTATTTTATTTGAAAATATGTTCAAATTTTGTAAATTTAAACTTAAGGGACCAATAAGACATTTTTTCACCAAAAATTATTTTGGCCCATTTAAATTCAAAAACTGTGTTAGCCATCTAATGGCCGAACAAATTCAAGGCCCATGACACTTTGATATTCCAAAACACTTTTCGAAACCATAGTCGTCATCGCCGTCGCCGGAGCTTGGTCGTCGGATTCAGGTCAACATGCACACAAATTTTTTTTTTAAAAAAATGAAGGGGCTATTCGGGCAGCCGGCAGCAACTTGATGCCCAAAATGCCCTCAAAATCCGGCCTTCGATTTGTTGTTTTGATTGTCTCATGCGGTTAGAAATTGACCTCAATATAATATCATGTATTTGCTACACAAAATAGTAACCATAGCTCATGATACCATTCTGAAAGGGGATCGGTTAAGGTGCCCGCTTGGGCAACGAAAGTTTCAAAATTATTTTTCATACAAGAAAATCGAGCACCCTAAACTATAGTGTGTAGCAAATACAATAAAACACAAATTGACATTCATAGGGCGTTTTAAGATTTTACATATCAATCTTAAAAGATTGATGATGGCTTCAACTAAGTTGTTTAAACAACTTAGCTCTTCATTGTCAAGAAAAATCTTCAAGCTTCCAATGAACACTCCTTGCTCAAAAATTAAGCCCACCACCAACAAGGAAGATCCCCTCTAATTTTGCACTAGAAAAATTAGAGGATTTGTCTTTGAGAAGTGTATGCAATCTTCAAAAATTGAAGAATCAAAATGAATGAGAGAAGAGGAGCAAATATTCTGCCCTTGTGTGTGGAGTGAAATGGAGGACAAATTTTCTTGGTGTATGAAAAAGTAAAAATAGCATGTGCATGCCATGCTTTGTTTAATGAAAAAGTTGTCTCCAACCCTTCACCTCCCAAGCATGCAGTTCTATTTGGGCTTGTAACAATTACAAAGCACATTGACTTTTATTCAAATGTTTCAAATATATTTGATACCATTTAAACTTTACTTGATTTTTACTCAAGCTCACTAGTTAAATAATTATTTCCTATTGGGCTCTACAAGGCCCAATGTTTTTAAATTATTTCAACATTTGAATTAATCTAATTATTTAGACTCTACTAGGTCCACTAGTGTTTAATTAATTCAACACTTGAATTAATTTAATTTAGTCCATAATAATGTTTATTAAAATCATAATTTTTAAATACATTATTTATTTGAGTCATCTTTTAATTTAGGAACACTTCCAAAAATTAAAAGTTACATTCCCCATAATTCTCTTATAGAAGTAATACTTCTATTTTTCATTGCGCTTATAAACTCTTTTATAAGTCGTTCAACACATTGAACTATTTTTACTTCTCAACGGGATCTTGAAAGTTAGTATTTGTGTGGCTCTCAATGGTTCATTGATACAGCTAGCTGGGGTTCACATCTTAATGTGATTCGGGACTAAATATGTCCTTATATGAGCATATCCCAATTGCTCCATTCTTAATTATCAACTCTTTGATAATAAGAACGTCAGAACCCAAATCTGATAGTACCCAACCAATCATATTAAACGCCTAACAGCATCGCTTACATGATTCCTTAGGTATCAAATGATAGTGCCTGCAAGAACCATTCAATTATGGTTAGCGTACAATACGGTCCCTTCATCTCATATATCCCGTCCGATTCGACAACTATTGGTATATCGAGAGCTGTCAAAGAATCAATACTATGTGTCATGTCGTAGTTGCATCGATGGTGTAATCTAAGAAACCCCTTTCTAAATTATCACCATACTCTGATCAGAGATTTCAAACTACATACACATAGGATATCCATACCCGAAGGTAAACGGTGAATCCCCGACTACAATGAATCGACTCCTATGTGTTTCGACAAAACACACAACCTTGCCACCTGAGGACCCCATATGAGTCACTAAACAAGTCAAAGTGCAATGCTAGCATATAGAGTCTTAATGTTGTCCCGGGTCACAAGGACTAATGGTGTACGACCATAAACTAGGACGTTTTCACTCGATAAGTAAGAACCACTTGGAAAGTCCTTAACGGAGGGTTGTTCAGTACACTATACAAGGAGCATGTAATGCCCGAGATTTTGATTATTGTAATCTGATATGATTTGTTGATAATAGAGATGTGATTATAGACGGAAAGGATCGGACCGAGGAAGACCGGAGAAGCCTGAATTATGTGCGAGGACTGGACCCCTCGCACATATGCGTGACCTGAAGGCGCGCATATGCACGAGGCAGGTAGAAAACCTTGCGCATATGAGCGCCCTGACCCCGCGCATGTGCTCGAGAATGGCAGATAGTTGTGAAGAACCTCGCGCATATGCGCCGAGTGAGGGCACGCATATGCGCGAGTTGCTGTGATGCTACGCGCCGAGACATATTGTCTCGCGCATATGCGGCGAGGTAGGTCGGGCATATGCGCGAGACGTGTTGCCTAAAGGAGTGAGCCACTTGCCCATTGCATGCATGATGTATATATATAAGTTACTTCATTTCATTCATTCCTCAGAAAGAAACGAGAAGAGCTTCAGAGAATATCGTGAAAATCCTTACGCCTTTTATTGTAGAAATTTGAAGTTTACGAAAGATCCGTCCGTCAGATTTTCAATCTGACTTCAGTACTATGTTTCTATCGACAAAGTCTTCAACTGAACGTAAGTTTTACTACGTTTTCATATGATTTGAAATTATGGTGTTGAAGGAATCAGATATGACTCATATATGGTGTTCTTGATATAGTAGACACCGTATATCCGAAACCAGATTGAAGAACGGATACCGTATGAAATTGTTATGATTTTCAGAGTTGATTTGATTGAGATTTTATATCAGATTTGTGTTTTTATTGATTATGAGATGTTGGTATTGATATCTGATTGATATTGTATTGCTGGGTATATTGGGATTGTGCTGTTATGCCGTTAAAACAAAATTAGATTAGGTTCTTATTATATCCAGTATTGATTTGAGTGGTGTATTGATATTATACTCCTCGATATTGTCATTTTCAGATTGAGTATTGACAGGCTTCGAATTCGAGACATCGACTTCGTCAGATCGACAAGAGAAAGGTATAAATCAATGTTAACCGGGAGATCGACTCGAGTCAGATTGGACTTGAGTTTCCCAAAAACCACATACGTTATTTATGTGCTTAGTCTATTGATTTATAGCAAAGCATGAGATAGAATTTTAGACAGATGTGCTTAGTCATTGGCAGAGCCGCCAAATCTTTGGCAGAACTACCAAGACATTAGACTTTTGGTGTATCGATGTGGCATAGGAGTAGATCGACTTCTATTTCAGAAATTCGATACAGAATGCCAAAGTCTGAGCTAGATCGGGATCCCTAGATTAAGAATGAGTCGAGTCTGAGATGACGAGTCCATAGTCTATTTACAATTGGATGTGCTTATTATCGACGTTTTATTTCCAATTTCTCCAAAATAGCCCTGCCATTAACCAATCTTACGAGGAAAGCGGTGAAGTTTGAGTGGACAAACGAGTGCCAACACGGATTTCAAGTGTTGAAAGACAAGTTGACATCAGCCCCTATCCTAGCACTTCCGTGCGGTACTGAAGATTTTATTGTTTACACTGATGCGTCAAAGATGGGACTTGGAGCTGTACTAATGCAGCGTGGGAAATTAATCGCTTATGCTTCTCGTCAGTTGAAGGATTACGAGAAGAATTATCCCACCCACGATCTTGAGTTGGCTGCAGTGGTCTTCGCATTGAAAATATGGAGGCATTATCTGTATGGCGAGAAATGTGAAGTTTTCACAAACCATAAGAGCTTGAAATATCTATTCTCTCAGAAGGAACTCAATATGCGGCAGAGGAGGTGGTTAGAACTTGTTAAAGATTATGATGTGACCATTAGCTACCACCAAGGTAAAGCAAACGTCGTTGCAGATGCTTTGAGCCGCAAGTCAATTTCTTCTTTGAGCTCATTTATTCAGAAATCATTGTTATTGGATCTGCAGAGGAGCGAGATCGCTATAGTAGAGCAAGGGACCATCGCTAGACTTTGAGCTTTGGTTATTCGACCTACGTCAACAGATAGGATACGTCGGGAGCAGCCTAATGATAATCAATTGATGGAATTGCAATCCAAAGCCGATAAGAAAAGAAATACAGAGTTTGCGATGAACACTGATGATTTGTTAACGTGGAGAGGTTGGATATGTGTTCCCAGTGGTAATGACATTCAACGAGATGTTTTGACAGAGGCTCATACAGCGCCATACTCGATACATCCAGGTAGCACAAAGATATATCAGGATCTCCGACGTCTATACTGGTGTCCAGGTATGAAAAGTGATATTGCAAAGTTTATATCAGAATTTCGAACATGTCAGCAAGTAAAGATTGAGCATCAAAGACCTGCTGGAACTTTGCAATCCCTCCCAATACCTCAGTGGAAGTGGGAGCTCATCACCATGGACTTTGTAACGGGACTTCCAAGAACACCAAAGGGTTATAACTCCATATGGGTGATTGTTGACAGGTTAACCAAGTCGGCTCATTTTCTTCCGATCAAGATGACGTCTACAATGAACCAGTATGCTGAAGTCTATGTAGCTGAAATTGTGAGACTTCATGGTATTCCTGTGTCAATTATATCTGATCGTGACCCGAGGTTTACTTCTGAATTCTGGAAGAGCTTGCACAGAGCCTTGGGCACCAGATTGGATTTTAGCACAGCATATCATCCTCAGAGTGACGGGTAGTCAGAGAGGGTGATTCAAGTTCTTGAAGATATGCTACGAGCCTGCACAATTGATTTTCCTGGTAGCTGGGATTCTAAATTGCCACTTGTTGAATTTACGTATAACAATAGTTATAAAGCAACGATTGACATGGCACCATACGAGGCATTGTACGGCAGGAAATGTAGGTCACCGTTGAACTGGGATGAACTCGGTGAAAGAAAGATGTTAGGACCAGAATTGGTCCAACAGATAGCTGATGTGATTACTTTAATCAGGGACAGAATGAAGACGGCCCAAACCAGGCAGAAAAGTTATGCCGATAACCGAAGGAGGCCTTTGGAGTTTGAAGTTGGAGATCATGTTTTTTTCAAAATTGCTCCTCTCAAAGGGGTAATGAGATTCGAGAAGAAAGGTAAGATGAGCCCAAGATTTATCGGCCCATTTGAAATTCTTGACAGGATAGGAGAAAGAGCATATCGTCTAGCCTTACCGCCGGACTTGGATAGAGTCCACAATGTATTTCACGTCTCAATGCTCAGAAAGTACATCTCGAACCCTTCCCATGTTCTCAGACATGAACTATTGGATCTGATGCCAAACTTTACTTATCAAGAAGTACCAATCCAGATTTTAGATCGCAAGGTTAAAGTACTGAGGAATAAGGAGATCGGCATTATGAAGATTCTTTGGCGTAATCAATTGGTTGAAGAAGCAACGTGGGAGCCAGAGGAGGAAATGAAACAACGATATCCTGAGTTATTCGAACAGTAATGACAATTTCGGGGACGAAATTTCTTAAGGAGGGGAGAATTGTAACGTCCAGACATTCGTATGTTGGATCTCGGTTTTCTACGTGCCCAAACGCAGCGGAAGTTTAAAAATTTTTATTTTATTTTGAAAAACAAAATAATATTTGGACACTCGTATGGTTTTCAATAAATAAACATACATAGGATGTTAGAAATTATACCTTTGTGAATTAAATCACTGGACTCCAACTAATCCGGTATAAACGGATTAGCTCTTGTTGATTCCTTACGAACTTTTTTCGATGAAATCCTCCTATCAAATCCACGACTAGATAGTGTGTTCCTCTTCTAGTTTGCACTAGAAAATATAGAAGATGTTTCGCGTAGGAGAAGAAAAATTGAGAGACGGCTCAAAGGTTTTTTCTCAAAATGAGGTGGCCAATTTTTTTTCTTTGGAGGATGTTATTCTCGAAAACTTGGTGGTGGGTGGCTAGGGTTTTTGACTTGGAAACACTTATTTATAATTAAGTCAAAGCCTAATTACACAATTAACATTAATGGACTTGATTTAACTAATTGGGCTAGTCCAACTAGATTGATTAATTTAATCAAAGTCCATTATACTTAAGTTATTTAATATGTTGGACTTGTACCCCTACAAGCCCATTAAACATATTATCCACCATATTTAATTTATTAATTAATCAACTCAACTTTGAGCTTAATAAATTAAATACATTATATATTCAACATTTGAATTTATTATTTAAATCATAAATTCAACTCCTTGAATTTTTGTCACCTCCAAAATTTAATATTTAATAAACCCAACATTTGAGTTTAATAAATCAAATTCTCAAATTTTATAAATTCAACTACTTGAATTTATTCTCTCAAAATTTAATTATCATAAATTCAACTCCTTGAATTTACTATATAATATAAATTCAACTTCTTGAATTTATTCTCTCAACGGGAACAAACAATCCAGTATCTGTGTGACCCTCAATGGTTCAGGGATACAGCTAGCCGTGGGTTCACAACTCTTTGTGATTCAGGACATAATCCTTTATTCGGGCTTACCCTAGTTAGCCCCATTCTTTTCATCAACACCTTGATCAAGAATGTCAGAACTCATTTCTGATTGCACCCATCGGATCATGGTAAGAGCGTCTAGTAGCATCGCCCCATGATCCCCTAGGTATCACTGATAGTGCCTGCAAGAACCAGTCGATTATGATTAACGTACAGTACAGTCCTTTCATCTCATATATCCCGATCGAATCTGCAACCATTGATTCATCGAGGGTTGCATATTAGTTCGATAACTATGTGATAACTATAATAGCGGCATCGCGTGTACTATTGGAGAACTCCTTCTCCAACGTACATCTCGTACTCTGGCCAGAGATTCCATGCACTATTATTTCATTAGTTCACATAGGATATCCACACCCGTAGGTGAGCGGTGAATCCCCGACTACAATGCACTGGCTCCTATAAGTGTCGCAACTGTACCCAACCTCGCCACCTGATGACTCTCCTGGAGCCGGTAAACGAGTCAAAGCACAGCCCTAGCATATAGAGCCTCAGTGTTGTCCCGGGTCGTAAGGACTAATGGTGTACAATCATAACCACGGACTTATCCTCTCGATGAATGATAAGCACTTGGAAAGTCCGAGGGAGGGTTGTTCGGTATAATCATCATATGACTACCCATCTGCATGTTTGGACATCTCTATGCTCTTACTAAGAAACGCAGTACACAACATCACGGATGCTAGTCTCGAGCTCAAGTGACCTTTATCCATGTTTTAGGCGGCTGAATCGACTAGGAACGAATTTAGATCATACAGTGTTTACAAATGAGTTTCAACATCGAATTACGATTTATATGTATTAAAGTATAATCAAGGTCTTTATCTATGTTTGATAACATGGGCATACAGATAAAGAAATAACAAACCATGAAATGATGAATTATATTAAAATAAAGATTGTTAATTACAACCGAGTCAATAAAATCCCTAGCCAATAGTTGGCTTGCAGGGCATCTACTCTAAAAATCTCCCACTTGCCCTAGAGCCAACTACCCATAAACTTTAATCACATTGCTTCGCGATGCTTCTCAAACAATGGTCCTGGCAAGGGCTTCGTAAGTGGATCAGCAACGTTATCTGCAGAGGGGACTCTTTCGACTGATATGTCTCCCCTTCCCACAATCTCCCAGATGATGTGGAATTTCCTCAGTATATGTTTGGATCGCTGATGAGACCTTGGTTCCTTTGCTTGCGCAACAGCACCAATGTTGTCGGAGTACACTGGGACAGGATCAACTCCATTAGGAATAACGCCCAACTCTTGGACAAAATTCCTCATCCAAACTTCCCCTTTCGCTGCTGCAGATGCAGCAATGTATTCAGCTTTAGTGGTGGAATCCGCAACGGTGTCTTGCTTGGCACTTTTCCAAGAGACAGCCGCACCATTAAGCATGAATACGAAACCAGAGGTCGATTTCGAATCATCTATGTCACATTGGAAGCTAGAATCAGTGTAGCCTTCCAATTTCAATTCTCCACCCCCATAGACCATGAACAAGTTCTTAGTCCTTCTTAAGTACTTAAGAATATCTTTCACGGCCTTCCAATGCATTAGACCAGGGTTCGCCTGATATCTGCTTGTAACACTCAAATCGTAAACAACATCAGGACGCGTCGATATCATACCATACATGATACTACCAATGGCTGACGCATATGGAACACATGTCATCATTTCTATCTTTTCATCAGTTTTCGGACACATTGCTTTAGATAGAGTAACACCGTGACATATTGGTAAGTATCCTCTCTTGGACTCTTCCATAGAGAATCGCTTAAGTATGGTATCGATATAAGTGGCTTGGGTGAGTCCTAGCATCCTCTTCGATCTATCTCTATAGATCTGTATTCCCAATACATAAGATGCTTCACCCATGTCCTTCATGGAGAATTTACTAGCCAACCATACTTTAGTTGATTGCAGTAATCCTACATCATTCCCAATGAGTAGGATGTCATCAACGTAAAGTACTAGGAATGTCACCGCACTCCCACTAACTTTCTTATATACGCAAGGTTCCTCAGGATTTTTGGAAAAACCAAACTCTTTGATAGTGCTGTCAAATCTGAGGTTCCAACTCCTTGACGCCTGCTTGAAACCATATATTGATCTCTGAAGTTTGCATACCTTATGCTCACTTCCTACTGATGTGTATCCCTCAGGTTGAGACATATAAATTTCTTCTTTGATGTCTTCATTGAGGAATGCAGTCTTTACATCAATTTGTCATATCTCATAGTCATACCATGCTGTTATGGCTAGTAATATTCTAATGGACCTAAACATAGCAACTGGGGAAAAAGTTTCCTCATAGTCAATTCCTTGCCTTTGAGTATAACCTTTTGCAACTAGCCTTGCTTTAAAGGTCAATACCTTCCCATCCGCCCCAAGCTTTCTTTTGTAGATCCATTTGCATCCTATGGGAACGATTCCCTCAGGTGGATCCACTAATGTACAGACTTGGTTCGAATACATAGAGTTCATTTCAGACTGCATGGCTTCAAGCCATTTGGTGGAATCAGTATCAGATATTGCTTCCTTAAAGTTCTTTTGATCACATCCAACACAAGATTCATCATGGTCTTGTTCATGAAGAAGTGTATATCTTGCAGGTGGTCTAATAATTCTATCAGATCTTCTAGGAGCTTGTACTTCAACTACTGGTTCTAGGGGATTAGGTTCAACTTCTAAAGTTGAGGGAGTATCTTGAATTTCTTCAAGTTCAATCATCTTGCTTTTTCTATCTAATAGAAACTCCCTTTCCAAAAAGGTGGCATTTCTTGAAACAAACACTTTTGCTTCATTTGGATGATAGAAATAATATCCAACAGAATTCTTTGGATATCCTACAAAGTAGCACAAAGTGGATCTACTATCCAATTTGTCTCCCACTGTCCGGTTCACGTAAGCAGGACAACCCCATATTCTCATGTAAGAATATTTGGGAATTTTTCTCATCCATATCTCATATGGTGTTTTATCCACTGCTTTAGTATGGACATTATTCAACAACTTGCCGCAGTTTCAAGCGCAAAACCCCAAAACGATGTAGGCAATTCAGTGAATCCCATCATAGATCGAACCATGTCCATCAAGGTTCGATTACGACGTTCAGAAACACCATTCAATTGTGGTGTTGCTGTGGGAGTCCACTGTGAGAGAATCCCATTCTCTTTTAGATAATCCAAAAATTCAGCACTTGAGTATTATCCACCTCGATCAGATCGAAGTGTCTTAATACTCCTTTCTAGCTGTTTTTCTACTTCAGATCTGAATTCTTTGAACTTTTCAAATGCTTCAGATTTGTGTCTCATTAAATAGACATACCCATACCTCGAATAGTCATCAGTAAAAGTAATGAAGTAGGATTGCCCATATTTTGTGCTAACGCTTAGCGGGCCACAAACATCTGTGTGGATCAAATCCAGCAGACCATGTGCACGTTCCACGTTTCCCTTAAAGGGAGCCTTGGTCATTTTTCCTTTTAGACATGACTCACAAGTAGGTAGAGAATTTATGTCTGACAAGTCAAACATGCCTTCTCCCACTAGTTTGTGCATCCTTCTTTGGGAAATGTGACCTAGTCTAGCGTGCCATATCTGTGCGGGGTTTGGATCATCTAACTTTCTTTTGTTTGTTGTTGTTTTCTTTTGTGCTTGGATATTGTTCAACGCAATATCTTTCAATTATAAGTTATAGAGATCGTTCTTTAATTCGCCGGTTCCTATCAAACATTCATTCTTGTAAATATTGCAAACACCTTTAGCAAAAACACAAGAATAGTCATCTCTATCAAGCATAGAAATAGAAATAATGTTTTTAACCAATTCAGGAACATATAAAACGTCTCTCAAAAGTAACTTAAAATTATTGTTCAAAATCAAAGTAATGTCTCCAATAGCAGTTGCAGCAACCCTTGCTCCATTCCCCAATCTTAGAAATGTCTCGCCATCTCTAAGTCTCCTACTTCTTGCCATCACCTGCAAATCATTGCAAAGATGAGAACCACATCCGGTATCCAATACCCAAGAAGAGGAATTAATTGAGACATTTACTTCTATGTAAAACATACCATGGCCAGAACGCTTCTGGGCTAGATACTCCTTGCAATTACGCCTCCAATGTCCAGGTTTATTGCAGTGGAAACAGACATGCTCTGACTTGTCGGGCTTTGAGGGCCCTGGAGTAGGTTTCTTGTATGGCTTTTTGTTGGGCTTGTTCTTCTTTAGAGGGGCAGAACGCTTCTTGCCTTTATTTGGGGCACCCTTTTTCGTACCAGACGAAGAACCCACTAGAAGAACATGCTTCTCCTTCTTTATTGTGGCCTCATAAGTAGTAAGCATATTGACCAACTCTTCAAGGGTGGCCTCAAGCTTGTTCATATTAAAATTAACCACAAATCCATCGAACGAGGGGGGTAATGACAGCAGGAGAATATCAGTCGCAAGCTCACCAGGAATAACCACGTCGAGCCCCACCAATTTCTCAACGAGCCCAATCATCCTAACACCATGCTCATGGACAGAAGTCCCATCTCGCAGACGTGTAGTCATGAGTTCTTTCACAATAGCATGTCTCTCTGAGCGAGTCTGTACTCCATACAACTCTTTCAGATGAAAGTGAATGTCAGCAGCATTCACAGCCTCCTCGAACCGCCTCTGCAGTTCATTCGACATAGAAGCCAACATATAGCTTTTAGCTTGGAGATCATGGTCCCACCATTTCTCAAGCTTAGCTA